>NC_086153.1:234056958-234359988 GCF_035149785.1 Candoia aspera | reverse complement strand
CAACTGGTTGCTATCCAGGGCAGTTGCTAAATGAGGACTACCTGTATTATTTAGTTTTAAAATGTGATGTTATCTGTTTTGTTGTATTTTTATTTTACTTTCTAAAATATTACCCAATTGCATTTTAATCTGATTCAGGGCACACTTGGGACTGTTGTGGGCTGCACGCCTAAAAGGAGAAATAGCAATTACTCAGAGACCTTTGTGCTGTTCACCCTGTTCTCAATTTATTGCACTGGCTCTGAATTCACTCCTGCTCGAATCAGATGCAGGCTCTTTCTGAATAGGACTCTACTTTCATAGCAACGAAGCAGGATCTTATTTTCTGTTCTTTTCAGTTCCTTGAAGGTTGCGGGTGAAATCTGGTTCAAAGCATATCATCATGAACAGAAAATACAAAATCCTAAAATCTGCCTTCAATAAGGGAAGAAAGGTGAAGAGACATGGTGGATCTGAGAAGGACCTGGCATAGGCTTCTGGCATTGGAAACCTAAAGTAATTTGTGTATGAAACAGACTGCTGGAGAGACTTTTTGCATGTTTCCTAATGAATATAAGCACTGCAAGCAGCACATCTTCTCTTTTCTGCTTCTGGATCTTGGGCGCATCTCAAAAATTTTCATAGAATTGCTTTGTTGTTGTTGTTGCTGCTGTTGTTACAGTTAATACCCCTTTCGCAAGGGTCATGAAAATAAACTTAATAGCTTTTACAGTGGATCCTAGATTAGGGAATGAGATTAGGCCACATTAGCAGGTGTAAAACATACCTCAGATGCTAGGAAACCAATCCACATTTCTCCCACTTCGTCTTCACCATTTGGAGATTCCATATTATTTACCTAATGCCTATCTCACCCAGAGCTTCCAATACTAGTAGAAATAGTACTGTTTCCTCCTCCCTCGTTAATAAAAAAGAGAAAAACCACCAAACAAATTATGTATCTCGCTAAGATGTCCATGCATGCCTGTATTTCTCTGTGATTCTCCATTCTAGGGGCTTCTCCCTGTGCTGGGCAGGGTGATGGAAATACAAGCTGAGAAACAGGGGGTATGGCAGGCAGTCTTGCCGATGGAAACCCAGAGCACAGGAGAAATGCGTGATCAAGTCAGTGCTGAAATGACAAACAGAAAAAGAACCTGGTTTTATGAGAGCGCAGAGGAAGTGGCATTTTTCAGTGTTTACAGCATGCTGACATGCCAGAACGGCTTCAAGCCGGCCTCATGATATGGCCAGGGGCATGTCCAGCAGCAGATACAAGGTATAATCCTGGTGGTGTAAGGCTCGTTATAAACACAGGCTTGTTTGTGGGTGTGTTTTTTTTTAATGTCCATCCAGAATGAGAATAAATGGTATATTGGAAGTAAGAAAAACCTGAAATCAAGCTAATCTGAAAAGTAGTAGCAGGGTGAATAATTCACTTTGGATTAAGAGTAAACCACTAAGAGACCAGAGACAGAGAATTTGTATTTTGTGTATCCATCTGGAACACTTTTTTGAAATTAAATAATACAGTTATTAAAATGGGCAACAGGAAAGAGTTGAAAGCAGAATCCTGTGCATTTATGCAAAAGTAGCACAATTCAATGAAGCTTACTCCTAGATAAGATGGCAATCCGAAACCGCGCAGCGGGGTGAGCTCCCGTTGTTAATCCCAGCTCCTGCTCACCTAGCAGTTCGAAAACATGCAAATGTGAGTAGATCAATAGGTACCGCTTCGGCGGGAAGGTAACGGCGTTCCGAGTCGTCATGCTGGCCACATGACCCGGAAGTGTCTATGACAACGCCGGCTCCAAGGCTTAGAAACGGAGATGAGCACTGCCCCCTAGAGTTGGATTCGACTGGACTTTACGTCAAGGGAAACCTTTACCTTTACCTTTACCTTTACCTTTACTTAGTTCTTCTTTAAACACTCTTAAGTTATTCATAATTTGTTATTTAGAATTCTGCACAATGCATTATACCACCAAGATATCAGAATACATGGAAATATATGTACTGATGTAGTTTGCATGCATTGTGTATTAATGTCAATAATAATAATAATAATTTGAAAATCAAATGAAACAAACTCTGCAATGTTAGCAAAACTGGATGCTTTTGAAATATGACCCTTCATTTGCAAAAATGCCATGTAACATTTTTGAAATCTGATCTGTGTTTTTTAATCTAAATGACTCTTTTTTAAGAGTTTAAAAATATGAGGTTTATTTTTAGAATTGCAGTAGCAGTTTAGCTCTTTTTTCTCATCAAATCCTCATAGTGAACACAAGAGGTCAGCAAAGAGTTAGAGAACTGCTATTGACAGTTTTAAGCATTATCTCTTTTCAGATTTTTAAATCTACTATTGAACATGTAGGACAAGCAAGGAAGTGCAGACAGAGAGGTTTTTATTGATGTAATTTCCAGAGGGTTTGCCATCTTAATCTTGCAAGATTTTATTGCAAGAAGATTCCGGGAGAAAGAGTATTGTGACAACTTAAAGGCAAATGCCTATTCATTTAATAAGCTGTTGCTTTATATTAGTCCCAGGTCTCCCCAATAATCAGACCTTGGTTTATTCTCCTAAATCCAATCCATGCACCATGGCCTACTCTGATTTATCTTGGCTATCTGTCAAAGCATGTTGAGATTTGAAGCAAATATTTGTAGCTCAGGGTTGAACTGTGGAGTCCTTGGTGCTCTCTGAGCCGTGTTGTTTTCTTGCAGACGTTTCATCGCCAGACTAGGCAACATCTTCAGTGCAAAGAGGGAGTGGGCCTTGCTCTCAGTTTATATACCGTGGCTTGCCCTGCTTATGTTGGTGGAGGTGCTGTTCTCTCCTTGTTCTCCCTACCAACACAAGCATGGCAAGCCACGGTATATAAACTGAGAGCAAGGCCCACTCCCTCTAACTGATATTTTCAGGCAATGGATAGGAAGAACTGGTGTTGATTCATATGCAAGGAAGGAGAATTCACTTTTCTAACCCATGCATGTTCCTTACAAAAAATAGTCCCAGTTCCTCACAATTCTGATTTATTCATTTTTTTAAAATATGCCTTATTGTGTTGTATCATAAATCTTGAAGCAGGATACAATCAACAAAACAACAGCCATTTGAACACAAGAGAAAAACAAAACACAGATAATACATAAATAACTAAGCCTCTTGTGCTTGGTTAAGATGCTAAAGCAAGTGATGGCAAATCTAGATACTCTTGATGAAATAGATTTTCTAAATCCATTTCAATCAGGATTTATGCCTGGTTTTAATACTGAAACTCTCTGTCATTCAGAAACAGAGGAACACAACCTTATTGATTCTCCTGGACGTTTCAGTGGCTTTTAATATCACATTTTTCTGGGCAGGTCTGAATTAAGTGTAGGTGAACAGATTTGTCCTTGTTTTGCTCATATTGTATTTTGCTCATAGCAACTTTATAGGCTTTCTCCAGAAGGTGATGCTGAGGGACTTTTGCTTGCATCACTAACATGATGTTCAGACTTGCAAACAAGTACAAAACTACCTGGATGCATCCCACGTCCAAACACTGGCACCTACTTGACTATGTCATAGTATGTCAGAGCGACCTCAAAGAAGTCACCATCACCCATGCCATGTGACGTACTGAGTGCTGGACAGGTCACAGGCTGATCCGGTAGGTCCTCAACCTGCACATAGCCCCTTTACATTGTAAACAACCAAAGACTGTCAGAAAGTCATTCAGCATTGGCAGACTGCAAAACCCAAGCCAAGTCCAACGCTTCCAAGATGTACTTAATGAAAAACTCTCCAGCAATTTACCACTTGTAGGAACCTGTTCTGAAAAGTGGACACAGTTTAAAGATGTCATCACGAAGACTGAAACAACTGTATTCAGACTGAAAACCTGGGCACATCAAGACTGGTTTGATGAAAACCACAAGACCATTTCAGCAGCCCTCCAGGCCCAGAGAAAGGGCTATGCAAACTGGCAGAACAATCCATCACCTGTCTCAAAAGAAAGGCAAGTTTAAGCAAGTGCAGACAGAACTGCAAGAAATGCAGGACAAGAGGTGGTAGAGAAAGGCTGAGCAGGTAGAATGCTGTGCAGACATGCATGCCACCAGAGAGTCCTTCAGTGCCGTAAAGTCGGTTTATGGTCCTTCTAAATCAGGATGCTCCCCCTTGCTATCATCTGATGGGCTGAGCCTGATCAAAAACCAGGAAGGACTGAAAAAGCACTGGGCTGGACACTTTTCCAACCTATTCAATAGGCCATCCACCTGGACTGCACAACAGTGTGTCTTCTTTGAACCCAAAGGCCTACCAACCATCCCCCATCTAGTTTTAACAGCTACATGATACTACTGCATGAGATCATTCAGAGTTTTAGAGCAGAGTCATCACTATGCCGATGGCACACAATTTTATCTTGCCTCTTCATCAAATTCAGGGTAGTGCTTAATCACTGTCTGCCTGCAATAATAGATGGGATCAAGGCCAAGAAACTGAAACTCAGTCAAGACTAGAGGTGTTGCTAGTGCATGATTATCTGATGTAGAGAATGGTTGTTTAACCTGTTTGGGAAGGAGATGCAGCCCTCTGAAGGTTACGTTTGTATCTTAGAGGGAGGTGGCTTCCAGATCCACCTCTGACCCTAAATATATTTATGACTTCTGGGGTGTGAAACATTCTTAAATAACTGAAGTGTGCCAACTCTGGCCATAGCTGGATATAGATAGCCTTGCTACTGAAATTTATGGCATTGCAACTTCTTATTTAAAGTACTGCATTGTACTATATGTGGGGCTGCCTTTAAAGATGGTTTAGAAACTACAGTTAATACAAAAAATCAGTTTCATGAGTACTGACTGGAACTGGGCATTATACATGCAGGGTTATACCAGTTCATGTCAGGACTTAGTCTGAGGTGCTGGTAGTAAACTATAAAGTTCTTCCCAGCTTCGAATGAAAACATCCAATGCTTCTTGATATATTTTCCTATTCCTACACTAAGATCATCAGAACTCCAGCTTCAGGTGCCATGAGTGACTACTCAGGAGCATAAGAATGCACACATAGCACTTGTTGAAACTTTTTTAGAGAAGCAATGTCTTTTCCTGGGCTCTGAAGACAAGATACATTTTATTTAAGGAGTGCCTACAAGTGCTTATTTATTAGTAAGCAGCAATCCAAATTCGAAAGGGAAATGTTCATTTAAAATTTATATCCTACATAGTTTTTAACCTACTCTGGATGCTGCTTTTGTTGTTTATTTCACTGCATACTTCAATTACTATTCAAAATGTTTATATCATTATTTTAATGTACTTTATTGTAAGCTGCACCCTATGAAAACTTGATTCTGAATACACATTTTTAAAAATAATGCATAAATAAATCTCAAGGCCAATTCCATACAGACTTCATTGCAATATCCCAAACAGGAAGTTACCAGAGCATGGACTATGTAGTCAAGTTTTCTGTCTATTAAATATTTCAATTGAAGCTAACCAAAACCACTTCAAGCCACCAAAGTTACCGAGCCTCCAATGAGAAGAATAAATCAAAGAATATTCCTAACATGCATGCCTTCTTTTTCCATGGAAGTGCAACATCCTCCAGAGCAAGTTATGTGTCAGATTCCCAGGCTGAGAAGCTACTAGTCCATAAAACCTTCAATATAGTGAATTTCATCCAGCTCATCACAATAGCTATGTTATGTTCAAGTATCTGTACCTGTATTCTGATTCTGCCTCTTTCCCCCAGCAGGCTAAACAGGATCCAGTCCTTCAGGCTTTGGCTACTAAAGACAGCTTTCATTCCATTTCCTCTGTGTCCTCCAACTTGCTTGATGGTGAATGTTTAGTAACACATTTGCCTCCTGCGCTAAAGATGAATGTAGACTCTTTCAAGTTGAGCTCAAATCCTGCTGATTTCATGGATTTCATGATTTCAAATAGTTTTCTTGGCAATAATGCACAGTTGGTTTGCACTGTTTTCTTGCAAGATTTTTCCATATTTCTCTATCCAGCCTATAGCCTTGATATTCCGTGATACCCCCCCCCCCCCCCCAAATACTAATCAGGCCTGACACTGCTTTGTTTTTGAACCTAGAACAAGGTCAGCCAGGGGTTGCAACCTGCTGAGACTAAGCCCAATTCAGCAAATGATCTATGCACTGCTGAGCTCTATGCATGATTACTAGAAAGCAAATCCCACCACAATGTCTAGGAAATATGTTTAGGAACACAGGCATGGTAACAGCTGCATTTATGCCAACTAGTAACTCCAAAGGCACTGGACTTGCAGAGATGCCTTTTCCCAAGATCTGGGAAGATTGTGTAAGGGCAATAGAAGATGCAGGAATTGTTAGATAAATGCTTCCTTTTATTTGGTTTCTGGCTCTTTCTAAAGGTACTAATGCCAGAACAGTTAAACCTGCAGTCAGTTTTAACATGGACACTAAATTCAATAGGTTGCCTTCATATTGGTCCAAGGGGAATCAAGCTGTTTTCCAAATGATATAATTTGGAGCTAATTTGAATCTTACGATCATTAATTAAAATGTTTATCAATTTTATTTAAATTCTGAAAGCTGAAGCTGAAGCCAAAAATCATGCAGATTGTCTCTCTTGACCCAGAAACTAAAAAAATGATTATGAAATAGAGAGATTTGGCTTCTTGGTTTTTGTTCAATTAATTTAAGCTATATCAGTTATTCACAACTGTAGTGACATTGATTTTTGCATTTTTGTTCTATATTTAATAAAGGAAAGCAAAACACAAACAACTATCTGTCTATTTGACAATATTTGTAGATGAGTTCCCCTTCCTGAAAGAATGGCATAATTTCAAGTAAGTGAGAAAGGATGTGGATCAGGATAATTCCAAAGGCATTACCTAGACTTTTTGGTGCATAGTGGTGTTCCCAAACCATGTATCAGATAATTTCAGTGATGATTCTAAGCTGGGAACGGGGCAGGTTAGAGCCAGTAAAAGTTATTTCTCACACAGCCAGAGGAAAACAGTATCACATCTGATTTTTACCAAAACCAAGAACAGATAGAGGGGGTTAGGCAGCCCATTACTTAAGGTGAGCAGGAGGGGCAAAAGGGTATGAGAATAGAAATACAACTTGTTCTTGAAATATTAGGGTCACTGGAAGGCAGTACTGTATATAAATCTAATAAATAAATACATTTATTATAGCTTTCTGATTTTTCTTTAGTAAAAACTATTAAAAGGTCCTGGTTTCTTGTGAACTTCCATAGATGATTCCAGTCTTGCCTGCTACTTGAAGCCTGACAGAGCCACTCATTCTGCCTTGAGTTTGATTTTACCTAAATGCCCCAATCTACTCTGAGTTCAGGGTTCACAGAGAGTTACTGTAAGGCTCTGATTTTTATGGCACATCCTAAATAGCGCCATATTTTAAAATCTTTTAATGGACAGAATAAATACCTAGCACACATAAAGCCCCACGTCCAGTTCATAGAGAGAACTAGAAATGAATTCAGGGCTTCAGACATGACCAGAAATAGCTAATCCTTTTAGGTATCTCTAGACAGAGTAAGAGTGGACTGCAGAAATCACTCTACAGATAGGCCTTATTTAGTGACCACTTACAATCTTACTTCAGCTTCCCTTTGCTTTACAGACCTGCAAAGGCTGTAAATACAAGGATTGGTCGCAAAGTTACTTTTTCATCACCATTGTAACTACAAATGGTCAGTAAACAGGGACTACCTGTAGATGCTGCAATCTTCTCAAGTCTGGATGGAGATGAATAGAGTCACTCTAGCCCCTACCAACATTTGACAGATCTGAGACAACATCTGCTAAAAGTTGATAATTTTGGGGAACTAAGAGAAGGGATATATACCCAGTTAAGCCACAACTGTTCCATTTGTTGACGGTAGCTTTCAGCATAAGGGTAATATAACTGAAGGAACTATTAAGTTCCTAAACTGAATTAATGATCAATGGTTTCTGATATATTATTCATAGTCAAACATGCTGGGATACCCTTCAAACAGCACTTCTCAGAAGAAGATTTGCACTGTATTTTGCCCACTAAGAACTCAGGTATCTGAAGCTACAGGTAACACACACAGAGATATGCAAATGTCCACACTCTTAGCATAGCAATCCCACTCTATTTATTGCAACATTATATTTACATAACTTTTGTGGGAACTAGGTGGGAAGTGACAAACACATTGACAGATTAAAAAGATGAATAACACTTGAATAACAAGAAAGAGAAACACTATAGGTGCAATTTACTCAAACAAATAACTGTTATGTTACATTAACCTGGTTCATCCTTCTCCTTTTCATTGTTGGGCATTGTGGAAAAAATCTGTGGTTATCTGAGTTTGTCTTTGACAGTAGGAGAGGAAATGAATTATGCACATAGGTAAATAGACTGGGGAAACTGCAATTCATTCATTTATGTGAAAGGTGAAAGGTCCCCTGTGTAAGCACCAAGTCATGTCTGGCCCTTTGGGGGGACGCCGCTTTCGTGACGTTTTCTTGGCAGACTATAGAATGGGGTGGTTTGCCATTGCCTTCCCCAGTCGTCACCTTCCCCAGCAAGCTGGGTGCTCATTTCACCGACCTCGGAAGGATGGAAGGCTGAGTCGACCTGAGCCGGCTGCCCGAGAATCCAGCTTCCGCTGGGATCGAACTCAGGTCGTGGGGAGAGTTTTGGCAGCAATGCTGTCACCTACCACTCTGCGCCAGACGAAGCTGTTTTTTCATTCATTTATAGAGTTTATTTATTTATGGGACTTAGAGGCCACAACAATGAACTGGCATACAGGTCCTTGCTGGGGAATAGAAAATGAACAAGAACTTATACACATACACACACAATTACTTCTACAAATTAAAGTGGTCATTGTTACAGTGCTTTTAAGTAAATAATTTGTGTTTATTCCTACTATACCATGGCCTTATCTTAATAAATTATTTGATATATTTATATACATATATGGAGCTTTTTACAGTTTCTTATCTGACTCATTTGCTCCCTTCCTTCTTCACATAGGTGTTACATATCACTACTTTATTGTGCTCTCAGTAAAAGAGCAGTTTCACTTTGGGGCTTGCTTTTAGCCTAAAGAAAGAAAGAAAGAGGGAAAAATAATTATTTTCTGAGTTTCTTGGGATTCCAGCACCATAGTCAAGATTTATTCATTGGTTCCTGGTCTGTTCCTTCTAAAGGCTTCAGCCTTTTAAAACATGTCAGTCTGCTCCTCATATCTCCCTTTCTGATGCCCCTCAATTGCAGATTCCTCCTTCCTCCAGAAATCCTCCCTCCAGCTGCATCTGTTTTCCTTCAATAGCTCCTTAATAGACACAATACCCCCAATCCACAAGCACATCACCAACAACTTCCTTCACTGCCTAACTGATCTTCCCCTTATATATTTTCTCTGTATGGCAGATGTGCCTGCTCACAAATGTCTTCAGTCCTGAGAAGCTTCTACTGTTACGTTTCTATGCGAGTCTTTGCATGGAGCTGGCAAATATACAAAAAAACCCTTAACTTGGCCTGATTGTAACACCCTCATCCATCAGGGTGTCTTACCCTGCCGCACTTCCCAAATCTGTAATTTGGGTTAAAAACAAATATTTTAATCATGATACAACAAATTTGCCATCTGAAGAGATAGCACTGTGGCTCAGATATAAGCATCACATTGAGGTGGAAATTAGGGTCAAGGAAACAACAAAGAAGAACTAAAGCCCTTTCATCAGGCTTTTGTTTATTGCAAGTAAGCTATCTGTTGCAAGTGTGGAATGTGGGGAAGAACCAAATGGGCAGATAGGAAACAAGAATGTTTGTGTATTCTGTAGCAGCTACGTGAGAAAAGATAAGGACGGGAAGGGAGCTCACCAGCTGCCCCCGGGCTTGTTTCACACGGCTTGCTTTTAAAGTTGTTTCATATGTTCTGAAGTTGACACTTAGTTTAGGCTGTATAATCATTAAGGGGGGGGGGGTATAAAAGGTGTAGGACCCCGAACCTTCGGGGTTCAGAACTTGAAGCTTGAGCTTGTCTGAACCTGTGCACAATAAACTCTTTTCCTGGATGAAGACCCGAGCGTCCTAGTCTTCATTCCTACAACAATTTTGGCGACCCAGATGGGACAGCTCGAGGGCGATTTTTCGCTGGAATGGGAGGAACCCTAAGGCACGGAGCCGCCGCCTGGAGTCGACGCCTAGGCGCTGCGGGAGAGTTCTCCTGAAGGTCTCGACTGAGTCGACGGTTTGGTCCCAGGGATACCTCCTCCTGATTCCAAGGACCCTTCATGACAAGGAAAAGAGAAGTCTGAATGGAGAGCCGGCCGGTGTGGTGCGAATGATGGGCTGAGTGAACGTGGAACCAAGATAACTGAGGCGAGTATATACTTAAACTAAGGGGTACCTATCCTGCTTGAGGATAGGAGTGCCTATCCCACTTGAGGATAGAAGAGGGGGCCCGTACACCCCCCTGGGCTCGGGCCGGCATGCCTAATGAAGTCCATGTAGGTTGTGTGGGTGGTTAAACAGTTGCAGTTCCTGGTGGTAGCCGTTGAGAGTCCGGTGCCACAGGTCGGCTGTAGTGTGTGCAGAACCCAGGGAGGGCACACTAAGAGAAACAGATAGGGCCAGCGTGCCCAATGAAGTCTGTGTAGGTTGTGTGGGTGGTTAAACAGTCGCAGTTCCTGGTGGTAGCCGTTGAGAGTCTGGTGCCACAGGTTGGCTGTAGTGTGTGAGGAACCCAGGGAGGGAACCCTAGGAGAAAGAGATAGGTCCGAGAAACCCTTTTCACACAAACACCGTCATCCTTAGTCTTTAAAGAAAGCCAGCGATTGCTGGGAGACTGGACGGGAAGTTAGTGGTCTTTAAAGAGAGCCAGTGTCTGCTGGGAGACCAGTTCCAAAGGGCGGTGAAGTTTGTGGAGAAAAGGGGGGTGACTAGATTGCCCCGAACCTAAGATTGTAGAAGAAGAAGAAAAAAAAAAAAGAAGAAAATGGGGGGAGGAAACAGCACCCCCGACACCCCATTAAAGTGTATGGTGAGAAACTTTTCTGACGCTTTTAGTGGAGATTATGGAGCTCCCCTGGCTGACCCAGACACTCTGAAGATTTTTTTGTAAAAATGAGTGGCCCACCTTCGGGGTCGGCTGGCCGGAAGAAGGGACATTCAATTCTAATGTTATTAGTAAAGTCCATCAGAAAGTGAGTGAAGATGGACATTGGGATCAGTTTCAGTACATAGATCAGTGGCGATTCGCTGTAAAGCGGAGACCTGCGTGGCTGGTCCAATGTGCAACCAAGTGCACTCGAATTTGTATAATGAAAAAGAAGCAAGGGAATAAAACCAAGCCCCCAATTCTAGCCCAGCCTGAAGATGAAGTTCTACGGGGAAATCCACCCCCCTATGCCCCCATACAGGGAGAACCTCAACCTTCAAGCAGCCAGCAGCCCCTAAGGGGGGACGGGGGTGCAAAGCCAAAAACTCAAATAAAGGAACCAGTTAAGGCTGAGGGATCAAGTTTTGTTGTTGTTGTTTATTCGTTTAGTCGCTTCCGACTCTTCGTGACTTCATGGACCAGCCCATGCCAGAGCTTCCTGTCGGTCGTCAACACCCCCAGCTCCCCCAGGGACGAGTCCGTCACCTCTAGAATATCATCCATCCATCTTGCCCTTGGTCGGCCCCTCTTCCTTTTGCCTTCCACTCTCCCTAGCATCAGCATCTTCTCCAGGGTGTCCTGTCTTCTCATTATGTGGCCAAAGTATTTCAGTTTTGCCTTTAATATCATTCCCTCAAGTGAGCAGTCTGGCTTTATTTCCTGGAGGATGGACTGGTTGGATCTTCTTGCAATCCAAGGCACTCTCAGAATTTTCCTCCAACACCACAGTTCAAAAGCATCGATCTTCCTTCGCTCAGCCTTCCTTATGGTCCAGCTCTCGCAGCCATATGTTACTACAGGGAACACCATTGCTTTAACTATGCGGGCCTTTGTTGTCAGTGTGATGTCTCTGCTCTTAACTATTTTATCGAGATTTGTCATTGCTTTTCTTCCAAGGATTAAGCGTCTTCTGATTTCCTGACTGCAGTCAGCATCTGCAGTAATCTTTGCACCTAGGAATACAAAGTCTTTCACTGCTTCTACATTTTCTCCCTCTATTTGCCAGTTATCAATCAAGCTGGTTGCCATAATCTTGGTTTTTTTGAGGTTTAGCTGCAAACCAGCTTTTGCACTTTCTTCTTTCACCTTCATCATAAGGCTCCTCAGTTCCTCTTCGCTTTCAGCCATCAAAGTGGTATCATCTGCATATCTGAGATTGTTAATGTTTCTTCCAGAGATTTTAACTCCAGCCTTGGATTCCTCAAGGCCAGCTTGTCGCATGATGTGTTCTGCATACAAGTTGAATAGGTAGGGTGAGAGTATACAGCCCTGCCTTACTCCTTTCCCAACCTTAAACCAGTCTGTTGTTCCGTGGTCTGTTCTTACTGTTGCTACTTGGTCGTTATACAGATTCTTCAGGAGGCATACAAGATGACTTGGTATCCCCATACCACTAAGAACTTGCCACAATTTGTTATGGTCCACACAGTCAAAGGCTTTAGAATAGTCAATAAAACAGAAATAGATGTTTTTCTGAAACTCCCTGGCTTTTTCCATTATCCAGCGGATATTGGCAATTTGGTCTCTAGTTCCTCTGCCTTTTCTAAACCCAGCTTGTACATCTGGCAATTCTCGCTCCATGAACTGTTGAAGTCTACCTTGCAGGATCTTGAGCATTACCTTACTGGCATGTGAAATGAGTGCCACTGTTCAATAGTTTGAACATTCTTTAGTGTTTCCCTTTTTTGGTATGGGGATATAAGTTGATTTTTTCCAGTCTGATGGCCATTCTTGTGTTTTCCAAATTTGCTGGCATACAGCATGCATTACCTTGACAGCATCATCTTGCAAGATTTTGAACAGTTCAGCTGGGATGCCGTCGTCTCCTGTTGCCTTGTTATTAGCAATGCTTCTTAAGGCCCACTCAACCTCACTCTTCAGGATGTCTGGCTCTAGCTCACCGACCACACCGTCAAAGCTATCCCCGATATTGTTATCCTTCCTATACAGGTCTTCTGTATATTCTTGCCACCTTTTCTTGATCTCTTCTTCTTCTGTTAGGTCCTTGCCATCTTTGTTTTTGATCATACCCATTTTGGCCTGGAATTTACCTCCAATGTTTCTAATTTTCTGGAAGAGGTCTCTTGTCCTTCCTATTCTATTGTCTTCTTCCACTTCCACACATTGCTTGTTTAAAAATAATTCCTTATCTCTTCTGGCTAACCTCTGGAATTTTGCATTTAATTGGGCATATCTCCCCCTATCACTGTTGCCTTTTGCTTTCCTTCTTTCTTGGGCTACTTCTAGTGTCTCAGCAGACAGCCATTTTGCCTTCTTGGTTTTCTCTTTCTTTGGGATGTATTTTGTTGCCGCCTCCTGAACAATGCTGCCAACTTCTGTCCAGAGTTCTTCCGGGACCCTATCTACTAAGTCCAGTCCCTTAAATCTATTCTTCACCTCCACTGCATATTCCTTAGGAATATTAGTGGGCTCATATCTAGCTGATCTGTGGGTCTTCCCTAATCTCTTTAGTCTGATCCTAAATTGTGCAAGAAGAAGTTCGTGATCTGAACTACAGTCAGCTCCAGGCCTTGTTTTTACCGACTGTACAGATGTCCGCCACCTTTGGCTGCAAAGGATGTAATCAATCTGATTTCGGTGTTGTCCATCTGGTGAAGTCCATGTATAAAGCCGTCTCTTAGGTTGTTGGAAGAGAGTGTTTGTTATGCAGAGTGAATTGTCCTGGCAAAATTCTATCAGCCTGTGTCCTGCTTCGTTTTGTTCTCCCAGGCCATACTTACCTGTAATTCGAGGTGTCATTTGACTGCCCACCTTAGCATTCCAGTCTCCTGTGATGAAAATAACATCTCTTTTAGGCGTGTTGTCCAGCAGGTGCTGCAGATCCTCATAGAACTGCTCTACTTCAGCTTCTTCAGCATTTGTGGTTGGGGCGTATATTTGGATCACTGTGATGTTAGATGGCTTGCCCTGAATTCGAATTGAGATCATTCTGTCGGTTTTTGGGTTGTATCCAAGCACTGCTTTAGCCACTTTACTATTAATTATGAAGGCTACTCCATTTCTTCTGTGGTCCTCTTGTCCGCAGTAGTAGATCTGGTGGTCATTTGATGTGAAGTGGCCCATTCCAGTCCATTTCAGTTCACTGACGCCCAGAATGTCTATCTTTAATCTTGACATCTCACCAATAACCACATCCAATTTGCCCTGGCTCATAGATCTTACATTCCAGGTTCCGATGGTGTGTTGATCCTTAGAACATCGGATTCGCCGTTCACCACCAGCACCATCGGCCGCTAGCCGTCCTTTCGGCTTTGAGCTAGCTGCGTCATCACGTCTGGGGCTAGTTGAGCTCATCCTCTGTTCCTCCCCAGTAGCATTTTGACCATCTTCCGACCTGGGGGTCTCATCTTCCGATGGTATACCGACATATCTCTGGTTGTACTGATCCATTTAGTTTTCACGGCAAGAATACTGAGGTGGGTTGCCATTACCTTCCCCAGGGATCGCATTTAGTCTGACCTCTCTGTCATGACCTTCCCGTCTTGGGTGGCCCTTCACGGTTTAGCTCATGGCATCATTGAGGTGCTCAAGCTCCAGCACCACGACAAGGTAACGATCCTTTGCTGAAGGAGGGATCAAGTACTGAAGATGAAAACCCATCTCAAATTGATCCGGTAGCCACGAGAACGCGATCGCGATCCCTTCAGCCATCTGAGCCCCAGCTGATGGCCCCCTTGAGGCAAGTTCAAGAAAGGGGGGCAAACGATCAGGGAGAACCAGTCCTCACTTCCATTTTTCAATATATTCCCTTTACAACTACTGATATCCTAAATTGGAAGCAACATTATGGACCGTTTTCTGAAAAGCCCCGTGAAGTTTGCGAGCTTTTAGATACCATAATGCTGACCCACTTGCCATCGTGGGAAGATATCCAGCAACTGTTGGGAACTTTGCTGACTCCAGAAGACAGGGAGAAGTGGAAAGCTGAAAGGGACAAGATCTTGAGGGAAATGTACCCCCAAGACGCCCAAGCCAGAACCGAGAAGACAGCTGAAGTGAATCCTCAGTGGGACCCTAATAATCCCTTGCACCAAACTGCCCTGCATGAGTATCGTAACCTGACACTGCAGGCCTTACATGCTGCTGGAAAGCCACCAGTTAATTTTGCAAAACCAGCTATGGTGATTCAAGGGCCCCAGGAAAGCCCAGAGGCATTTTTGAGTAGGCTCGTTAGTGCATATGAACAATATGCTCAGTTAAATATAAGAGATCCGGACCATCGAATGATGCTGAATGAAAAATTTATTGCCCAAAGTGCCCCTGACATCAGACGAAAACTGCAGAGGTTGGAGGGAGCATTGGGGAAAAATACCAGTGAGTTGATGGAGGTAGCTAAGAAGGTGTATGTGAATAGAGACAAGGTAGAGGAAGGAAAGGAGGAGGGAAGAATGAAGAAACAGGCAGCTTTGCTGGCTGTAGCCGTGGGACGCGTAAGGTTAGGATCTAACCAGTGTGCCATTTGTAAAGAAGAAGGGCACTGGAAAGGTGAATGTCCTCGGCGTCATGCTGAAAGACGAGAAATGGGACATTCTAGAGGGAGGGGTATGCAAGGTTGGCAAGGGAGCCGGAGTGAGAGAGGAAGGATGAGCAGAGGAAGAAGGGACAGGCTGAGCCCTGGAAGAACCGACCCAGAGGTCATAGGGCTGGCTGAGACAGATTGGACCTACTGACGGTGACCAGGCGACAGGGTCCCACCCCCCGAACCGACGGTCACTGTCAGGGTGGGAAAAAACCCTGTGAAATTCTTAATCGATACGGGGGCCGGAGCCTCGGTGGTAAATACTCAAATGACAACCGTAGGCAAAAGAGTCATGACTGTGCAGGGAGTGGGGGGAGAAGTTGGACAACGCCCATTTCTAAATCCAATACGCTGTGAAGTGGGAGGAAAGAATATAATTCATGAGTTTTTGTATATACCTGAGTGCCCGTTGCCCCTTATGGGTAGAGATATGTTAACTAAGTTGAGCGCAGTAATTAGTTTTTCCCCGCATGGGTCAACCCTCCAATTGGCCCATGATCCAGAAAAAGCCTGGAGGCTTATGTGTCTAAGTGAAAAGCAGCTAGATGACAAATGGCAGGAGTTCCAGGTCCCAGGGTTGTGGGCTGAAGATAACCCCCCTGGGTTAGCCCAGTACCAGGCACCACTAATAATCCCAGCGAAGTGGAACCATCAGCCGGTACAGGTCCGACAGCGGTATTATACCCGAGAAGCTGTTCAATCAATCCAGGCTTTGATTGCTAAATACCTAAAAGCAGGGATTTTGGTCCCGACAACCTCATCGTGGAATACGGCAATCTTACCTGTTTGAAAGCCTGATGGGTCATATCGCCCAGTGCAAGACTTGAGGCCGGTCAATGAGGCCACCGAAACAATCCACCCGGTAGTCCCAAATCCGTACACCCTATTAAGTACCATTCCTGCCTCCGCAGCATACTTCTCAGTGGTTGACTTGAAGGATGCATTTTTCACAATCCCAATACACACAAGAGCCAACCCCTTTTTGCCTTTGAATGGGAAGACCCAGCATCAGGGAGGAGGAGACAATACACGTGGACCCGGTTGCCCCAGGGCTTCGAGAATTCACCCACCCTCTTTGGGGCCACGCTGGGAGAAGACCTTAAATACTTTCATCCGGTACAGCGCGATGATGTCCTGCTCCAATATGTTGATGGCGTATTAGTGACTGGAAGGACGGAGGGGGATTGCTGGAAAAACACCCACAGGCTACTCGAGTTACTGGTGGATGCCGGCTACCGAGCCTCAAAGAAAAAGGCTCAATTAGTACAGCGGGAGGTTAAGTATTTAGGCTACCATCTAGCCCAAGGAAAACGCACCCTTGGACGGGAAAGAAAGGAAGTGGTGGCCAGGAGTCCTGAACCCACAAACAGGCGGGAACTGCGGGGATTCTTAGGGCTAGCGGGGTATTGTCGTTTGTGGATCCCCAATTTTGCAATAATAACAGCCCCACTATACCAATCTACCCGAGGAAGTGACCGGGACCCCTTCGTTTGGGAAAATCCATAGCAGGAAGCCTTTCAGGCAATAAAAACCGCTCTGCTGGATGCCCCCGCGTTAGGGCTGCCTGATCTGGAAAAACCATTTTTCCTATTTGTAGACACTAGGAAAAACAGCGCCTTAGGAGTCCTGACCCAACAGATTGCCTCGTGGCACCGTCCAGTGGCTTACCTATCCAAACAGTTGGATGAGCCGGCCAAAGGGTGGCCGCAGTGCATGAAAGTGGTAGCCGCCATAGCCCTACTAGCTAAAGAGGCATCTAAACTCACTTTTGCTGCTGACCTCATCGTCCGGATGCCCCACGCAGTCCGGACTATGCTAGAAAATAAGGGACACCTCTGGCTCAGTAATCAAAGGCTGTACCAATACCAAGCTACGCTAATTGATAACCCGCACCTCCGTTTGGAAGTGTCTGAGAATTTGAACCCTGCTACCCTGCTTCCTCTTCCTGGAGACTGCGTTAATCATGATTGTCTGCAACTACTAGAGGCCCAATATTCGTGTCGCCCAGATTTGAAGGACACTCCACTTAGAGAAGCTAAATACAACTGGTACACAGATGGCTCGAGCTTTGTGACGGAGGGGAGAAGGGTCACAGGATATGCAGTAGTGGACCAGGTGCAGGTTGTGGAGGCGGGACCCTTGCCGGCCGGGACAAGTGCCCAGGTAGCCGAGCTGTGGGCCCTAAAGCGAGGTTTACAGTTAGCTGAGGGAGAAACTGTGAACATATGGACAGATAGCAAATATGCCTACCTAACCATCCATGTACACACAGCAATTTATAAGGAGCGAGGATTCACCGATTCGCTAGGCAAATGGATCCAACATGGAGACATTATCAAAGAACTCATTGGGGCTGTCCAGTTGCCTGCCAAGGTGGCGGTGATGCATTGCAGAGGACACCAAAAAGGCATGGACCCAGTAGCAGTAGGAAATCGCCTGGCAGATCAAGAAGCCCGCAAAGCCGCAACTAAGGAGGGACCCACCCCAGATGTCTCAATCCACTTAGCTGTGGGATATCCGGTCGACCCCTTGAAATATGACCCAGTATATACCCAAACTGAAAGTGCCAAGGCACAAAAAGACCTACGCTGTACATCCCAGAATGGGTGGTATATCCTGCCGGATGGGCGGGTATATGTCCCACAATCTATCAGTTGGACTCTGGTAAAGGATACTCACCTTCAATCTCACATGGGAAAAACAGCACTAGCCCAGTTCATCTTAAAGGAATGTTATATCGACAGCATACACG
Source organism: Candoia aspera (assembly GCF_035149785.1). Taxonomy (NCBI): domain Eukaryota; kingdom Metazoa; phylum Chordata; class Lepidosauria; order Squamata; family Candoiidae; genus Candoia; species Candoia aspera. The sequence continues at coordinate 234,341,548 of NC_086153.1, read as the reverse complement.
CGTACACCACTCGGGCCACCCAGCAGTGCTCCGTTTGTGCTCAAGTCAACCCAAGGCAAGGGCCAACCCTGCCACAAGGGGAGCAGCCCATTGGATATATACCCATGGACTCTATCACCATGGATTTCACAGATCTCCCTAAAGCAGGGGCATATAGGGCTCTGTTGGTATTAGTTGACTCCTATTCAGGCTGGCCAGAGGCTTTTCCAGTTCGGACTAAGCAAGCTAAAGAAGTAATAAGGGTTCTGTTAAAACATATAATTCCCCATTTTGGGGTACCCTCCACTATAGCCTTGGATAATGGACCCGAATTTACAAATAAAATAAGCCAGGGGGTCAGCCAGCTCTTAAATATAAATTGGAAGTTGCATTGCTCCTTTCACCCGCAATCGGCAGGACGAGTGGAATGAATGAACCAAACTATCAAAACCCAACTCACTAAAGTATGTATGGAGACCAAACTCAAGTGGCCCGATGTTTTTCCTATGGTGCTGTTTAATATTCGGGTCACTCCACGCAGGAGAACTGGACTCTCCCCCTATGAGCTGATGTTTGGCAGGCCCCTGGTGGTCCTGAAAAAAGAACTCATGGGATACCCAAATTTGACTCATAAGGGAGCCGTAGGGAACCACGAATTAATCCAGCAAACACAAGTTCTCAATAGAACAGTGAACCGCCTCCGTCAGTACATGACTGAACAGGTCCCTCCCCCATTGAATACTAAGTGCCATGAGTTTCAGCCAGGAGATCAGGTGTGGGTTAAACATTGGAAATACACTAACTTGACCCCCCAGTGGAAGGGCCCCCATACTGTCATTATGTCTTCTCCTCTTGCAGTCAAAGTACACGGAGGAAAAAGTTGGATACGTTGGACCCGTTTAAAGAGGGCGGCGTCCAAGGCTCAAGGGAAGTGGCACGTATGCCCCACCGCCGATCCTCTTTGGCTTAAACTCTTTAAGTACTCACCACCAGGAACCGGGAAAGTTTTACTGCATCCCACTGCTGGGTCACCCCCGGAAGCTGACCCTCTACGCACTGGGGAAGATGTGGATAATCGTCACTCTGGTGACTCTGGGGGGGGGGGGGAATGAGGGGAATTAAGGGGAACACCTTTTGCATTTCAAATTTTGGTAGATGGGAGATGTGGAAATTAGGGATTGATTACTCTTATAATGTGGGCCATCCTGCTCCGAAATGTCCTGAAAGGAAGCACATCTCAATTCAACCCCAACAGTGGGTGCAGGGGTGGCATCCCTGTTGGAACCCCCTGCTGTTTGACAATGTGGTAACAGCGCAGTGTAAAGGAAACCTAAGAGTGAGAGAATCAAGTATAATATGTAATCATGTGGGAGGGATACTTCGAAAAGGGATGTGTGCAGAAAACCTTTGGGCTAAAGCACAGAGAAACACAACGTTACATCCTAACCTTCAGGTAGATTGCGGAAAACCCCTCATGTCCCAGGGGGCAGCAATGGCAGTGCGTGACTTAAAGGAAGGGTGGCAGGGAACATGCCGGGTCACTCTCAGAACGGGCAAACCTCCCAGGTATTGGGAAATCGATTTGGCTAGAGCCAAAGCCCCTGGCATGCGGCGCCTGAGGAGAAGCCTGAACATGTGTTTGAATTGCACCCACACCAGAAGGCTCAGTAACAAGGTAGAGAAAACTTTAGTTTACCATACTCAGAAACCTACCGAATGCCAACACACTTTACCATCATGTTTTCACAACCAGACTAAGTATGGGCAGTGTAGAAACAGCCAGGGACAGATCCACTGCTACAGCCCTGTGCCAAGCCCCAACAATGAGCATTACAAATCAAAACTCATCGGTCTGATGGGGAGGCACGAGACCAGAAAATATTGGGGACGTCAGCTTGGAGTTCCCAGAAAGATGGAAAATTTAATGTAACCTTTTATGTTTGTGTAGCCGCCAATTTCTGGGCAGCTGTTAGTAACTGTGGCGGAATCTCCTACATACAAAGTTATGCCACAGAAAACAAGTATTTATGTGCTCCCGACAGCTGCCAAGGGTCTACTGTAAGGTGCAAATGGTGGTCATGTGTGTCCTGGAATACTGGGGGCTGAACAGACCACAAAAATATAACCTTTGTTAGCATACCCACCACAACGGCCACCTGCGGGACCGCCACTTGTAATTTGGTCCAGATTGAGATAAAGAATGGGAGCTGGTACGCTCAACAACGGCAATGGGAAGACAAGAACTGGATGTTTGGGATAGGGATAGATGGGAAAGGGTATGATCCCCTTTCTGAAATAGAGATGAAGCTAATAGGGCGGGTCTATGGCTCCCAGAAGAAAACAATTTTCTGGTCTTATTATCAGGAAATGACTAAACTAAACATGCAAAATCTCCCAGTTCAGGTGATAAACACCTTTGTAAAATTAGCAGAAGAAATAGCAACCACGTTGCAAGTTAAAAATTGTTTTGTATGTGGAGGAACTAACATGGAAGAAAAATGGCCCTGGGAAGCCCAAGAAATAAATTACCAGATGATAGTCGAGCAACATAAAGCTGGAAATCTGACTGTCACCCCTGGAAAAGACGGGAATTGGGTCCTGACTTCGAATCTGGTAGGCAGGGTATGTTATGGTCGAAATCACACCCAGAATTGTTTAGAGGTAGGGACATTGTGATGTCTCTCTTCATGGAATAATGGCTCATGGTGGTCGGGCGAGAACCAGACAGCCAGAGACAGTGAGCGGGCATTAAGTAAAATTGCCCTTCTGGGGTATCTCGCTGATCCTGAGAACCCAGCCCTCCCTTGGACAGCCCCTGATGGGTTCTATTGGATTTGTGGCAAGTATGCCTATGCACAATTACCACCTAACTGGTGTGGAGCATGTGTAATGGGAATCATTAGGCCAGGTTTCTTTTTGTTGCCACTGAAACAACGACAGGTTCTGGGAGTACCAGTGTATGACGAGCTTGGAAATACACGAAAAAGAAGGGCTGTCCCTAGCATCGGAAAATGGAATAATGATGAGTGGCCCCCGGAAAGGATAGTCCAGGTGTATGGACCAGCTACTTGGGCGGAGGATGTATGGTTGTATGGTTATCGCACCCCTATATATTTGCTTAACCGTTTAATCCGTTTGCAGGCAGTTTTGGAACTTATCACTAATGAAACTGTTAAAAGCTTGACACAGCTAGCACAGGAGAGCGTGAAATCACGAGCCTATATAATGCAAAATCGCTTAGCGCTCGACTATCTCTTAGCAAAGGAAGGAGGAGTGTGTGGAAAATTTAATCTGTCAAATTGTTGCATTGAAATAGATGAAAGTGGAAAAGTGGTACGAGAGATCACAGATAGGATGGTGAAACTAGCCCACGTGCCTGTACAGACCTGGAAAGGACTAGATTTGGGAGATGTTTTTGGGGAATGGTTCCCAAAGCTACCAGGACTCCAGGCTATCGTAGCCCTGGTTGGATTGATCGCTGCGGGGTGTGTGATACTGCCCTGTGTGTTACCAATTTTCATAAAAGCAATCAATAACAGCATCTCACTCCTAGCAAAAAGGAACGCTACCTCACAAGTCCTGGCTCTGTGGGAATATCAGTCTATCCCCGATGATGACCTTAGTGAAAGTAATCTGCCCTGAAAAGGCGGAATACTTTCAAAGGGGGGAATGAGGTGGAAATTAGGGTCAAGGAAGCAACAAAGAAGAACTAAAGCCCTTTCATCAGGCTTTTGTTTATTGCAAGTAAGCTATCTGTTGCAAGTGTGGAATGTGGGGAAGAACCAAATGGGCAGATAGGAAACAAGAATGTTTGTGTATTCTGTAGCAGCTACGTGAGAAAAGATAAGGATGGGAAGGGAGCTCACCAGCTGCCCCCGGGCTTGTTTCACACGGCTTGCTTTTAAAGTTGTTTCATATGTTCTGAAGTTGACACTTAGTTTAGGCTGTATAATCATTAAGGGGGGGGTATAAAAGGTGTAGGACCCCGAACCTTCGGGGTTCAGAACTTGAAGCTTGAGCTTGTCTGAACCTGTGCACAATAAACTCTTTTCCTGGATGAAGACCCGAGCGTCCTAGTGTTCAATTCTACAACAACATAACCATTTTTCTGCTCTAGAAATGTTATTGCCTGAATGCTTGCCAAAGCAACCACAGGATGCTGTGATCAGGCTGAACAAATTGTGACAGTGAAACTGTTGTCAAGAAAGAGAAACAACTCAGCTAAACTAGGCAGCTCTAAGTTTCCAACATGGATTTTACACAGTTCTGCACTTCCTACATGGTGGATGGCTCACAGGTGACATGTGATTCCCAACATCTCATTTGTGCCCTGAGGAGCGCCCCCAGAGAAGACAAAGCTGAATTTGTTGTTGGATTATTTTTGTTGCATTTTACAGGGTGGGGAGGTTAAAAGGCAAAAAAAAAAGTGCCTTAAACATAATTGTATCTGTTCAAACCCCATCCCTGTCCCCCATGGGCCTGAAAATTTTGTCTCTCCCCCATCTACTCCAGCCCTCATTCAGGCAGGAAAGAAAGTTTTCTGTTTTCATTAATTTTATTCTGCTACAACAATTACCATAGCAAAAATAGAGATACTTACAACAATGTTAATAAAATAATGTAACTTTAAAATGCTCATAATAACAATTTTAAAAAAAATCAGAAAGTGAGGGGAAGACCTGTACCTGATTTCTCCTTTTTCTTGGATTCAGCTTTCCTTACAGCAACAGCATTTCTGAGTCCATCAGTTAAAGTAGACTGAGCCCAGAAAATGAAGAGTCCTACAACTGCATGGTCCAGCGGAGGCCCTGGCTGCTGCCTGGAATAGGGAGGCAGCCGGGGCCTTGGACAGGATTGTGCCTGTGCGGCCTCTCTTGTCCCATCGAACCTGACACCCACCATGGTTTACAGAGGAGTTGAGGTTTCTGAAGAGGATTAAGAGGCGTCTAGCACGCCGCTGGAGGAAGACAAGGACCGAACCCGACTGAACACAAGCTAGAGCCGCTATTACGGCCTACCTTGTGGCGGTAAGAGCGGCAAAACATCAATATTTCTCCTCTCTTATTGCATCCACAGAATGCTATCTGGTGGCCTTGTTTAGGATCACCTAATCCCTTCTGGGGAAGGGGGATCTAGTGATTCATCTACAGGGCCATGCAGAGGAGTTTTCTGGGCATCTGGAGGATAAAATCACTTTGATCCATTCCAAGTTGGATGCCAAGCATGCAGCATGGCCTGTGGAGATGCCTGGGGAGCTTACTTACCCGATTATCTGGCAACAGTTTGATCCTGTTGAGCCCAAGGAGGTGGACAGGGTTCTCCGGACTGTAAACACCACCACTTGCCAGTTAGATCCCTGTCTCTCCCAGCTGGTAAAAGCAGCTCGGGAGGTGACATGCAGGTGGGTCCAGGCAATGTTGAATTCATCCTTGGGGAAGGGAGTGTTTCCGGCTGCCTTTAAAGAGGCACTGGTACACCCCCTCATCAAGAAACCATCACTGGATCCCACCATGCTGGACAACTTTTGTCCAGTCTCCCACCTTCCCTTTCTAGGGCAGGTGGTTGAGAAAGTGGTGGCGCTGCAGCTCCAGAGGATCCTGGATGAAACGGATTATCTGGACACCTTTCAATCAGGTTTCAGGCCCAGATATGGGATGGAAACTGCATTGTTCACACTTTTGGATGATCTCTGGAGGGAGCAGGATGGGGGCAGTGCATTCATCCTGGCTCTTCTTGACCTCTGAACAGCTTTCGATACCATTAACCATGGTATCCTTTTGGGTCATCTTAGGGAGTTGGGAGTGGGGGGCATGGTTTTGTGCTGGTTCACCTCCTTCCTCCAGGGTCATTCCCATTCGGTGGTGATAGGGAATGAGAGATCCGGCCCGTGGCCCATCCTCTGTGGGGTGCCACAGGGTTTGGTACTCTCCCCGCTCCTTTTTAACATCTACATGAAACCGCTGGGTGAGATCATCCGTCACCGCGGGATGAGGTATCATCAATATGCTGATGATACCCAATTATACATCTCCATCATGAGTGACTTAAGTGAAGCTGTGACCATCCTCTCTTGGTGCCTGGAGGCTGTGGGGACCTGGATGGGAACAACAGGCTTCAGCTAAACACTAGTAAGATGAGTTGGCTGTGGATTGGGGGCTCCTGGGTATCTGGGAATTTGCCATCTTTGGCTCTGGATGGGGTTGCACTGCCCCAGACAGATCCGGCATGGAACCTGGGGGTTCTCCTGGACTTACAACTCCTGCTTGAAAAACAGGCGGCAGCCATGGCCAGGGGAGCCTTTGCACAGCTCCGTGTTGTGTGCCAGCTACGCCCCATCCTGGATCAGGAGTCCCTCCAATCAGTCACTCATGCCCTGGTCATCTCCTGTATAGACTACTGCAATGTGCTCTACATGGGGCTACCCTTGAAGAGTATCTGGAAGCTACAGCTGATCTAGAATGCGGCTACGCGAGCAGTTCTGGGAGCCCCAAGGAGGGCACATATAACACCGTTGCTGAGCGAGCTGCACTGGGTGCCAGTTTGCTTCTGGGTCCAATTCAAGGTGTTGGTTATCACCTTTAAAGCCCTACATGGCATGGGGCCAGGTTACCTGAGGGACCGCCTCACCCCCATTACATTGACCCATCCCACCCAGTCAGGCAGAGAGGGCATGTTACGGACCCTGCCCATGAGAGATTGTCGATTGTCAGGGTCCAGGAGGAGGGCCTTCTCTGCAGTGGCACTCGCCCTCTGGAATAAATTACCCCTGGAGGTAAAGCAGGCCTCCACTCTCCCGGCCTTCCGGAAGGGGGTTAAAAGCTGGTTATGCCATCTTGCCTGGGGTGGGAAGGGGGATAGCTGATCATGTGGGTGGTTGGCTCCTTAATGGGGCCAATGATAGCATCACTATTTGCCATCTTGAATTTTATATTATTTATTTTACACTTTTATATTTATATATATTTATATTGTATCGTTTTAATGACATTTTATTCTTCTATTTTTAATTGTCTGTAAACCGCCCAGAGTCATTATAATACGAGTGGGCAGTAAAGAAGTGTGACAAATAAATAAATAAATAAAATTAACCTTGGGGGGTATACAAGCCAAAGCCATAAAAAATAGATGAAACTGAAAAAAATGGGGGGTTGGGCTACAGCAAATAAAAATTGGAATATACATATTGCATATATTAATACATTAAAAAATACAACAAGCCTGATGCTTCTAAGAGTTTCAGAAGAAAGTCATGAAAGCCGTAACAACAGTGCTATTTTAACTATGGTCTGTGACCTGTGCTGGTCCGCGAGTTGTTGTTATCAGTCCACGATGAGATAAGTACAGAATGAGAGAGTAAATGTTTAGAAACTGTAATAGCAATCTGACATTGCCATGATGTCCAAGCATGTGATCAGTGTAATTTTGTGTTTGTTGACTCTAATAGTAAAATATTTGGACTTGTATGTTGTATATCTTTTTTTCCATTTATTTTTCTAATAATTCCTTGTTATTGTACTTTACAAAAGTATTGGTCCACAATGGATTAGAAATAAAAAAAACCCTAGTCCTTCACAGATAGTTTGAGAAGTGCTATTTTAGTAGACACAAAAGCATACAGTATTTCCATATGTACTTTTGCCACAAGTACCCAACCTGCTGCTAAAAATCAAGAAACTCAAGCCTTTTTGTCACCAAATAAAGCATTTTTAAAAAACTAAAAGAACAGTTGAAAAGATAAACAAATGATTGGATCAATTCCCAAATATTTCTTTTCGTACTAAAGCTGATCTTTCATTTGTCAATTCATTCTTTCTAACCCTCTTTCAGGAAACATTATTCAGGTGGTTTGCCACTGAAGAGTGATATTAAACTAAACGCCTGCATTGTTGTGGCAAATGAGGAACAGCTCTATGGGCTGTATCATAGAGGGTGCTATGAAATTTATACCAAGTCATCTTGTCTGCCTCCTGAGGAATCTGTATAACGACCAAGTAGCAACAGTAAGAACAGACCACGGAACAACGGACTGGTTTAAGATTGGGAAAGGAGTACGGCAGGGCTGTATACTCTCACCCCACCTATTCAACTTGTATGCAGAACACATCATGCGACAAGCTGGGCTTGAGGAATCCAAGGCTGGAGTTAAAATCGCTGGAAGAAACATTAACAATCTCAGATATGCAGATGATACCACTTTGATGGCTGAAAGCGGAGAGGAACTGAGGAGCCTTATGATGAAGGTGAAAGAAGAAAGTGCAAAAGCTGGCTTGCAGCGAAACCTCAAAAAAACCAAGATTATGGCAACCAGCTTGATTGATAACTGGAAAATAGAGGGAGAGAACATAGAGGCAGTGAAAGACTTTGTATTTCTAGGTGCAAAGATTACTGCAGATGCTGACTGCAGACAGGAAATTAGAAGATGTTTAATCTTTGGGAGAAGAGCAATGACAAATCTCGATAAAATAGTTAAGAGCAGAGACATCACACTGACAAGTAAGGTCCGCATAGTTAAAGTGTTCCCAGTAGTAACATATGGCTGCGAGAGCTGGACCATAAGGAAGGCTGATAGAAGGAAAATAGATGCTTTGGAACTGTGGTTCCAAAACCACAGTTTTGGAACCACAAAACAAAATCTCACTTTCATTTGTGTAAATACATTCCAGAATTCTTTCATATCTTCAACTTTCGCTGGCTAAGCTCCTAGGGAGCACCATAATCTACTGCGTGAGACATGGAGCATTTTAAACAGACTTTCTCTGACTTCCACCAAGATTTTAAAAAGATTTTTTCTGATTCCTACCAAGTTTTTATGCAAGACATTCAGGACATTGTGGAAAATATGAGGTCCAAAATGTGTCATCTGGCTGGGGATGTTGTGGATGAAACTGAGGAATTTAACAGCGACAGAAATGTGTCTTCTAAGAGTGAGATCGGGATTTCTGTTGAACTGCTGGATGAAGATTGGGTAGTCGAGTTGGAGAAATTTAAGGGAGAGAGCAAGTTGCAAGCCACAAGTGAAATTGATCTTCTGGTAAAACACCATGGAAAAGAAGGGGTTATTATGTATCGAAGGTCTCCTGAAGAGAAGTCGGAGTTTCTGAGGGGGGCAGTTGGGCTGTTCGATTTTTTAAAGAAAAAATGCTCTGCGCATTGCGGGGATATATAAATGGTCTGGTTTATTCTGAAGTGGGATAAGGGTTTAAGAATATTTATCTGGATTACTTTTAGGGTTTGGCTGATTTCATTTATCTTTAACAATTTTGATTAAGATTATTAAGGTATAATAAAAAAATAAATGTCTATTTGGATGGTTTTGGGTTTAATATGATTAATATGATTAAAATTGTTTTATTATCAAGTTCAATAGCAGACAATTTATATGCTTTTAGTTTGATCTTTATTATAGTAGACAGGAATGTATAGAATAGTAGTAGGAAGGAAATAATTAAATAAATGTTATCTGGGGGGGGAGTTGTTTAGGAGGTTTTATAAATTTTTCTTTTTTTCTTTTTAATATAAGGGTAGGGAGTAACTGTATTTAGTGATTTTTACAATGTGCCAATGGAATGATTTATAGAAATAATGTGATTTTGGCTTAATATAGGATAAGGGATTGATTATGGAAATTTTTGTATATCCTTGCTGTTAAAAGTTGGAAGTCACCTCTTTTTGTAACTTTGAAAAAATTTTCTCTTGTGTTTCCACACTTTAGTTTTTTCTCTTTTTTCTTTGTAGTTCTTTGTTTTTCTGTAGATTTTATCTTTGCTTGAAACTTAATAAAATTCTTACTAAAAGAGAGAGAGAGAGAGAGAGAGAGAGAGAGAGGTAATGCAGTCTGATGTGACTGTAATGAACATCAAATTTTAGGCTGACCATATTTTTTTTATCCCAAAGCTGGACAGACCCACAATCATCTAAGAAGAATATATAGCATACATAGAAAAATAATGGTAGTGGCAAACGAATTTCAATAATAAGTCATAAGTTTATTTACCTAAACAGATAAACAGAATGACCACAGGTGGGCAAAAAAGCAGTGGGAGCGACTTCCCACTTCCTGCCAGCTTCCCCATTGAATTTCCTTGTGCGAAGCTGGCAGGGAGCACTGGAAATCACAATCACGTGACTGCAGGGATGCTGCAACGGCTACAACTTTGCAAATAAAACTGGTGTAAACATCATGGAAATTTCAATTCCACAGAAGTAATGGGTCCTGGATTTTTTAGGCATTCTTTAAGTTAGTGGACTTTAAGTACCTTGATTCAAAAATCGTTGCAACATAATGAACCATTTGGGCTACCTTGAGGGTACAAACAGAAAAACACAATGAGAGTTTTAGTAGTATTCAGATATATTTTATTTCATAGACTGTAATATTTTAGATTTATACTTGCACAGGTAATTAATGCACCATTATGTAAGGATTGCCTACCTTAATAGACTCAGACTCACAAGCAGGAACTTAATGATATCTGATTTATTAAAGAATAGTATGCAAATACAGAGAAAGCTGAGAATGAGCAAAAGCGCGCCAAATACAAACTAAAAACCCTCGGCTCAAACATAATCCCTCCCCTCGCCCTGCCGTTGCAAACTCCCCCCCCCCCCAGGTGCTGGTAACCGTTTCTGCTGATGTCCTGGGAAAGGAACCTTGAACACAGGAGATAACCCAAACACATTCCAATCCAGCTGCTAACATATAACAATCCCACGAGGTGGAATCCTCCTCCCCTCCCAGACGAAACACGCATCAGCCAAATGACATGCGAAACGTTACGATGTAATGGTAACATTGGAACGGTGAACATGACACATTATAGCAGTGTATTTTACATTTTTATGTGTTAGTTTATCTTTGTTATGCTAGCATTTTATCTCATCTATTTGATTTTACTTTGGTGCTGTATTTTTTTTAAAATTTTTGCTGGTCATTGACTAAATAAACTATTATATATTGGCATACATTTAATGATTTAATCCATGCAAAATAAACTAAGTTCACACACTATGCAAAGGAATGCCATGTATATCCATTCATTATGGCTTAGTATTATATGGAAATCAGTCCATTATGGCTTATGAAATAAATAACAAGAAATTCTGTCTTAGCACAATATAAGACCTCATGCATACTATCAATCTCCTTAAAGAGTCTGGTAGTGCCTATTAAGACTAAAAAGTTTATTTTTAAGGCATAAGCCTTTGCGAGCTCACAAAAGCTTATGTCTTAAAATAAATTTGTTAGTCTTAAAAGGTGCTACCAGACTCTAATTTTTGGCTTTCCTAGACTAACATAGCTCTCTTCCTACAGTATCAATTTCCTTATACTGTAAATTCTAGCTTAACTGTTTTGCAATCTTTGTCATTCATTGGTTCAAGGATGACCGCTTTGAGTTAGTATCCTGGAAAGCTGAAAAATTCACACACTGGCTTTTGGATGTTGTCATATAAAATATAAGGTCTCTGTCTATTTATTATTTTGAATAGAGACTGGCCAGTTTGACCAAAATAAAATGTAATGGACCATATCATGGCACATATTGTTGGTATATTGTTTTCTGCTACAGAAATTAAGGTTACTATGGTAACAAATCATTCTGGCTTGTCCTCAGTTTAACTGTCCTTGTAGCCTAAGTAAGCTTCCCGCTCTCAGCTCTGAGCATGTGTGAATGCACAAGCCTGTAAATATGTTTTTGTGCTTTTGGTAAATAAATTTATTTTTATAGAAATGCCTGGTGTGTGATTTCTCTGATCTCTCTGGGCCAGATGCTTTCCAGCACTCTGCAAGACATATTACATTAGAAAGTAACCATGTTATTAATCCCTTATGCTGTGGGTTACTTTCTTAGATCCTATAATAATTTTACCCCTGTAGATACAGGGATGAGGGGACGCGGTGGCACTGCGGGTTAAACTGCTGAGCTTGCCGATCGGAAGGTCGGCAGTTCGAATCCGCATGACGGGGTGAGCTCCCATTGCTAGTCCCAGCTCCTGCCAACCTAGCAGTTTGAAAACATGCAAATGTGAGTAGATTAATAGGTACCGCTTCGGCGGGCAGGTAACGGCATTCCATTCAGTCATGCCGGCCACATGACCATGGAATTGTCTACGGACAAACGCCAGCTCTTCGGCTTTGAAACGGAGATGAGCACCGCCCCCTAGAGTCGGACACAACTGGACTTAATGTCAAGGGAAACCTTTACCTTTACTACCTAGATACAGGGATAGCAGCATAAGTCTCTGACCCTGAGAATTATCAGCATGGCCTGTCACTGGTTAGCAGCTATTTCCCCTTAGTTAAACTGGAATATAACTGCTGGGTTAGAATTCAAGTAGTAAATTTCCATCTCCTCACAATTTGCATGGACTGCTCATAGTTTGCCCACAGTGGGCTTTTTTGGTGGGGAGGTAAAAACTGTAGGTAATTTACAGTTTACATAATTTACTGCATGAGACATGGAAGACTTCAGGCAGACTTTCATTGAGACATTAAACAGATTCTTTTTGATTCTTGTCAAGTTATTATGCAAGATATTCGGGACATTGTAGAAAACATCAGTTTTAAAAAGTGTCATCTGGCTGGGGATGTTGTGGAAGAAACTGAAGATCTTGACAACAATAGAAATGTTTCTACTGACAGCGAGATTGAGGCTTCTGTTGAAATGCCAGATGACCGCCAGATTGTCGAGCTGAAGAAATTAAAGGGACAGATCAAATTGCAAACCATAGGTGAAATTGTCTTTTTGATGGAATGTTATGGGAAGGAAGAGGTCATTATCTATGGGAGGTTTTCTGCTGAGAAGTGAGAGTTTTTAAGGGGGGCAGTTGGGCTGTTTGATTTCTTTATGAAAAATGCTTTGTGTGTACTGTGGAGATATGTAAATGCTTTGGTTTATTTTTAAGTGGGGTAAGGGTTTAAGAAGGTTCATCTGGATTGCTTTTAGGGCTTGTTTGACTTCACTCCTTTTTAATGATTTGGATTAAGATTAATAAGGTTTAATGATAAATGCTTGGTTTTAGGATTAATAGGATTAAGATTGTTATAACTGTAGTATTATTAATTATAAGAGCAGACAATTTATATGTTTTTTAGTTTGATCCTTATTATAGTGGACAGAAATGTCTAGAATAGTGGTAGGAAGGAAATAATTAAATAAATTCTGTCTTTGCCGGGGGAGTTGATTAGGAGGTTTATATATTTCTTTTTCTTTTAATATAAGGGGAGGGAGCAATTGTATCTAGTGATTTTTATAATGTGCTAATGAAATGATTTATAGAAATAATGTGATTTTGGTTTGATATAGAGTAAAGAATTGATTATGGAAATTGCTGTATATTCTTGCTGTTAAAAGTCAGAAGTCACCTCTTGATGTAATCTTCAAAAAAAATTCTTGGGTTTTCACATCTTTTTAGTTTTCTTTCTTGCTTTTTTGTAGTTTTTATCTTTGCTTTAAATCTAATAAAATTCTTACACACAAAAAAAAAGAAAATTCAGCTATGGCTTCCATCTTGAGAGTATAATAGGCTTGTAAATCTTACAGCATATGTTCTTCTTTAAGTCCTCGAAAACCAGCTGTATAACATTAATTACAGACATCAAAGGCCCTCTATGCTGTGAGAATGCCAGACAGGATGGCACTTTACATGGAAATGCTGAAGAAACTGAAGCTAGTAAGGGTTCTGCACTCAACCTGATTCTGCATTATTTGAAATATAAAAACTTTACATAATTAAGTCCTGACTCAGTTATTTTGACTGGGAAAATACTTCGTATGTAGTCTCAGCAGAAATCAGTTGATATCAGGATCTACTTAAAAGAAGGCTGAATGACTGAATGAAGGGGAGAAGTCTATATTTGTGAAACATGAGTAATTCCTTCAAGCCAAAACATTTGGGTGATTTCAGTTTTACTTTCATTGATGACACAGATTGCAAGTGCTATGATAAAAAAGAAGTCTTACACATATATTTGAATTGCCTTTCAGTTTGGGTATTTCCTAGAACTTGTCCCTATTTCAGAAGCGTCTTTTAAAAACATTCTCAGCCTGAGTCGCTGCCCTTCTTCAAGTTTGAGATTCTGCCTCAGTCTCAGGAATGTACATCATGATTGGTGCACATTGCCTTTTCTTCTGTGATTTGGCCTAAGGAAAGAAAATAGCAACAGAGCAGGGTGGAAGTTTCCAGAAAAAAATGAGGACTGGGGAGAAGATACTGAAAACAACAGCTAGGCCTCTCCTCTCCATGAACACACTGCCTCCCAATGCTAAGACAGCAGAACAACCATGCTAAATTTCTTCCCATACCTAGAACAGTATCACGTTAAAAGCCCAGCAGCTGCCTCTAGGGAGGGAAGTGGGTTTCCCCAAGAACCATCTCAGTAGCAGATCAGAGGGGTGGGAAAAGGAAGGGAGAAGGTATTTTTGTGAAAGCAAAGATAATCTTTTATGATTGCATGTAGAATCTAGGGTAGAATTTGGGCTGTAATGAGAATGAAGTCCAAAGTACAATCTTTCCTGGAAAGTATTGGCAAAAATCAATTGATAGAATTGCCTCCTAGACTGATTTAAAGGTCTATGGATAGCTGTCCTTATTATGGAAGATAAGGCTATGAAAGGCATTATGATAGCCTTAAAGTATTCCATAAGGAGTTGGATTTCACCACATCACATGAGACATTGCCAATTCCTACAGGACGTTCAGACAACTCATAAGACTCTCAGTGAGACCTTCCTTCAAGTGGTCTGGCCCTTGCCTGTGGGATGATTGTTGTCAGACTGGACACTCCAAATGCTGGCCAGTTCAGTTCGGCTCCTGCAGGAAAAAAAAAGCTGGAAACAATTTTGCCATAAAACCAGCCATCTGCTTGACTTCATTGTTATCCCATGTAATACTCAGTAGGCCCTCACTCTATTTACTCCTGGCACACACCACTGCAGTAAGAATAAAACAGAAGCCTGTAACGAATAAAAGAAATTGGGAACATATATACTATAGACACAGAACACTGTTTTCATGTGACTTTCAACACTCTTAAAATTAAGAATGGGACTCATAGTTGGTACATAAATATGGGGGGGAAAGGATCTAGGTGTGTTTCATAAATATAAAAAAGTTTACTATACATATATATATACAGTATACATATACATATATATATTCAGTTTGCAAAAAGAAAATAAAATTGTTTTTAACAGTTTACGAACATTTAAAGAATATCAGAAAGAAATGGGGAAAATATAATTTATCATATCTATAAATTAGAGCAAGAATTTAACAGAGGATTTAGGTAAAATACTAGAAATAAAAAGTACTATGGCTGGATAGCATAGTGGTTAAAGCGCCACCTTTGGAGCAGGAGATGGGTTCAAATCCCTGCTATACCTACCTTACCAGTAGGGGTCCTTGGGCAGAGACCCCCTAATGCTTCACCTGCCTACCTCAAATATGAGAGTGACATGAACTAAGAGTCGTGCTGGCTCGGACATAGCCCAGACTAACAAGGTCCATGTCAGATGTTGGGGAACCAGGACAATCTGACGATAAGTGGGCTACTGGAACAAACCATACATGGACGAGACAAGAGAACCTGGAATTGATAGAATGCTACTACAACAGCAGACCTAATGAGAGGGGATATATGAAATGTATGAGGGAACTATGGATAGACAGAATACCTGCATCCACACTAACTGAGAAACAGTTACCCAACGCTTCAACATAGTGAAGAGGAAGCTGCTCTCACAACTTGAGATAGACCAACTACACATTACATCCCAGACTCAAGAGGACCTGGAAGAACAACTGGAGGTGCAGCCAACACCTGAAGCTGGAACATCACTGCCACCCCCTCCATTACACAGCACAGCAACTGATATGAGGCAAAAGATCATGGATAAACTAGCTACAGTCAACTCTTGAGACCGATTACCAAGGCTTAGTGGAGAAGTACCATCAGATAGTATGCTAGAAGATGCCAACAGAGCCCTCAAGACAATCCCTACTACCACTACAACTCAAACCAATGAACTAGTATACGCTACAGCCACTGTAATCCTGGACATGCTTGGTTACATGGTCAAGAAGGACAGCAGTACATACCACCCCTGGAAAATGAGGTTGGAAGCTAAGATCAAGGCAACTCAGAGAGAAATTAGTCAGCTGGTGGAACTACAGAAGGGTGTGGAGATTAAGGATAAGACTCGGCTACTGAAAAAATACAAGGGCCTGACTCCATCTGAAGCCCTAGAGACTGCTAAACGAAGGCTCACAGCACTGGCTACCAGGCTAAGGAGATACACTAGAGAAGCAGAGGCCAAGAAGATAAATGCCCTGTCCAGCAAAGTACCATCCAAGGTGTACTCCCAACTGCAGTGCAACAACACAGTAACAGCGGAGCCACCAACAGCAGAAACTGAACAGTACTGGAAGAACATATGGGAGAAAGAGAAGACACATAACACCAGTGCAAAGTGGCTGCAGGACCTGAGAGCAGATCACAGAAATCCCGCAGAGCAGGACTCAGTCACCATCACAGTAGCAGACATCCAACAGCAGGTGAAAAACATGAAGAGCTGAACAGCATCTGGCCCAGACATGATCCACACCTACTGGCTAAAGAAACTAACAGCAGTGCATGAAAGCCTAGCAACACAGATGAACCAGTTGCTAGCAGTAGGCTCCCACCCAGACTGGCTAACACAAGGTAGGACAGCGCTGATCATGAAAGACGCCAACAAGTGAACAACACCATCCAACTACCGATCAATAACCTGCCTCCCCACAACATGGAAAGTCCTATCAGGCATCATAGCTGCCAAGCTGCAGGACCATATCGGCCAGTACATGAGCACAGCTCAGAAGGGCATAGGGAACACCACCAGAGGCTCCAAACACCAGTTGCTCATAGATAGAGCAGTTGCCTGAGACTCAAGGTCTAGACCGACCAATCCGAGCACAGCCTGCATTGACTACAGGAAAGCCTATGACTCAATGCCACATAGATGGATCTGTGAATGCCTGGCACTACAGAGTCAACAGGATGCTCAGGACCTTCCTCAGGAACTCAGTGGGACTGTGGAAGACAACATTGGAAGTCAACTCAAGGCAGCTCACACAAGTGGCCATCAAGTGTGGCATATACCAAGGTGATGCACTGTCCCCACTGCTGTTCTGCTTGGGCTTGAACCCCCAGGGCCGCAACTAGGGGGGGCAACTGGGGCATGTGCCCCAGGCGCCACACTGGTGGGGTGTCAAAATGAGCGCTGGGGGGGCACCAAAATGGGCACGGAATCCATGTTTGCCCCGGGTGACACAGACCCTAGTTGAGGCCCTGTGAACCCCCTCAGCCAGATTATCACAAGAACTGGATAAGGATACAAGTTCAAGAGTGGAATTCCCATCAGCCACCTCCTCTACATAGATGACATCAAGCTGTATACTAAGAGTGAATGAGACATCGACTGATCCACCTGACACGGATCTACAGTGAGGACATTGGTGTTAATGTTTTCTACTACAGATTAAGGTTACTATGGTAACTAATCATTTTGGCCGGGTGCAGAGGTTGAATTCAACTGTCCCCTTTTCAGATGTTGATTTTTGCACCTGGGGGGAGGAACTTGCCTGGACTTGTTTTAGTTTCTGTTTCCTTTCTGTGTAGGCATGTAGCTGCTCTGAGAGCCTGCAAGAATGCAGAAGACTTTTAAATATGTTTTGCTTTCTGTAAATAAATTATTTTTATAGAAATGCCTGGTGTGTAACTTTTCTGATCTCTCCTGGGCCAAAGGCTTTCCTAGCAATCTGCCAACAATTGGGATGTCATTCGGACTGGAGAAGTGTGGCCAGATGGTCGTAAAGAGAGGTAAAGTAGTTAAGACTGATAGGGTGGAACTACCAGCAGGCCACATAGCAGACATACAGACCAGCTACAAGTACATTGGTATCCCACAGACTCATGGGAACTATGATGAGGAGGCAAGGAAGACAGCAACATCCAAGTACCACCAAAGGATAAGACAGGTCCTGAAGAGCCAGTTCAATGGAAAGAACAAGATCCACACCATCGACGTGTATGCCCTGCCAGTCATCAGATACCCTGCTGGTATAGTGAGCTGGCCAAAGGACATGGAGGCTGCTGATGTGAAGACCCAGAAGCTCCTCACACTGTACAGAGGCTTCTACCCCAAGTCCAACACCCAGAGACTGTATGCCAGATGGAAAGAGGGAGTGGGGGCCTGGTGAGTGTCAAAGCCACTGTCCTGAATGAGATCCAGAGCATCCACAAGTACATCAGTAAGATGGCATCTAAAGATGAGCTGTTCAGAGAATGCCTGAGGCAGCAGCAAACATGGAAGGAAGATCAAGCAGAGGAAGTGCCATGGCAAGACAAGACCCTGCAGGGGATGTACCATCGACAGATAGCTTAGGTGGCTGACATTGGGAAATCCTACCAATGGCTGGAAAGGACTGGACTAAAAGACAGCACTGAGGCACTGATCATGGCAGCACAAGAACAGGCACTAAGCATCAGATCCATAGAAGCAAGGGGTCTAGCACACTAGACAGGACCCAAGGTGCAGACTGTGCAGAGAGGCCTCAGAGACAGTCCAACACATAGTGGCAGGGTATAAGATGCAGGCAGGAACAGTATACACTGAACAGCACAACCAAGTAGCTGGCATTGTGTACAGGAACATATGCACAGTGTATGGGCTAGACTCTCCCAAGTCCAGATGGGAGATTCCACAGAAGGTTGTGGAGAATGACGGGGCTAAGATCCTTTGGGACTTCCAGATCCAGACAGTCAGGCAGGTACTGGCCAATCAACTGGACATCATGGTAGCAGACAAGGACCAGAAGACAGCAGTGGTGATAGATGTATGTAGCAGTGCCAAATGACAGCAACGTCAGGAAGGAGGAGTATGAGAAGCTAGAGAAGTACCAGGGCCTGAAGGAGGAACTAGAGAGTATGTGGAAAGTGAAGGCCAAAGTGGTCCCAGTGGTGGTAGAAGCACTTGGGGCTATGACTCCTAAGGTGGGAGAGTGGCTCCAAGAGATCCCAGGAACAACATCAGAGCTCTCTGTCCAGAAGAGTGCAGTGCTAGGAACAGCTAAGATACTGCACAGAACCCTCAAACTCCCAGGCCTCTGGTAGAGGACCCAAGGTTGAGGAAGAAACATACCACCCATGGGGGTGAGAAGTTTGCAAAAAGAAAATAAAATTGTTTTTAACAGTTTACAAACATTTAAAGAATATCAGAAAGAAATGGGGAAAATAGAATGTACCATATCCATAAATTAGAGCAAGAATTTAACAGAGGATTTAGGTAAAATACTAGAAATAAAAGATCAACACAACTTTATTGCATCATAAGTCTTCATGGACAGCAGTTCACTTCATCAGATACATAAAGTATTCTTGTAAGAGAAGAAAATATAAAGTTAGGGAGTAGAGGCATCCACAGTGGTGGCCAAACTGCAATACAAGCTTCACCTCTTTTATTCATGTATTATTTCATTGCATAGGCATTGTTCAAAACCCAAACTCTTCCTGAATCTCAGTACTAGAATTGGACCTCACCTAGAGAAAATATTAAGCAGGAAGCTTCTCTCCATCAAATTTTGTTCATATAAGGACATATAACACTGAGACCCAGTTTGGTGTATTGGTTCACATGTTGGCCTCAGAACCAGGAGACGGTGAATTCTAGGCCTACCTTGGGCATGAAAGCCAGCTGTGTGACTTTGAGCCAGTCCCTCTCTTTCTTCCCAACCCACTTCACAGGGTTGTTGTTGTGGGGAAAATAGGAGGCAGGAGTATTAGGTATTTTTACTGCCTTGAGTTATATATTAAAAAGTTATATATAAAAGATATAATATCTCATTAGAACTCATATGAGACCTCAGATCTTGTGAAATTCAGCTATCTTGCAAGATCTGGTCATTACTCATTTTTAAAAATGGAAGTTCTCATAGGGTGCACTTCTGCACATGGTATCTTGTGCACCATGATGACCATGGGGATCATATTGTTGATCCCCACTTTATCCTGTGGGGCACTTGGTAATCAGAGTAATGGAGACATTTTTTACCTCAGCTTTTCACGTTATGGTTTAAATATGAATGTATTTGTACTTAAAAAATTGAAGTGGGAGTCCAGGTAAATGAAGAATCTCGATAGCCCAGTAAACACTTATTAAAGTTGTCCTGTTTTGAACTGTGAGAGCTGTATTAGATTAGTTTTAGGCAGGGGCTTCAACAAGCAGATTTTAAGCACTAAAGTGCCAACATCTCCTTTATGGCCCTACAATCTCTTTGCCATATTCTAATTTTTTTTAAGGATTATTTAAAAAGCAAAGCACCAGCCTCCAGAGTAATCTGTTTCTCAGAGATCTTGGATTCCACTTAGACCATATAGGTGCTCTGAGAAAATAACAACGGAAAGTTGGTATAAGCAAAAGTTTCTAAAATATACCTACCTGCTCAGAGAAAAGGACAAGCTAGAGCAGCAGGGACCAATCTCATCAGTTACCATTCTGTATAGAGGGATGTTTTGTGAATGGCCACACCCTTTGTGACAGCCATTTTGTAAATGGGCAGGCCAACTGTGGCAGCCATCTTCTCTGAGCAGCTATAATGTGATCACAGAATGTTCAGTGTACTTGCTGATCCCAAAAGATTGGGAGTTCTTGGATTGAAAGTTTCCGAACTGTGCTTCAAGAAACTCTACTATTTGTTGGAAATTATTTAAGAGTTTCCTGGATAAGCACAACAATGGCAGATGAGTTTAATGGCTATGAGGTTTTTTTTTTAGGGTTTACCCCCTATTAATCTTTGACAAGTGAGGCCTAACCAGTTTCGTTATACTGTATGTGCTTCATGTGAATTAGCAACTCTAGGACTATTCCCAGAGTCCTCTACATTCTACAACCATACTGGCAGATATGCTGATACATTTATGTGGAAGGGGCTAACCCTTGATAGTTTAAAAACTCAGATTTCCTTAGTTTACTTCATTCTGTGAAACTTTTTTAAAAAGAGGAAGAAGCACTACAAGATTATGTAAGTTAAAGTTATTTTAAATGTAACTATTACTTCTTTCCCCACATGAATTGCACCATCTGAGCACAGGCCCTTCATTCCCTACCTGCAGGGAAAAAAAACATCTCAACTTGGGCACATCTATAAAACTTAAGGAACTGGATTTATTCATCTAACTCTGGCTCCAAGAAATATGAAAGGTAAATAGGTCACAGCAACCCTTGTTCTTAGTGCATCCTTGCAACATACCTGTTCTCCCCTAAACACTTCTCAAAATAATGGGGGTAAAAACCCACCTCTTTTGATTATAACTGAGAGGCTGATGCTTCATCCAGATCTAAAAACAATCCAGTAAACAGGGACATTGGTAGATTTATTACCCTAAACTTAACAAATGTATATATCCCAGCAAACCAGCAAAATGTATTTGACCCAAGGTGCCAGCATAATTAATTAAACCTTTCGGAAAAGATTACTACACAGTACATAAAGACTGTTTATGAGTCATGAAATACGGGCTGCACCACGGGGAAAGATGGGTCTTCCAGAAGCCCTGCATAGCGAAAACAAAAGTGCTGAGTCTGTTTGCTAGGGCGGAAGAAATCCAGGAGCACTCGGAAGGTGGATCGCTTGCCAGGGACGTAAGTATTAATCAGATGGAACGACGCAGCTCGGTTACATTCAGCGGCGTAAGTGAAGGAATGGAGCCACTGGTAATTAAGAGAGGCTCCTGAGAGCCAATGGCGTTTCCCAGCAGTTCGACGGGCCAATCAGGTGTCAAAGAGAGAGTTCCAGAAGAACGGGCTTGATTGAACGTTCTTGATCTTTCTGTTGGTGGAACTTCGCGCGCCGGGGTGTCCGGGGGTTGGGGTTGCCACGAAGAGATCCTTGCCGGAGAAGAATTTAATCCAGTGAGATAAATGGCTCCTCCGCTGCAGGATACCGAGGTGAGGGTCGGAGTGGGAGAGAAAAAGGCGAACGGGAGCGAAACCTGTTCCCGTCGTTTTTTCACGTGGGAAGAAATCGGGCTGCGCACGGGACGGATTGAGTCTCATCTTCACGAGAGGTGGCTAGTGATTGACAGGAAGGTCTACGACATCAGCAGCTTCTTCCAGCGGCACCCGGGAGGCTCCAAGGTGATTTCCCACTACGCTGGGCAGGATGCCACGGTGAGGAAAGCTGCGTCTCAAAACGCTAGTTGAGCGTGGGGAGATCTGGATTGCCAAAAGCGTCACTCATCCCTGAAGGGAAATCTGGATTACTTCTTTCTCTTCACTAAAGCGGAGCTCACTGAGAAATTCAGGGATTCACGCAGTTGTCCCCATTTTGAATGGTTCCTCTCTGGGGAATGATGGCTTGGAGCTGTAGACGGTTTTGCTTTCATAACCAGGACTTTTCACACTAGCGGAAAGCAGCTTCACCCCTCCTTGCTAATTTTGGGTGGTCTCTGAACTCTCACTTCTCAGTATAATCTTTTTAAAGGTTTATTTAAATGCTCTCCCAGGCAACATTAGTGTCACCTTAATTTCATATCAACTAATTGCTAATTGGTGTTTGGCAAGAAAAGTTATTTGAGTCCATTTGCTTCACTAAAATGCTATTTTATATTGTTTGAATTTATAGTCTATTTGCACTCTTTAAACAGCATCATTGTTTTAAAAAATAGGTCATAAGCCTCAAAGCACCTGTGATGATACAACATTCATTGAAATCCTTGGAGTAAGGTTTAATAAAAATGTTTAAGATCACAATGTAAGATATGGCATTATGACACCTTTAAATTTTAAAAATGGCCCCATTAAAAACAGAGTCTCTAGTTTTCTTATCTTTTGTACAACAAATATATGGATTTCAATGTCAGTTTTAAATTCCTACACAAAATATCCAGTATAACCTTACAATATTACTTCAAGCCTGCCTGCTCATCTGTGTTAATCATATGTTGTTCAGAAGAAGAAAAGTAGGTTTTCTAATGCTCCCATTGCTGGCAGCTGGAAGCAATTCTTCCTCATCACAAACTTTTTGGCAAGTGGCCACCACAAGCCTGCTCTTACACTGTTTTCTTGGGTAAGCTGATGTCTTAGGGAGTGATGTTTGCTGGAAGTACTTTTAAATTATTTAGCTCCAGATTGATTTCCAGCATTTGTAATGTCAAGACTATTTTAATCGTATTTGAAAATTTCACTAATAAGAGTATTTGTGACTGCTTGATTAAAATCTTACCTAGAGTACCTATTTTCCAACACAGGATATATAAGGGAGAAGTATAATTGTGAGAGAGAGCCAGTCTGGTGTAGTGATTAAGGCATCAGACTAGAAACCCAGAGACCGGGAGTTCTAGTCTGACCTTGGGCATGAACCCAGCTGGGTGACCTTTGGCAGGTCTCTCTCAGCCCTAGGAAGGAAACAGTGGCAAACCACTTCTGAGAAACCTTGCCAAGAAAACTGCAGAGACTTGTCCAGGCAGTCTCCGAGAATTGGACATGATTGAATGGATTAAAAAAAAAAAAAAATTGGCCACATGAAGAAAGCTGGGATTGTATGGTGGGATATGATTTTAGACTTAATGGAAAATATTTTATCAGCAAAAGGTTCAGATGACAAAAGTGTAGTGATGCTTGTGTTGTAAGAGTGGAAGTTACACTGAGGAAATTCATTATTATTTTTAGAAAGCTCTCTTGTTATTTGCTGTTTGTGACTGGAGAAAGAGGATCCATGGATGGTATACCATGGTATGTAGTTGTAAGTGGGTGCATGTGATTATATGCACGGACTAGTCCACAATAAATGTGCTTAAAATGGGAGAGATGTACACTGGAATGTAAATGCATGATGAGAAGAATTGCAGACAAATGCTGTTTGCTCTCCTCTATGCTCCAAAGTGCCTTTTGCTTTTGAATCCAAAAGTGATACACAATCACACATGTTTCTACAAAAGGATTTGGCTGAGCTATTTAAAATTAGCAAATTAGGTACTCAAGTTACCAGTAATGATTACTCTTGTGTGTGTGTTATGTGTGTTTATATATACACCAATTAATAGAGCCAGTAAAGTAAGAAAGGCGTAGTTGCAGCGCATTTTCTGCAATACATTAAGGGAGGTTTACTTTTTTCAGACTTCTGCGTAAGCCAAAAAAAAGTTGTGGGCTGCTTTAAAGAATTGACCAATTAAATTAATATGACTCTTAGAACAGCCACTAGTACTTTTGAGGATTGTGCCTGAAAAAAATAAAGCTGCTTAAATGAATCGTGGAGAGCTACATATATGAGGTCCAAGGTACTTCTTCCAAATCCTTTTTGAAACATGTATGGCCCTAACAGCCAGGATTTGCTAAAAGTGAATACAGGTAAGCTTTTTGTTTTGCTGCAAAACATGCTTTAGAATGGGGTTCACTATCTGAGATCCAGGGCTATGTGTCCCCCAAGCCTTGGGTATAGCCCCAGAGATCTCTGAAAATTTCAACCAAACTTTCATTTTTAATATCTTAGAAATAAAAGAAATATTAAATACAAGTTATCATATTAGCTATATTTAGTTTTAATTAAAATTAAATATAAATGAAAGCAATATTTCTGTCTACTAATTTTAGAATTATGACTCCCAGCTTACCACTTAAAGTGGATGCTATCAGTGGACCAGGAAAAAATGTACTCTCCTGTTTTAAATTCAACCTCTTTGAGACTACTTTTCACATTTCAGCTTAAGTCTGTGTTTCTCATTCTGCTCAATATTACAACTTTTCCCTCCCAGGATGCATTCACAGCATTTCACCTGCATAAGGATCAAGCAAGCAAGTATTTGAATTCATTGCTGATAGGGGAACTGGCACATGATCAACCAAGTTCTGAGCCCAGCAAGAATGTGAGTGTTCATAAGACATCAGAATTGGGAACTAACATATATTTCTATGCCTTTTTAAAAAACTTTACAGTGCAGGGAAGAGAAAAATCAGAATTCTGTTTTGTATTAATAATTGTACACTAGAGGTAAGGAACCTGTGCCCTTAACAGCTACAGTCAGCACAGTGAGGGATGCTAGGGATTGTAATTAAGCAGCAGAGGACTACTGGTCTTTATTGCACATTATATGGTACTGATGAATGGGGATTAACGGATGGGAGACAAAGACTCCTGTTCACCTGAACCAAAATCCAGATGAGTATTATGGTATAGTTAGGATAAGGCTAATATACCCCACTCTTTCTCCTCTGCCTGACCAGTCCATCTGCATATCCCAAGTGCCCTATCTCCTCTTAGTCACTGCTACATGCTGCCATAGTCGTGACCTTTCCCATTGTTCCCTATCCCTGAACACCCTGCCTGATCAGTGCTCAGACAAAACACATGTAGTCTGGTCCGGTCAATGAATCATCTAAAAACTGCTGGTCTACGCATGCACCTTTTGCATATCTCTAGAAATTGACAGGGCTATAGATTAAACTGGGAAGCTGGAAAAAGATCTTTGGAGCAAGCAGTTGTAAACCACTTCTGTATTGTTGCCAAGGAAACAGCATTCAATTGTTCACTCATCATCAGGAACTGAACTCTATTTGAAGGAAAGGTGATTTTTGTCTATAATATAATACAGCCAGTTTGGTGTAGAGGTGAAGGTGCTGGCCTAGAAACTAGGAGACTGAGTTCTAGGCCTCCTTTAGACATGAAAGCTGGCTATTTGGCTTTGGGCCAGTTACTCTCTCTTAGCCCAGCCCACCTCACAGGGTTGTTGTTGTGGGGAAACTTGGGGGGCAGGGGTGTTAGGTATGTTTGCCGCCTTGAGTTGTTTTAGCTAGGTGAGATCAACTGTCAGCACGGGGTGCGGTGTCATCAATATGCTGATGATACCCACTTGTACATTTTCACCCTGGGCCAGGCATGCAGTGCTGTAAAAGTCCTTTCCCAGTGCCTGGAGGCTGTGTGGATCTGGACAAGGGAGAACAGGCTTTGGCTTGACCCTGGAAAAACGGAGTTGCTGTAGGTTTTAAGGTCCCCCTGATTCCAAGGATTTTCCATCTTTAACTCTGCATGGGGATACACTTCCCCAGTCAGAGTTGGTGTACAATTTGGGGGTCCTCCTGGACTCTTGGCTTCTGCTTGAAGAGCAGGTGGCAACTGTGGCCGAGGGGCTTTTGCACAGGTTTGTCTTGTGCACCAGTTACGCCCATTCTTGGACCAGGAGGCCTTGCTCATGGTGATTCATGCCTTAGTCACCTCCTGTTTGGATTACTGTAACATGCTCTACATGGGGCTGCCTTTGAAGAGTACCCGGAAACTGCAGCTGGTCCAGAATGCAGTGGCATGGGCAGTTTTTGGCATTTCTTGTTACACCCATGTAACACTGCTGCTCTGTGAGCTCTACTGGCTCCCAGTAGGCTTCCGGGTACAATTCAGGGTGCTGGTCATCTTCTCTAAAGCCTTCCATGGTATAAGCCAGGCTGTTTGCGGGACTGCCTTTCTCCTATTGTTTTTGCCCGCCCCACCAGATCTAGTAGAGATGGCATGCTCTGGGTCCCTTCTATTAAACAATGTCATCTTCTTGGACTCCAGAGTCATGCCTTCTCAGTGACAGCACCTGCCCTGTGGAACTCCATCCCCCTGGAGATTTCGATGACCCCAGCCCTGTTAGCCTTTTGCAAGGTATTGAAGACCTGGCTGTTCCCACAGGCATTTAGATTAGGGGGAAGATGAGCTCTGCTACTATTGATGATTAATAGTTAGCAGTTTATCCTTGGGCACGGGGTGGCGGGGAGAGTTATGTTTGAGCGTGTTGTTTGTTTTTAATCATGTAAGCCTCCCAGAGTCACTTGTATGAGATAGGTGCCTATATAAATGATATAAATAAAGAATAAACCCTGTCACTGAGAACTTTCTATGTGATGGGATTAATACTGTTGTAAAGACTAAATAGAGCCTCGTGTGGTGCAGAGTGGTAGGCGGCAGTATTGCAACTGAAACTCTCCCCACGACCTGAGTTTGATCCCAGCAGAGGCTGGATTCTCGGGCAGCCGGCTCAGGTCGACTCAGCCTTCCATCCTTCCGAGGTCAGTAAAATGAGTACCCAGCTTGCTGGGGAAGGTGACGACTGGGGAAGGCAATGGCAAACCACCCCGCTCTATAGTCTGCCAAGAAAACGTCACGAAAGCGGCATCCCCCCAAAGGGTCAGACATGACTCAGTGCTTGCACAGGGGACCTTTCACCTTTCACAAAGACTAAATAACAGAAATCATAGCTGAGTAAGACTGTGCAGTCAAATTGTCTGCCTTGGCCTTCTGCAATCAGGTATTCTCCAATGTTTCTTGGGTTGTGACTGTGAATTCTGGGAGTAGTAATCCCAATAATCTGGAATGCTAATTAGTCCTGGATATTTAAATTGGCAAGAGAAGTGTGTGAACATAGTTCCCTTTAAATATGTTGCATAGCCCTAAGTATATCATTAACCTCTTTTAAAATTGGCTGACTGAAAAAACAGGATGATTTTAGATTAGAGGATTTGATCTTTTTGAAAATTATTTTATTCTACCTTTGTTTATTTTTTGTTTGTATTTTTTAAAGTATTTTTAAACCACCCAATGGCTGAAACTCGCTGGGCATTTACAATAAAACATGCTAAAAATAAAATTTGAGTTAAACATATACGTACAATACAATACAAAATAAAATAAAAGATACTATACAAACTAGGAAGCATCGAGGTGGTTGTCAAACTCTAAAACAATACAATTTCAAATATTTGTATTTGACATTTCATATTACTATTTGTAGCCATGTGTGATTAGGGGACTAAGCAATTTTTTCACCTTGGAATGACATCTACTTGTTGGGTTTTCCCACAGCAATTGCTTATAGAAGACTTTCGGGAATTGCGATCCACTGTTGAGAAAATGGGACTTTTGACGCCAAATCTCCTGTTTTTCTTTCTGATTTCTTTTCATATTATATTGCTTGATGTTGCTGCCTGGTTGATTATCTGGTATTTTGGGACATCTTCAATACCATTCTTCACAGGTCTTGCACTTTTTACTATTGCTCAGGTACAGTATGGATCTTTTCCTGTAATAAGAATCAATATGTTTTTCCATATATGTGGAGGATTTAAAGAATTCCATGCATTTCACTAAAGTGAGACACAAGATAAATAACTTCAGCTCTTTGTAACACTAGATTTTAAGGCTTTTTTAAAATGGTAGTGAAATAACATTCCTTACATCACATGACATAACAGTTTTAGCATCTGAGATATTTCCACCCAGCTTTGCAATGTAACGGTAGTTGGCAATTGTTTATTTTTCTGAAGTTAAAATCAAATTACAGGTAGTCCTTGGTTAACTACAGTAATTGGGACTGGAATTTCCATCACTAAGCAATGCAGTTGTAAAAACCGCATCCCAGGCAAGTAGGCCAGCCGGGGCTGCAGGCAGATTGGTACTACAAAGTACAGGCAAGCAGGTGCCACGGGCAGGCGCTACAGAGTACAAGATTCCCAGTCCCACCCTGGGGCTCTTTGGGAGAGAAGGTGGTAGGAGCGACTTGCAACCTCCTGCCGCCTTCTCCATTGACTTTGCTTGTGGGAAGCCAGCAGGGAAAATCGCAAATGGCGATCATGTAACCACAGGGGCTGCAATTGTGGTAATTGTGAGCCAGTTACCAAGTGCCCAAATTGGTTTTTTTTGTAAGAATTTTATTAAATTTGAAACAAAGATAAAAGCTACAGAAAAACAAAAACTACAAAAAGAAAAAGAAACTAAAAAAGTGTGAAACACAAGAAAAAAAGAATTTTAAAGATTACAGACAAAGGTCACTTCCAACTTTCAACAGCAGGAATATACAGCAATTTCCATGGTCAGACCCTTACTCTATATCAAACTAAGTTCACATTATTTCTATAAATCCTTCCATTGACAACTGTACAAATCACTAATACAATCGCTCCTTCTCCTTATATAAAAAAGAATGTATGTATGTATCAACTTCCCTCCCCCTTAAGACAACATCCATTTAATTATTTCCTCCCTACCACTATTTTATATATTTCTGTCTACTATAATAAAAATCAAGTTATATAAACATATAAATTGTCTGCTTTTATAATTAATAATGCTGCAACAGTCTTAACCCTATCAAACCTAAAGATAAATAAAATATTGTGTCATATCAATACCTTTTAAAGCTTACAAATCGAAAGTCATGTAAATCTTAGTCCAAATCATTAAAAAAGTAACATCATAAGAGCCTCATTATCAGTCCAGTTACACATTCTTAATTTCACATATCTCCCTATTACACATAAGGGATTTTTTTTACAAAAGTCAGACAGCCCAACTGCCCTCCTCAAAAACACTAATTTTCAGCAAAGAAAAAACTCCCACCAAACCTATTCTCTTCTTTCCCACAACACTGACTCAGATAGTCATAACATTTCCCCAGCAAAGCAACTCCCTGTTGACTGTCATTTTAACCCCCTCATCACCAAACTGTAATCTTCACCTGGCATTACTTCAGCCTCACTACAACAAAGTCCCCATTTTTACCAAAATCATCGTCATAACGTTTTTAGCCAGATGACACACTTTAGCAGCAATCTCTTCTCCGTTATCCCAGACAGACTGCAGAATAGCTTGACAGCACTCTGAAAGGATCTCTTTGAAAATCTGCTTACGCTCGCAACGCAGCTTTGAGAAATCTTTAAAACTTTCCGTACTTCAGGCAGTAGCTTATAGCACCCCCTAGATAGTTGACTTGCACAAATAGGAGCTAATGGGTTAATGAAAAACTTCTGTCTGAAATTGACAAACACGTTTCTCCCTCCTGCTGTGGCTTCCTCTAGGAATGCCCTCTGAGTCTTAAAACATCAGTTACTTATGTATATCCAGATGGCAGATAAGTAGAGATGGAGAAGGAAAGGGTTCTTATTCCTGCGCAAACCACTGCTATAGAAAGAAGGTTTGCCCTAGTGCAGGCCATCTTAGAACTGTGGAACTTACGTCTCCCAGATCATGATGCTAGTTGAGCTGCTTCATCTTTGAACTGTCTGCCTTTTCAACAAATTAAAGGTTGCAGATTTACATAATGTTATTTTATTTAACTTGAATATCCCCCAGAAATTTGTTTTTTAAAATGCATTGATTTAATTTTGTATTGTATTTGAAATTAATTTCAATTTTGTTTTTAAAAGTATTTTCCCCCCCACCCCCAGGGTCAAATGTCCTGGCTCCAACATGACTTGGGTCATCTTTCAGTCTTTAGAACATCCAAATGGAATCATGTGGGTCATATGTTCTTCATGTCACTAATGAAAGTAAGTGCCCTGTCCTTTAAGAAAGCTTTCCTTTTTGTCATCATATAAGGTTGAAGTCTACTCTGTTCTTAATCTTCTGTCCCCTTTCTTCTAGGGATTGTCAGTCAAATGGTGGAATAATTTGCATTTCCAGCATCATGCCAAACCAAACTGCTTTCGTAAAGACCCTGATCTCAACATGCATCCCCTTGTGTTTGCTCTAGGGAAGAAACTAGCTACAGAGGTACATTTGTGGGGTACATGTTATTGAAAAGCAGCTTTAGAAGAACAAATAGGAGACATTGAAGGCAATAAATGTTCATTATCTGTGTTTTGTGTTTGCCAACCCATTTTGTTGTTTTTACTTTTTCTTTCAAACTTACTTTGTTTGATTTACTGCGTCCTTTTGTTTGATTTACTTTTATGGGTAGTCCTCATTTAGCAACCACAGTTGGGATC
Organism: Candoia aspera; assembly: GCF_035149785.1. Classification (NCBI taxonomy): domain Eukaryota; kingdom Metazoa; phylum Chordata; class Lepidosauria; order Squamata; family Candoiidae; genus Candoia; species Candoia aspera. The sequence goes on along the minus strand of NC_086153.1, from coordinate 234,310,799 downwards.
AGCAACTCAGTCGTTAAGCGAAACCATGACTGTGCTTACAGTCTTACTTCAGCTTTCCTTTGCTTTACAGACCTGCAACGGTTGTAAATGCAAGGACTGGTCACAGAGTTATTTCATCACCATCCTAACTGCGAATAGTCACTAAATGAGGCAGTCACTAAACAAGGACTACCTGTATTCACTTTTGCTCTTTTCATGTCAGTACACTGTATATGTCTCCTAGTTGGTGGGATGCAGGCAACAGTATGTTGCCTTGCAAGGTAGTCTTTACACTGAATAGTATAGGCATACTTGGGGTAAATCTGATCTTTGGTTGGCAGAAGTGTACCAAAACTGACCAATATTGTATCTTTACAGTTAGTAGGGAGTGTGTCATGGGGACATGAGCACAGCCTAGTGACTTACTCTACTGTTTCTTTGATGGATTGCTTATGTGCCATTAAGATGTTTTTGACTCCTAGCGATCATATAGATAGATTTTCTCCATAACAATCTATCTCTAACCTGTTCTTTCAGGATTCCTAGCAGCACACTCATCGCCACTGTAACTGAGTCCATCCACCTTGCTGCTGGTCATCCTATTCTTCTCTTTCCTTCCACCTTTCCCAGCATTAGCTCCTTCTTCATAGAGCTATATCTTCACATAATATGTCCGAAGTTGGATAATTTGAGCCTGGTCATTTGTGCCTTGAGTGAGAACTCTGGGTTGATTTGTTCAATGATTTATCAGTTTGTTTTCTTGACTGTCCACAGTATTCTCAGGAGTCTCCTCCAACACCAAATTTCAGTGGTGTCAATACTCTTCCTATCCTGCTTCTTCAAAGCCCAACTTTTGCTTCTATAGAGCATCATAGGGAATATCATGGCTTGCACAATTCTGATCTTTGTAGGTATAGACACATCTGAAAAATTATGTGAAAGCCTCAGTTGACCAAAGCCATGGTGGAGGTCCGTATTCCCTTTGCTGATAACCATGGTGGATGGAATATTGCAATGTGGAATGTCAGAAGAGTACCGGTAGTCCTCCTTTAGTGACTGCCTCATTCAGTGACTGTTTGCAGTTATGACAGTGATAAAAAAGTAACTTTGCGACCAATCCTCACATTAGCAACCTTTGCAAAGGAAAGCTAAAGTAAGATCGTAAGCACAGTTGCAGTCTCACTTGGCGACTGCTTCGCTTAACAACCAAGTTGTGCCAATTGTGGTCACTAAACAAGGACTACCTGTAAATGTTAAAGCCTGTGAATGAAATGAAAGGAAGTAAAATGTGAAATTAAGAGGAAAGGGAGGATGTTATCAATTTGGTCTGATCTTATTATGGGTTGGAGTTGATAAATACAAGCATTGGAAGTAAATGTGTGAGTTTGACTATGAAAGGTCTAAAATTTGTTGGAAAGTATGCACTGGTGTTGGTGCTTTTGAAAGTAGTAACTGTAGTAGCATGGTGATAGTTGGACATTATGCTCCAGTAAATGGTGAAAATGAAACAATCACAAATGAAGTTTGGGAATATTGTACTTTATTCAGAATGTACTTTATTTAGGAGAAAAGGTTATTTTGCTAGGAGATATGACTAGTTGCATGGCCATTCAGAAAGCCAAGAATGAATGAGAATGAAAATTGTTTGGTGAGTATCTGCTTAGAAAAAGATCTGTTTATTTGTTTTGAATACATGGTTTAAGCACAAGTCTGTGCATACACATAAGATGAATGGATCTAAAAACGTTGTTTTGTTTGTGATGAAAATATTGAGAGAATCAGTAAAGGATACTGAGGTAATGAAAATTTCTGAATGGGAGATAGACCAGATCATAATTTAATAGTGCCAACAGTGGACTTTGGGGAAAAAAGAAGTAAGTGAAAGAAACTAGCGTGAAAGTAGAATGGCTGCAGGAAAAGAAGTCTGAGTAGAAGCTGCTTGGAAGACAGTGAAAAGTATTATGTTACAAGGCACGGCAGATATGAGTAGTCAGATTAATGAGAAGTATTAAAAATGCTTGGAATGATGAAGTGAAAGAGGTCACGAATGATGGGAAAGCACGTATAAAAATGATTACCACAAAAATGGGGACAGGTGAAAAATTCCAATAATGTATGTATAGGGAAAGGTAATTCAAAGAATGTTGTCAAAGACATAAGGAATATGTTAATATTAAAAAGAGGTTAGGGTTAACATTGAAAGAGGCAGATCATGTGATCTATTTGATAGGAATAAGAATTGTTTTCACAGTTGGTGAAAAGGGCTAATCTCAGAGCCTCCAAGCAAAAATGAATGGAAATAAGAATAAAAATGGTGGGAATAGGGTACTTACAAAGCATGTGTAGTAAAGCAAAAAGGAATAGAATGAATGGGCACTGAATAAATACGAACTGAATAAAACGTGAGAGGCCAGTAGAGGAGAGGTATGTTGAGGTGGCCAGTTAGAAAGAAAGAATTAATGAGCATTGGATTGTAAAACAAATACATGAAGGAAGAGGGAATGGGTTGAGGATTATTGTAGGATGGAGTTGACAAGTTCTTCAGAAAGAGAGGTGGGAAGTTAAGAGAACAAATGGTAATGTATGAATCGGTATATGGATGTTTACCAGGATAGAATTGTATAAAAAGTTTGAAAGGTGATGGCCTAAACTAAATTTACCTATATTTCCTTTTCTCCTACCCTTGGTCTTCAATTTATTTTGTTTACTGCTTCTTTTTCTTTTTCTGCACTTTACATTACACTACTTAGCCAAAAAAAAATATCATGTGATGGGTATGTATATATGTTTTATGAAATTTAATTTTTCTCAGCTGCCTTGAGATATCAATAAAAAGGAAGCATATAAATCCTAAAATAAAATCTAAATACTCTCTGCAGTTGCTATTATCTGCTCTTTATTGCAGGAGTAACTGCACAGTTCTTAAGTGAAAGTCTGTGTGTATGCATGTATTGAGTAGTTGAAACATTCTACAGTTAGAGAGCCTTATGGCCTTGAAAGTTAAAGCAATACTAAAAGTTCAGTACAAAGTATCTTTATAATTACATGTTATGGCTGCTCTTAGCCAGCAATCTAATATCAGGCAAAAACGCTACCCACAATATACGCATAAAAAAGCTCCCATATCACAGGTAGTCCTTGCTTAAAACTGCCCTGTTTTGTGACCATTCAAAGTTATGGCACTGAGAAAGTAACTTCACAACAGGTCCTTGTACTTGCAACTGTCACAGTGTCCCCGTGGTCACATGATCTGAATTTGGGTGTTTTGCCATCAGCAGGCATTTGCAACCATTGCAGCATCCCGTGGTCATATGATCACCATTTGCACTCTTTCCAGCTGGCTTCTGACAAGCAGAGTCAATGGAGAAGCTGGCAGTAAAATCGCAAGTTGCGGTCACGTGATGTCTCGCATAATGACTACGTGTATTCTCTTAACAACCACAGCGGAAGTGAGGTCATAAGTCCATTGCAGTCATGTGATGTCTTGCTTAATTACCACATTGCTTGGTGATGGAGTTGTGGTCCCGATTGTGGTCGTCAAGCGAGAACTACCTGTAATGAGTTAGATGTTATCATTGACGCTGCCTATCATTGACACTAAGAAGCGATTCTAGAGTTTCAGGTAGGAAATTTTTTTAGCCTGCCTGAAAATACCAGGAGGGAAGCTGAAGCCTTTTACATGTAAAATATATTATCTACTACTGAGCTATGTCTTCCAGTTTTCTCAGTTTAAGCAGACTATTCTACAGCCAAACACTTTTCTTCCAGTAGTGTAACCAGAAGCAAGGTTAATAGTTTTATTCTGAGTACTTTTTTCTTTGATTGCCAGACCCTCTGACTTTAAGATATTACCCCAAGTATACATAAGATTGCAACCAAAAAATATATGATCTTTCAGTTACAAATCTTACTTTTTTGTCTCTGTGCCTGATGATGGTGATGATTTATTAAATGTGTATGCCATCTAATTCTCAAGGACTCTGAGCAGCTCACAACAATCAAAGAAATTACAATAATATTAATAAAACATAAAAAATAACGATAAAAGATGTCACGTGCGATGAAGTGAGGTGTCTCACTCTCCCTCATCGAAGAACTGGGTGAAGAGCCAGGTTTTCACAGCTTTTCTAAACAACAGCAGAGTGGGGGGCCATCCAAATCTCAGGGGGAACTTTGTTCCAGAGGGCAGGTGCTGCTACAGAGAAGGCGTGCTTCCAGGGTCCTGAGAAATGTCATCGAAGGCACCTGGAGCGTGCCAACCCTGCAGGATCAAATCGGCTAGGCAGATGTTATGGGAGACAGGCAGTCCCTCAAGTAACCAAGCACTATGCCATGCAGAGCTTTAGAGATAACAACTGGCACCTTATATCCCATTCAGAAGCAATCCAGCAAGCAGTGCAGCTTGCGAAGCAGAGGTGTTTCATGGGCATACCAAAGCATGCCCATTACTGCTCACACTGCCACATTCTGGACCAGTTGAAGCTTCCAGGTGGTCTTCAAGGGGAGCCAACTGTAGACAGCATTGCAGTAGTCTAGCTGTGGGGTTGGCTAGGGCATGAGTGACTGACTAAAGGGCTCCTTGATCTTGGAAAGGGTGCACCTGGTACACCAGATGTGTGCAAAGCCCTTCCTAGCCACACTGACACCTCTTCAAACAGGAGGTGTGAGTCTCCCAGTTTGCATACCAACCTTGAAGGGTGAAATGCTACCCCAACCAAGGTCAAAGATGGAATATTCCCAGATCTGGGCAGTTCTGACACCACAGCCACTCAGTCTTGTAGGACAGAGTTACCTGTTCTTCCTTCAGTTCTCTTAGCTGCAGCTGATCTAGAATGCAGTGGCACGGACAGTAGTGGATGCAGTAGTGGTACACCCACATAATACCATTGCTATACGAGCTCTACTGGCTCCCAGTAGGCTTCTGGGTGCAATTCAAGGTGCACCTTTAAAGACCTACGTGGCCTGGGGCCAGGTTACTTGTGGGACCATCTTATCCCTGGTAGTTTCTGCCCATCCCACTACTCTGGCAGGGTGGGCATACTCTGAGTCCCCTGGGTGAAACTGCCACCCGGTGGGGCCTCAGAAGGGTGCCTTCTCTGCCCTGGGGCCTGCCTCATGGAACAGCCTCCCCTGCGAGATGCAAATGAACTTCGGGAAAGCGGTGATGACTTGGCTTTTCCCTCAGGCTGGGTTGTTGATGGAGCAAGTTTTACCAGGCCTTGGTGTTGTTTTAAATGGTGGGGTGGGGTTGGTTTTAACTATATGGTGATTTTTATTCTTGTTAGCAACCTAGAATTCTTTCTGGCAGATTAGTGGCTATATAAATTTGTGAAATAATAAAAGTAATAGTAATAATACAAAAAGCCCAGCCTGCTATTTGTAATTTGAAAGCCCAGGAAGGCACATTTTAAATGTAATAAAAAAAACCCAAAACCTAATAAGCTACAGTACTTCCTTGAACAGAATGTACAATGACAAGGATCTGTGTTTTCAGAAGCTACTAAGCCAGCCTTAATTATTATTTTTATCTTTTTATCTTCTTCATTAAATTAAACACAATGATAGATGCAAACAGAAAACTTCTTTATCTTCCTGCCTAGCCTGAAGGCTTCAGGAAGCATGGCAGATGGCCCTGTAACATCATTCCAAGGGGCAAAACAGAAATTTTTGGACTCTTGTGGTGGTAGTGATGGGGTTATGAGGGTTTTTAGGGGCAAAAATAATGCTTTAGCTTTGATACTTAAAAAAAAACAGGTTGTTTTAAAAGAGTGCAATAAACCTCTGCAAGAATTAAGGCACCCATTTTACCCCTTAAACATCTGTCCAAACAGTCAGTAACTGAACATTTTGGCCATGCTCACACTAGGGGGCTGCCCACAGTCCATGGGTTGCACCAACACAGAATGAAAGGGGCATGACAGTGAGAAAATAAATCTCTTTTGCCTAAATTAACTGCCAATGTCCCTTTCTTCATAGATTGGACTGCAGAAAAAGAAGTTCATGCCTTACAATCATCAACACAAGTACTTCTTCAGTAAGTATCTCTATCACTGAAAAATACCACATATCTGCTATTTATGGTAACTGCACTGCCCCTTCTGATTTGTAGAACAGGAAGCTACAGGTTACAACATCTAAGATAGTGGGCTTTGCAAATCAAAGGGTATAGGATAACCAAAGAAGACTTATATGTTGGGATCCAGGATGAAAATGAGAGTTGACAGTGTCATGTCATAAGAATTTGGGAGTAAAGACAAATGGTCACATCAGAAGTGGAGAGTTTGAATGTGAGAAATTATATCCTGGTTTGTGACTGCAATAAAGATGTGCAGAATGTGGAATTACCACAAGAGAAGATAAGATTGAGGGAAGATAGAATAATAAGTTCTTTACCTTATTGCCTGTTGAAACGTCAGCTTTTGAATGGATTAAATTGAGCTGTGTGTGTGAACAGAAATATAAGCCAGATGAGGAGAGAGAAAGCCTAGAACACATTATAACCATTATAACTTGGTCAGAAGTAATAGGGCAAAAGAGTGCATGTGTTCCTAAAGAGGTGTATGTTTCTTTTCCTTGTTTAACAGTAATGGCACCACTTTTATTAGTTCCCTTCTTCCAGTTGTCCGTATTCTACTTCACAATCAGGCGCAGAGAGTGGGTGGTAAGTATGCCTACCATTAGGAACATGCACAAAATGGGAAAAAATGTTTTGTTTCAGATCCACTACATGTCATCGTGTTCTGGAAATTCTGTTGAGCTGTTTTGGGTCAGCTGCAGTTTGGCAGAACTGAAACCAAGAATGCTTTGGCTATGCCTGGTTTCAGGTGAAACAAAATCTGGGCAGGACAACTAGGGCTCTTAGTGTAGTTTATCCCAGCGATCTGCCTGCCCCCGCTTTCCCAGCACATTCCTCCTCCTCAGCTTCTAGGCTGCTGGTATCCTAGCATGGTATGTCCCACAGGCCCACGCATCTTACTATTTCCCCTTTTCCTCCCTCCCCTGCCTCCGTTCAGGCACCACCACCAACGTCCTTTGATTTATTTTCCCCAGTGTCCCAACCTCTGAACTTTTTCTAGCCCAAACAGCTATATTTCCATCCATGCATGGAGTAAAATGGTTCGTGCATGGAATGTTTTGCATATCCCTACTTACCATTCTCCAAAAGCCTACACTGCCAGTGGGAGCTTATTTTGTGTGTAATCTTGTAGCATACGATTACTTGTAGAAAATACTGTCTTTTCTCTCTTTTGTCTGAAACAGGATCTAGCCTTGATTACCGCTTACCAAATCAGAAACTTCCTTATCTACATACCCATTATGGGATTTAATTATTTTATGGCATACTATTGGCTGGCCAGGTAACACTCTTTTTTTTTTATGGTTAGGTTCTGTATAGCTGAAGGTTAACTTCATATCCTAAATTAATTTTTTCTTAAGTAATTATCATCTACTCTGAATATTTTTGATGTCTAGCAAAAAGATCCTTCTAATTCTTCCATTGTGCCAAATCCCTTAAATAAGCCAGCAAACCTTGTGGTGTGGGGCTAAGTTAAAAAGTATTAAAATGTGGGTAAAGAAATCCCTGTCTCTAGCTTTCTTCCTTGTAATCACTCACTCTACTGCACTGCTAATACCAAAATTCAAAAGCAATTTGTTTGAACTAAAATGAGTTGGCAATATCTCAGAGGCAACTACCTACATGCATACTCACCAGCTCCTGCTACAGTGAGCCACAGTCTATTTGCAAATCCTTTGCCACAGTCTTGGCTCTTTTCTCGCAGGCTTTCATCAAAAGCGGTCAGATCCAGAATGGTTTCTTCTTTGTGCCATCTACTGCTTAAACCCTTCCCTGCTGCTTTGCTCCAGGATTCAGACCCCTTCCAGATCACCTCAACCTACTGAACCAGTGGCAGCACCCAATTTAAGCCAATGATAACAAAGGCATGTCCAATCCCTGCTTTATATTAGTCCAAGAAAGGATTAAAACGATCAAACCTTTAGCAAGATACAAGACATTTTGGTCAAATTGCACAGGACAATCTAAAGCACTTGAAACAGCGCTGCTTAAAACAGCTGCAGTTCCAAGGGCAGAATTTTCCCAGTCACCTAGATGACCTCCTCTGTTGCTCAAAAAAAGCCCCCCAAACAGTCCTGTCCAGTCACAAAAGTTCTAATCACCTTTAGCCTCCCAGCAACATTCTCCCACCTGGATTGCTCCATTAAATATAATTAAAATGAACTTCACCCCTTTACATTTCTCCTTGTTTTATCACAGCATTTTGAACCCATCTGACATTTCAATAATATGCACCACTAAACCTGTAACAAACACAGCTCTTCAAAATTTCATTTATTTTTGTATGGTTTCTCTTTCTTACTACCATCAGTTATGAACCCAATCATAATCCATTACCTAGCCTTGTGGGGAAACTCCTCAAGTATTCCTTGGAAGCCTTGACAGAATGCAATCTGCATTTCTTGGGAATAGTCAGAGTTGATGTCTGCACAGGTAGTGTCAAACTTCTGAAATTATTCTGCAGGAATATAGGCCACCTTTCTTTTTCCCCACACCAGGGGTTGTTCCAAGATTTCAGGAAGCTTATGCAATAAGCAAGGAATGAATGAATGACTCCCTCCCCATGGAACCTTAATGTTACTAGTGGGTTTGCTACCATAGCTAGAGAATCAGAGCTAGGCCTATAAGGCATACCAGAATAAAAAAACCAATGTCATATATCTAAAGCTACTTTTATTGGAACAGCTATAGTAATAGAATCTTGCAAGTCTGAATGTGTTCCCTCCTCCCTCACTTTATCTTTGTGTGACTTAGAGAAGGGCTTTCCTAAATGAATTTCCTTCATTTAGTTCAAGGTAGTTTCCAGTGCTCATGGCAATTGCCTTTCTATTTCTTCATGAATGTGAAATTTTCAGGCATACTACTAACTTCAAAAACTGGTTCTTACATCTACTGAGAGTAAAAATGTAGATATTAGTATGCTGCTGAATTCTTTTGATTATAGCATCTTTTGGGCCTGCCACTGATCCAACAGCATGGTAGGATATCCTCGGCTGGAATTGTAGTTTGGCCTGGTAGAATAGGGTATGAGCTTATCCTCTTAGAGCAGGGCCATTTTTGTTGTATGAACCTCCAATCATACAGAAGCGTTCAGCAAAAATAATTTCTTTTCTGGCCCTGGCTACGTTGTCTTCGCATCCAGTGGCAACAAAAATAGGCAATTCTCCCTGGAGCGGGGTCTTGCTATATATATTCATCTTGGGTCTTGTTTGCAAAGGTTCTTGGAGGAAAGAAGGAGGAAGAAAATTTCACATGTCTCTCATCACATTTATGCCCAATATTCCAGATATTTCTTTTACTTACTTACCTACTTTGATGGCAATGACAACCTTTTGGGTGAAATTTCTCTCCACAAATATCACTCTCAGTTGGTTCTGAACCAATGTCTGCAAGGCACTCCACAGGTGCACCACTCATGGTGACACATAATTGGACATAGGCCAAAGACTTGTTCTTGAAACCTTCCATTTCAGTTGATGTTATCAGGGCCAATTGGCTTCAGGATGTCCTTAATCTTCTTCTAGTTAGTACATTTCCTCTTCGCATTTGTAACACATAGTTGTGCCTTGGGCATCCATCTTAGGAGTCCTGACTGAAATGGGCACAAAAAACACAGCAAGACCATGCTGCAGTTGCCTTGACTGGATCTGTCCAGTGTTGAGAGGATCCAAGCAAATGTATCCATCAGATAGCTAGAATATTCTCCACAGTGGCCCTGTTCTTGTGGCCCATCCCTCCCTAGCACAGAACAGGTCAAAAGAAGCCACTGACCTGCTATCTGTGGACCTAATAAAAGCAGAAATATAGATACATTTTGCTGCTCTTATCACCACAATATAATCTCTGATGTGGGCTCTTACACATTCTTGATCAGATTCACTCTTTTTCTCTAATTTTCTCTAGGCATCTCTTCTGTCATTTCATCTCCTGTAGGTCCTTAGAAAATCAGGGAACCCCCTAGGATCGACAGAGAAAGCCTGCATAGGGTAATCTGATGCTGGGCCAGCTGCTTAATCCACAATCAAATTGTGGATGAAGGTGATCTTATTATATACTGAACTGGCATTTAGTAGCAACAGCCAGAGACTAGGGCCGCTGAAGATCCTGTAATTTAGTATCAAGAGTGAATACAGGAGCTGAAAGGTGGTATTGGTCTCAGCCATTCCCCCCATATTGCCTGTGTGTTTGCCTTCTTGCGGTAGCAGCTTTCTCCTTTTGCAATTCTTTCATTTTATCCTGTTTGTGGATGTAAATTGTAAATAAAAGCTAGAAATTTGCTTGCTTTTCAGAAAAATAAATAGTTTCACTTGCATTAAAAGTCACTGAACACAGGGCTTGCTTTCTTTAAGAATCTGATTTTTTCCAAAAAAATACGACATGCAAGTAGTCCTTGACTTACAACCGTTCATTTAATGATGGTTCGAAGTTATGACTGCCTCGGGGACAGTGCTTTACAACCTGTACTTACACGGCTGTTCTGCCCTACGGTCATGTGGTTGCAATTCAGGCGCTTGGCAACTGGCTCACATTTACATCTGGTTGCAGCATCCTGCAGTCACATGATCACGATTTGCAACCTTTTTTGCTGGCTTTCTGCAAAAAACGTCCATTGGGGAAGCTGGATTCGCTTAACAACCATGGTAATTTGTTTAACGACTGCGATAAAAATGGTTGTAAATTTGGGTCAGGTCACATGGTGAGTCAACTTACGACCACAATGACTTACGACAGAAATTCTGATTCCAACTGTGGTTGTAAGTGGAGGACTACCTGTAGTGTAATTTACATGTATTACAGATCCCACACCGGCAGTCTTTGCTTCAGGCAGACAACTGTTCTTCTGTGCTGCTCTTTTTTTCTTGGTGCTCTGAAAAGAAATTCCTGCCCGATCTCAAAAGACTTGATCACCTGCTATCTCTCAGCAAGTCTCTCTCCCACTCCTGCTGGGGACCTCCCTGCAGAACCTCCCACCAAATATAATTACTATAAAGAGAAAACTTTATCTATTTACATTGATATGGAATTCAACTTCTCCTGAACAGATTCATTGTTAACAAATTCGTTGAACTATCTCTCTTGATCCCAAGATATCTTTTCTTGTCAGTAACAATTGCCTCAGTGCAACAGTACTTTTTTTGTCCCAATTACACATTTGCGATGTTGCCTGTTACTCCAGTTTGGAGAGATCCTTTTGGAATTTTTCATAATCACTTGCTTTATTAGAATAATTTGTACACAGGAAACACTAATACGTATCCCTCCAGTTTGGGCTCTTCAATCAGTAATCAGTTTTAGACTAATATGGGATCTACCTTATTCCAGAGTGGCAAATAGCTTTATTGAAAACCTCTGGAAAGTCAAATATGCAATCTGCATATCTTCATTATAATGAATTGTGCTTTCATTCCATCTTTAATGTATACCTGCTTCTGTAGTATTATGTGAAAGGCTACTTAGCAAAAAATCTATTTGACAATATATGTGACTTTGCAGATTTTTAGAAGCAAGTTGGTTTATCTGGGTTTCACAGATGAATCACATTCCAATGAATATTGACTACGACACAAACATGGACTGGGTATCTGCTCAGGTAAGTCTATTTCCTGTTGTTCAAAGCATTGATTTTTGAGACAGATCATAGAATGGTTTTAGAAAAATGATGATGCCAAATTGGAGGCGGACTTGAATCTTATATTTTCCCAATTTGGCAGTCCTTGAATTCATACAAACTAGATACACATGCATTCCATCCAAACTTACCCCTGCATAGCTTGGCACACTGCTCAGCCTCTCCTTTCAATAGAAACATCAAGGAGACATTTAGTTTAAAATTTAAAAGCAGCCAGCAGCAGATATCAAAACCACCATCACCACCACAGAAGAGACAAGAAAAACCTGACTGTGAAAGATTGAAATCCTGTGACCAGTCAGTACAGAAACTGAAGTAGGTGGGGGAAAAAAAAGATCCAATGTAGAGTAAGGCAACTTTTTATCATTCTAATGCAGGTATCTCTTGGAGAGGTGGGATTGAAGATGGCAATGCTTGGAAAACATTTGGAAAATGTCAGGAAAAAAATTGAAAATTTCAGGGATGAAAAGTTTTTCATTTCCTATTTTTTTCCTAAGCCTTTTTTTCCCCTTAAAAATGGCGAAAACCTTTGGAAATAGTAAAGGGACTGTAATGAATAATTCTCTTTCTAAATAACAAATGAAATAAGACAAAGAGCTCATATATTGCTATCCTTCATGCCCACCAAATAATTTCTATTAACTTGTAATGGGAAGACATGTAAATTACCTTGGGTATCAGAGCAAAGCAGTTCCTGTACACAGGAGAATCAGTGAATAGAACTGTCAGATGCAAGAGGGGAGAATGCCAAATTGTTCTTGTTCTTGCCTTAAGGTGAAATTCCACTTCCATATGGGGACAAGTAAAAAGGGAGAGAGGGAGGGAGAGAGATTGCCAGAGCATGTTTGTTCTGTGCAAACATGGGGGCATGGCTTAAACATGCAAGTGGTGGTGTGGCTTAAAACAAGCTATGTTCCAGGTGGAATGTAGATACCTGCACACACATACCCTGGAGATTGGGGAGACAGAGGATGGCTGCCTCAGGAACAGCCCTTTCGCTCTAGAACACCCTTCCTCTGAGCTAACATAAGCCCTCATCTTTTTACTATTCAGAAGGGCTGTGAAAACAGTCTTCTTTTATCAGGCTGGTGGGGGGTGGGGGTGGGGTTTTCCTTTAATAGATGACAGTTATTTGTAAGGGTTTTAATGTATTGTTTTTTTTATGTTGGAATATGTTTGAATGTTTTAAAATTGTATGCCTCCTAGAGTCTGATGGGTAGGCAGCATACAATTTATTTTAAGTAGATGAATAATTACAAGTAATAGCAAAATGCAGTCCCAGCTTCTGTGGGATCCAGTTTATGCTAGTGAGAGATAAAACAGATCCAGATCTCAAGCTCGGCATATTGCTCACTATCACCAGATGTTCCATTGGAATAAAAATTAGGATGAAGTCTCAGAATGGAAATATTGTATAAGTATGTGAAACAAGAATAAATATCCTTTCTTGTTTTCCCACAGCTCCACGCAACTTGCAATGTGGATCAGTCGTTTTTCAATGACTGGTTCACTGGTCATCTGAATTTCCAGATTGAACACCAGTAAGTCCTTAGGGTAACAAAATTATTTGGATGACCACCTAGCATGGTCCTAGTGGACAGATCAGTATGTGTAACAATGGGGGTTTAAATCAGAGAAGCTTGAACCTACCTTTTTTCATTTCTCCACAGCCTTTTCCCCACGATGCCTCGCCACAACTATAGTAAGGTGGCTCCCCTTGTGAAATCTCTCTGTGCCAAGCATGGTATTCCCTACCAAAGCAAACCCCTGCTTACAGCCTTTGGAGACATTTTGCAGTAAGTATGGCCTGAATATTATGAACTCTGGTTTGACAAGAAAAAATAGTAATTGTATCACATAAACAATTAGTCAGCTGGAGTGGATAAAGGGACAACCAAAACAAAGCCCATTTGATGTCTCCCAGACATGGTCTATATAGTGGGGATAGATGAAGGACTCCTAGCCCATGTCTCACTTGTAAAGGCAGTTCCTTGAAATCTGGAGCTTTGCTAGGCAGTAGATAGCTGGTAATGAGAACTACAACAACAACAACATAGATCCAATAGATACTGTAAGTAAGTCTTGCTGAAACGGATCATCTTTAGATCATGATGTAAAACAAGCAAATGGCTTACCAGAACAGGAAATTCCACAGTCTAGTAGTTTGAGATCTGGTCCCTTGTATCCTCCAGCTATGCTTCTGATGGTCACGAAGCACAACAAAGTTCTCACATTACCTTCGTGGTTAGGTAAGATCAGGGCAAAACTAAAATAGTCCTTGGAAAATGATGATCAGAATACCTGTTTCTTCACATTTGGGGAAAAATCATTGTGGAGCAAGTGGATTACATATTAGGATTATGGCCCCTAGGGAAGAAATTCAGCTTTTTCCTCCTTGCTGTTTTCTGCCAAAATATCCTTATCTGAAGTTATTATTCATCCCATTAATTGATCATTATTTATATAATAGAATGAGTAGAGCGTCAGATGAAACTGTTTTCACATAGAAAAATCAGGGAAGGAGAGTAACAACTGTTAGGAAGTTTTACATTTCTACAAATTGTAAGGCGATGGAAGAGGTGTAATTGATAAATATCCGTATCTTGTTAAGGCTGGGCCCCGCTTGTCACATACAGTTTCAAATCCAGGTTTGGCATACAGTTTTCTGTTTGGAAGAGGTAAGCTAGAAAAGTGCATTACCGTATGTCCTTGACATTATCTGTCTCTGATTAAAGTTGAATGAAGAGAGCTATTAGTTGACATCTTTGTAAGCTTGTCCGTATGGCTGGGCTTCCATTCAAGAGAATCCAAGGCTGCAGCGGAAATGCATTTTCCGCTGCTTTAGGAACATCACATGGATGCAGCCTATTTTGCCTTTAGAGTAGGAGCAGGCTCTTGGCTAGAGAAAGAAAAGAAAAAAACAGAAAGTGATAAAATAACACACACGCTCTGCCTACATTGCATTGAAAGAACATGGGAGAAGAAATCAGGGATTCTGTAGGTTACCTCCCACTGCTCCACTGATAAAGCCAGATTCCCTTGCCACTAATTGCAAAGGAAATTTTTCATTTTCCCTATGCTCAGTTGCAGTGGGAAAGGACTCTCCATGTATATTGTACATAGAGGTGGTGATCAAAGAAATGTAAGGTGGTAAGAAAGATATTGAAGGGTTGGGAAGGCACACATTGCGACTCATACTCTATATTCCGGCTTCTGTAATCAAAGTCCTGTACGCTTTCTTGCAGATCTCTTAAGGACTCTGGGGAAGCATGGCTTGAAGCATATCTGCATGGATAAGCATTAGTTTGAGAATGAACTCCATCCTGATGAAAATGGCATCACACACTGGAGGGCAGCTGGTGGGCTAAGGAAGAATGGGGTATCTGGTGGGTGAACAGGATAAATGATAACTTTGCTGGGGTGGGGTAATTCTGATACTTTTCTTCATCCTCTGTGCAGTGTTTCCTTGGGCATATGTTCTTATTTGTACTGTGGCATTTGGGAGATAGTGAAAGGAAAGTTTGTACTCATGTATGATCACTTATATTTCACTTGTTGCTTCTATGAGATTGAAACCTGGCCAGCTTTTTCCTTGTTTTGGAGAGGGGAGAAGGTTGTCAAATGGGACAGGCAGAGAGTTTAGGGCAGAAGGGCAAAGTAATGAGAAGAATGAAAATGAAACTGTAATGCAGTTTGTGAACAACACATGTTACATGTTACTTAAAGGACAACTTGATGTTTTATGATTGCTTGCAAGGTCCAGTTTCTCTTAAGAGTAAAGAGCAAAGTTCTTAGATCAGTTGAAACCCCACTGGTGGGTATGCTCAAGTTTGAATCTTCAGAAATATTAGTTGTGCTTGGTTAGGTTTTTAATGTTCTTAGAGAGAGAGAGAGGAGAGAAAGTTACTCATATGTGATCCAAACCATGAGTTCTGCAAGGATTGTTTACTCCTGAATGGATCTTTCCATATTGTATTCAGAAACTCATTTGAATTAGACTGTCAGCAAGACCATATGGCTTCCATGCTATCATAGTCCCAAGTCATCTTAACCAGAAACTATGGCCCACATACATATCAATTTTTGAGCTTCAGCAGAAATAGCACCACTGATGCTCAGTTGTATGCAGATTCAATGCAGAGCCTTTAGCTCAAAAGCGTATGGTAGTAGGAAGGAGGACTCTTCCACTGTACTGCTTCTGGAAAGTTAAGACCTGGGGTTGTGACATTTGGCTGTCAGCATGATTGGTTGGATTTCTTTGTTAAATATCTGTTGTATTAATATGTAATTGGTGTTTTTCAGTCTTCTGTTGATCCTTTAACACAGCCCTCTAGGATGTATACCACTTCATGTGTACCTATTTTATTTATTTGTATCTTTTAATGTATTTCATAAACTGATTTGACTAAGTGCGCATGGTTGTCTTTTTATTGTTGAGTAGTATAAATTTGAGCAGGAATGCAAAGCTGAAACTTCTCTATGATTTTAGAGAATATAATTTCCTTCAAATACATTAAACACCAAGAAGTAGGAAGATGGGGAAGATATTTTTTTCTTCATTAGGGGTGGAGACCATGGAAAAATGAAGACATTGTTATCCCAGTGAATTGTATGGAAGCCTGCTTCCATACAAACAACTGATTGCACTGAAGCAGATTATCCATGCATGACTGCTCTGGGACAGCAGGATCTCAACTAGTGCAAAAAGAAATAGGCAAAAAAAAAAAGTTGACATCATAAATGTGTAATTATTGTATAAAAGTTACTTTTAAAGTGGGATTTGGCATGAATTTAAAATGGGTCTTATATTAAGCCCAGACTGTTGCAAAGGTAGAAGCAAACCTCTTCTGATGAGAATACCGCATAAGTTCTTTAGCTTTCTTCCTAAAGCTTCAAAGTTCATAGTGATGTGGTGGTAACTGTTCTTGTCCTTGTACAGGTAGTCCTTGTTTAGCGACTGACTTGTTTACTGACCGTTCACAGTTATGACAGGGATGAAAAAGTAACTTTGCAACCAGTCCTTGTATTTATCACCTTTGCAAGTCTGGAAAGCAAAGGAAAGCTGAAGTAAGATTATAAGCACAACCACTTTGCTTAACGACTGAGTTGCCAGTCCCAGTTGTGGTTGCTAAATTATGACTACCTGTACTGATGAGCAGGACCGGATGCTTCTCAGTCTCTAGGAGGCTGCTCTGTCATCTCTCTGACCCATACTCCCAAGAAATAGACACTTTATAAGCATCAGATGCAGGTAGCACATACAGTACTGGTTTTGTATTTCTTTTACTAGGGAGTCACTAGCTCTCTTACCTGACAATCTACATCAGACAGGTAGTCCTCAAGTTACGACCATTCATTCAGCGACTGTTCGAGGTTATGGTCGCGCTGAGCAAATGATAGTTATACCTAGTCCCTGAAGTTACAACCTTTGCAGCGTCTCTGTGGTCATGTGATCAAAATTCAGGTGCTTGGGAGCCCACCCGTCCTTAGAATTTCAGGGTGCTTTAACTACCCCCATCCACCTATCTCCTGCCCATCTCTGCCCTTTTGGCTGCCCTGTGCTCCGCCAGCCATACTGGCCAGCCAGCCCACCACCCCTGCCACCCTGAGCTCACTGGCCCTGCCACTCCTACAGGCCTTGCCACCTTGCTGTTGCCAGCCTTGCTGCCCCCAGCTGACTTTCACCATCTTCCTGCCGGGCCCTTTTGCACTGGTGCAGCTGGGGCCTTCTTTCATGTGTGGGCCTTCCAAAAACTCATGAGAAGGCCACATGCAATTTGGACAAGGCCACACATGATTTGGACAAAGGGTGAGCCTGGCCTTGGGAAGAAGGCCTGGCACAGCCAGCAGCTGCCTTGCGAAGGGCCAGGCCAGGTGTGCTGCAGCAGCAGGAAGAAGACAGTGCAGGTCAGCTGAGGGTGGCAGGGTGGCAAGTCCTGCAGGGCTCAGGGCTGGGAGGGGCCAAGTCAGGAGTGGCTTGGATTGGGGAGGGTCCTTGGTTAACAAGTGGTGGGATTTTGTTAATGATGGCAATTGGGACTGCCAGGATTGCTGTTGCTAAGCAGTGTGGTCTCATGATGTGCTTTACAACCGCATTGCTTAGCAACAGAAATTCCAGTCCCAATTGCTGTTGTAACTCAAGGACTACCTGTAGAACAGGGAGTTGTGATGAGATTTGTGTGAGAGGACTTCATATTTTCCATGGTTAATCTAGTGCAGCACTCAATTGCAAATATTGTTAAACCACATTTGGGGGGAAAGTCTAACTTCAAAATGCTGATGGCCATCGATCATGATGGGTGGAGGGGTTGCTGCTGGCTGGTGCCGCTTAGAACGTTCCGGTGCAGGTATAAGCAAGCTGCAATGAAAAACAGGGTGAAGCTTTTTGAGGGTGGGGGTAATTGTAATTGAACAGTCGCAGGATTAATAATTTTTGTGATGGGGAAAGGTCCAACAAACTTGGGGGCAACCTTCTTTGAGGGTTGTTGGGAGCGTAAAAATTTGGTAGAGATAAACAAAATCTCCCACTTTAAATTTCCACTCTGAGTGCCTGTGACAGTCCACAAACTTTTTCTGAGTTTCATGGGTGTGATCTAACGCCTGGTGGATGACCGGCCAATTAGTGGCAATCTGTGCAGCCCAGTCAGCTACGGAGGAATCAGGCAAGAATTGCAATTGAAATTCAGGTATTGGAATGAAGTCCTGGCCGTAAACAATATGAAAAGGGGAAAATCCAGTGCTTTGGTGAACTGCATTATTA
Organism: Candoia aspera; assembly: GCF_035149785.1. Classification (NCBI taxonomy): domain Eukaryota; kingdom Metazoa; phylum Chordata; class Lepidosauria; order Squamata; family Candoiidae; genus Candoia; species Candoia aspera. The sequence goes on along the minus strand of NC_086153.1, from coordinate 234,292,355 downwards.
TAAGCAACCTCAGCGAAAGGTAGGAGGTCCACCCAATTCTCCTGTTGGAAGTTAATGTAGCAGCGTAAGAATTGCTCTAGAGTAGACTGAGCCCGTTCAGTCGCTCCGTCTGTCTGCGGATGGCTCGATGAGCTGAGGGATTGCTGGACACCAATTAATTTCAAAAATGCCCGCCAAAATTTGGAAGTAAATTGGACGCCTCTGTCGGAAATTACACGCATTGGGACACCCGTGAATTTTATAGATATGCATGACAAATAGCTTGGCTAATTGCTGAGCACTTGGGATTTTAGCACAAGGTATAAAATGAGCCTGCTTGGAAAATAAATCAATTACAGTCCAAATAACAGTCTTGTGTTTACTCTCAGGTAAATCCACAATAAAATCCATGGCGATTTCTTTCCATGGAGCCTTGGGGGAGGCTATGGGTTGTAAAAGCCCTTGTGGTTTCCCCCCTTCTCTTCGCTTGGGCACAGACGTGGCATGATGTGACATAGGACTGTACATCAGCATGAAGGGAGGGCCACCAAAATTGGTGCCTCACCAAGTGGAGAGTTCTTGTGAAGGCAAAATGACCTGCAGATTTAATATCATGGGAACGGTGCAAAATTGTCTGGCAAAGAGACTCAGGCATGTAGATTTTGCCGTTACAACCAGACGTTGTTAATTTCAGTTAATTGGGCTTTGTTACATTGTAGCCAGGGATCGTTAGGGAGCGCCTGAGGCAGTTCCTCTTTTAGGTCAGCCTGCACTTTCACTTTCCCAGCTACTGCTTGTTTGCGCGTTACGCAAGCCATTCCAAGCTGCTTCTGAGAGAAAACTCTGTCTACAGTTTGAGTTTGGGCAGTGTGATATTGCGGGAGGCGAGAAAGTGCATCAGCAAGAAAATTCCTCTTGCCAGGAAGGAAATTTAGAGTAAAATTTAAAACGGCTAAAAAATTGAGCCCAACAAATTTGTTTGCCATTCAATTTCCTGGGGGTTTGTAAAACTTGGCGGGTTTTGTGATCAGTCCAAGAGATCTGACAGAACTCTAAATACTTTAGGTGTATATAGTCAATATGCTGCACCTATTTTCTAATAAAAGTAGTATTCCAATTAGTTTGAGTGTTAGAATTTTTTTTATTTCCTTACCAGGTTCATTTCTGAGCTGGGACCAAAGAAACAGGCAGTTTCATGTACTTAAGTTCTTTATTTTTCACCCAACAGCAAAAGCAATGACATCAAGCTGTTAGGTGGCAATTGCGCAGGACCCCCTCCTTACAGCATGTTATATACATTCCATTCAACTCCTCCTTCAGAATACCACCCCTTACTCAGTTACCCATACTCCACCTTAACCTCATTCCGTATTAGGAACTTCCTTCCTTCACTCTATCTTAACATTATTCCATATAAGGGACTTCCTTCCATCCTTGCTAGGGCTCCTTGACTGTTATTAAACAATGCCTTTCCTCTGGAGAAGCTGTCCTTGGAATGGACACCTTATCTTGTTTCTATGCACACGGCTATCTATCAAGGCCTGTAGGCCTCTGAGAAAGGAACAGGAAGAAAGTAAACACAACTCTTCTAGGAAATATAATATAATTTCACAGCCATAATACAAGTACAAATGTTTCTAATATATTAATACTAAATATAAAATACATGAATAGGAAATATATTTGTATTTAAGTTCTATATATGTAAAATCTGTCATGAGCATGGCAGATTCAGTGCCATATTTGGGAATGGAGAATTTGCTGTGAAAAGCTGTACAGGATAAATTGGGGGTTATTTAAGGTTTGGATTTGTAGATCCCTGCTACCCAGGCACAACCTAAATTCAGGTCCCCAATATGGTGGTGTTGTTTATTCATTCAGTCGCTTCCGACTCTTCGTGACTTCAGGACCAGCCCACGCCAGAGCTTCCTGTCGGTCGTCAACACCCCCAGCTCCCCCAGGGATGAGTCCGTCACCTCTAGAATATCATCCATCCACCTTGCCCTTGGTCGGCCCCTCTTCCTTTTGCCCTCCACTCTCCCTAGCATCAGCATCTTCTCCAGGGTGTCCTGTCTTCTCATTATGCGGCCAAAGTATTTCAGTTTTGCCTTGAATATCATTCCCTCAAGTGAGCAGTCTGGCTTTATTTCCTGGAGGATGGACTGGTTTGATCTTCTTGCAGTCCAAGGCACTCTCAGAATTTTCCTCCAACACCACAGTTCAAAAGCATCGATCTTCCTCCTCTCAGCCTTCCTTATGGTCCAGCTCTCACAGCCATATGTTACTACGGGGAACACCATTGCTTTAACTATGCGGGCCTTTGTTGTCAGTGTGATGTCTCTGCTCTTAACTATTTTATCGAGATTTGTCATTGCTCTTCTCCCAAGGATTAAGCGTCTTCTGATTTCCTGACTGCAGTCAGCATCTGCAGTAATCTTCACACCTAGAAATACAAAGTCTTTCACTGCTTCTACATTTTCTCCCTCTATTTGCCAGTTATCGATCAAGCTGGTTGCCATAATCTTGGTTTTTTTGAGGTTTAGTTGCAAGCCAGCTTTTGCACTTTCTTCTTTCACCTTCATCATAAGGCTCCTCAGTTCCTCTTCGCTTTCAGCCATCAAAGTATCATCTGCATATCTGAGATTGTTAATGTTTCTTCCAGAGATTTTAACTCCAGCCTTGGATTCCTCAAGCCCAGCATGTCGCATGTTGTGTTCTGCGTACAAGTTGAATAGGTAGGGTGAGAGTATACAGCCCTGCCGTACTTCTTTCCCAATCTTAAGCCAGTCCGTTGTTCCGTGGTCTGTTCTTACTGTTGCTACTTGGTTGTTATACAGATTCTTCAGGAGGCAGACAAGATGACTTGGTATCCCCATACCGCTAAGAACTTGCCACAATTTGTTGTGGTCCACACAGTCAAAGGCTTTAGAATAGTCAATAAAACAGAAATAGATGTTTTTCTGAAACTCCCTGGCTTTTTCCATTATCCAGCGGATATTGGCAATTTGGTCCCTAGTTCCTCTGCCTTTTCTAAACCCAGCTTGTACATCTGGCAATTCTCGCTCCATGAATTGCTGAAGTCTACCTTGCAGGACCTTGAGCATTACCTTACTGGCATGTGAAATGAGTGCCACTGTTCGATAGTTTGAACATTCTTTAGTGTTTCCCGTTTTTGGTATGGGGATGTAAGTTGATTTTTTCCAATCTGATGGCCATTCCTGTGTTTTCCAAATTTGCTGGCATATAGCATGCATTACCTTGACAGCATCATCTTGCAAGATTTTGAACAGTTCAGCTGGGATGCCGTCGTCTCCTGCTGCCTTGTTATTAGCAATGCTTCTTAAGGCCCACTCAACCTCACTCTTCAGGATGTCTGGCTCTAGCTCACTGACCACACCGTCAAAGCTATCCCCAATATTGTTATCCTTCCTATACAGGTCTTCCATATATTCTTGCCACCTTTTCTTGATCTCTTCTTCTTCTGTTAGGTCCTTGCCATCTTTGTTTTTGATCATACCCATTTTTGCCTGGAATTTACCTCCAATGTTTCTAATTTTCTGTCCTTCCTATTCTATTGTCTTCTTCCACTTCTGCACATTGCTTGTTTAAAAATAATCCCTTATCTCTTCTGGCTAACCTCTGGAATTTTGCATTTAATTGGGCATATCTCCCCCTATCACTGTTGTCTTTTGCCTTCCTTCTTTCTTGGGCTACTTCTAGTGTCTCAGCAGACAGCCACTTTGCCTTCTTGGTTTTCTCTTTCTTTGGGATGTATTTTGTTGCCGCCTCCTGAACAATGTTGCGAACTTCTGTCCAGAGTTCTTCCGGGACCCTATCTACTAAGTCCAGTCCCTTAAATCGATTCTTTACCTCCACTGCATATTCCTGAGGGATATTAGTGAGCTCATATCTAGCTGATCTGTGGGTCTTCCCTAATCTCTTTAGTCTGATCCTAAATTGTGCAAGAAGAAGTTCGTGATCAGAACTACAGTCAGCTCCAGGTCTTGTTTTTACCAACTGTATAGATGACCGCCACCTTTGGCTGCAAAGGATGTAGTCAATCTGATTTTGGTGTTGTCCATCTGGTGAAGTCCATGTATAAAGCCGTCTCTTAGGTTGTTGGAAGAGAGTGTTTGTTATGCAGAGTGAATTGTCTTGGCAAAATTCTATCAGCCTATGTCCTGCTTCGTTTTGTTCTCCCAGGCCATGCTTACCTGTAATTCCAGGTGTCATTTGACTGCCCACCTTAGCATTCCAGTCTCCTGTGATGAAAATAATGTCTCTTTTAGGCGTGTTGTCCAGTAGGTGCTGCAGATCCTCATAGAACTGCTCTACTTCAGCTTCTTCAGCATCTGTGGTTGGGGCGTATATTTGGATCACTGTGATGCTAGATGGCTTGCCCTGAATTCGAATTGAGATCATTCTATCGCTCTTTGGATTGTATCCAAGCACTGCTTTAGCCACTTTACTATTAATTATGAAGGCTACTCCATTTCTTCGTCCTCTTGTCCACAGTAGTAGATCTGGTGGTCATTTGATGTGAAGTGGCCCATTCCAGTCCATTTCAGTTCACTGATGCCCAAAATGTCTATCTTTAGTCTTGACATCTCACCAATAACCACATCCAATTTGCCCTGGCTCATAGATCTTACATTCCAGGTTCCAATGGCGTGTTGATCCTTAGAACATCGGATTCGCCGTTCACCACCAGCACCGTCGGCCGCTAACCGTCCTTTTGGCTTTGAGCTAGCTGCGTCATCACGTCTGGGGCTAGTTGAACTCATCCTCTGTTCCTCCCCAGTAGCATTTTGACCATCTTCCGACCTGGGGGTCTCATCTTCCAATGGTATACTGACATATCTCTGGTTGTACTGATCCATTTAGTTTTCATGGCAAGAATACTGGGGTGGGTTGCCATTACCTTCCCCAGGGATCGCATTTAGTCTGACCTCTCTGTCATGACCTTCCCATCTTGGGTGGCCCTTCACGGTTTAGCTCATGGCATCATTGAGGTGCTCAAGCTCCAGCACCACGACAAGGTAACGATCCTTTGCTGAAGCCCCAATATGGTGCTCACGATTATTAATGTACCCCCACATATCTCAGCACCCAAACAGATGGCTTTTTATTTTTGAAAACTAGATTTCATTGTGTCAGGGGTGTTATATTGAGGATCAGGAACAAATATAAGGCAAGACTGTCTCCTAATGTACCGTTTTGGCTGTCACCTCAGGAAGCATTTGTCAGGAGAGAAAATGTGGGAGGAACAAGTTGGCTAAAATATAAAGATTTGTTAAATTTTGAAGAGGGTGAACTGAAACTTAAAACAAGGGAAAAGGTAGAGTTGGAGGGTTTTACATGCCATTGGTTTACTTATGCACAATTGTCAGAACGTTTTAAAGCGGATAAAAAGAACTATAAATTTGTTAATCAAAAAACCCAATTTGAAATGGAACTCTGCACGAATGATGAACATGTTATTACTAAAATGTATAAGATGTTGTTACAGATGAATCTGGAAGCTGAACAAGTCAAGGAATGTATGATTAAATGGGCCAAGAACTTTGGATATGACATTATGTTGGAGCAATGGGAAAATATGTGGACCAAAGGTTTGAAATTTACGCTGAATTATAATCTAAAAGAATTTGTTTATAAAATGATGTGTCATTGGTATTTAACCCCTGATGTCAAAAATGTATAATGGTGTAACAAATGTCTGTTGGAAATGTTTACAGGAGGAAGGAACTTTTTATCATCTTTGGTGGACATGTGAGAAGGCTAAAAAGTTCTGGGACCAAATATGTAATATTGTACAAAAGATTCTCAAAGTGAAGATACAGAAAAAACCAGAACTGTTTCTCTTGGGTTTGATGGAGAAGGAGTTAGAGAAGCAACACGGAAATTTACTTTTACATATGATCACAGCTGCAAGACTTCTATATGCACAACGATGGAAAGAGCCACATATACCTACAGTGGAAGACTGGATTACTAAACTAATGGATTTGGCTCAAATGGCGAAGCTAACAGCTTTCATAAGAGAGAATACTGCCTCCAGATTCCTTGCCACTTGGCAACTACTTTTAGACTACCTGCATGAGATGGAAAACAATTGAAGCCTTAATTGTGGGTTTTAGTGACTAAATGGTTTGCTTTGAAAGGAACAGTATTAATATGGTCTAATTACAGGTAAGAGATTACATCTCAAATTGTGTTTATACCTGCATGGGAGAAATGGGAAACTGTCAGGCGCTGCCTGCTGCCCAATAATACACAGACGCTAATTCTGGCGAAATCAGGTTCTGGTTTATTCAAGCAGAGTATGCGTGCCTCGTGCTCAGGCGTTGTCAGTTTCACCCTTTGCAACAATGTATCTTTTTTATTGGCTTTTTCCGGCTGGAGTCGTTACCTTGTTGCCGGTGTCTGTTGCCTTTCTTTGTGAGTTAGTTGCATATCTTTTTAATCCCTCGGCCCTGTTTCCTTGTATTGTTATGTGTGCCATTGCACTGACACAATCAGCGCAACGGTGCTCATGACATACTGCCCCCCTTCCGAATGGTTAGCCCGTAGGTTTGTCAGGGTAAGCAGTGTGGAATGCGCGAATTAGGTCCGGTGCCTTGACGTGACCGGCGGCCACCCATTCTAGGTGGGGGAAGTGTTTCCACTTCACTAGGTAGTGCAGGGTGCCCCGCTGCCTGCGTGAGTCGAGTACTTCTTTCACTTCGAAATGTTGCTGGCCGTCAATCATCACCGGGGGGGGGGGGGCGTGCTTGGATGCCACCAGGAGGGAGTTACCGGCTTTAGAAGGCTACAGTGAAATACCAGGTGAAGTCTCTTTAAATTGTGTGGCAGGTCCAGGCGTACTGTGACCGGGTTAACTATTTGTGTTACCCGGAATGGCCCAATGTACTTGGGGCCCAGTTTCTTAGAGGGTTGGGATGATTTTATGAATTTGGTAGAGAGATAGACCATATCTCCTACCTGGAATGTCGGTTGTTGGCATCGGTGCTTGTCTGCCTGTTCTTTGTAGGCAGTCTGCGCTTCTTTCAGCGCTTCTGTGATTACTGGCCACGAGTCTGCTATCTTCTGTCCCCAGTCACCTGCGCCCATTGGGGGGGCCGGGGATTGCAGCAGCTCTGGGATGGGGACGAACTCACGACCCGACACCACCTCGAATGGGGTTTTCCCCGTGCTCGTCTGAATGGCGTTATTGTAGGCAACCTCCGCAAACGGGAGTAGGTCCACCCAGTTGTCCTGGTGATAATTGATGTAAGAGTGGAGGAATTGTTCTAGCGTGGCATTGAGGATCTCCGTGGCTCCGTCTGTCTGGGGATACCAGGCTGTGGATAGTGCTTGTTGGGTCCCGATCAGTTTCAAAAAAGCCCGCCAAAACTTCAAAGTGAATTGTGTGCCCCTGTCAGTCACCAAGTGCACAGGACATCCGTGTAACCTGTACATGTGTACGAGGAAGAGTTTTGCCAGCTGCTGGGTGGACGGGATCGATGCACAGGGGATGAAATGCACCTGTTTAGAAAAGTAGTCTTTTACCACCCAAATGGTTGTTTTCTTTTGGCTGGGTGATAAATCGATGATAAAATCCATGGAGATCTCCTCCCATGGCCGGGAGGGCTCCGCCACTGCTTGCAGCAGTCCCTGGGGTTTGCCCGTCGGTCGTTTGGCCATCGCACACACTGGGCAAGATGCTACATACCCCTTAACGTCCTTTCTCAGCGAGGGCCACCAGAACTGCCTCCGAGTCAGGTGCAGGGTCTTTAGGAATCCGAAGTGTCCAGCCTGCTTGCTGTCACGCGATCTGCTGAGGATCGCCTGTCGCTGTGAGTCGGGGACGTATAGTCTGCCTTCCCCCCATGCTAGGTCTTGATCCATTGTAACCTTGTCGGGGTTGGCTAGTAGCCAAGGGTCGGATTTCAAAGTGGTGATGAGGTCTGCTCGTATTCCCCCTGGTAGTCGTGGTCTGTGGCGTCTGGGGCTGGGTTGGCTTGCGGTCGTTTGTGCCATGGGGGTGGGCTGTCTCCGTGCGCTGCTCTGGGTGGTCGCTGCCATCCCCAGCTGGGAGGCGGACAGTACCGTCCCTACTACATCGGGGATGGGCTCTTCGTTTTGGGGCAGTCAGGAGAGCACGTTTGCCAGGAAGTTCTTCTTGCCTGGTATGAACTTCAGTTGGAAGTTAAACCGGCTGAAGAACTGAGCCCATCTGACCTGTTTAGGGCTGAGGCGTCTGGGCGTCTGGAGTGCCTCGAGGTTGCGGTGGTCTGTCCAGACCTCAAACGGGTGGGTGGTCCCTTCCAGCAGGTGCCGCCACGTCTCCAGTGCCGTTTTTACCGCAAACGCCTCCTTCTCCCATATGTGCCAGCGCCTCTCCGTCTCCGAGAATTTTTTTGACAGGTAGGCACACGGCTTAAGGATTCCTGCGGGGTCCTTTTGAAGCAGTATGGCACCCAGGAGAAGTCAGACGCGTCGGCTTGAACTACGAACGGCCGTTCTGGGTCCGGGTGTGCAAGGGTTGGCTCTGTTGTGAACAGCGCTTTCAGCCTGTCAAACGCTGCTTGACATGCGAGAGTCCAATTCAGTACAGCCCCCGGGTTCTTGACTCTGCGCGTTTCTCCAATCCCTTTGGTTTTGAGTAAATCTGTGAGGGGGAGGGCTATCTCTGCGAACCCCCTGGCGAAGGACCTGTAGAAGTTCGCGAAGCCAAGGAAGCTTTGAAGTTGGCACCTGTTGCGTGGGCGTTCCCAATTCAAAACTGCCTGGACTTTCGCGGGGTCCATTTCTATGCCTTTGTCAGAGATTCGGTACCCTAGGTAGTCCAAGCGTGATTTGTGGAACTCGCACTTGGACAATTGGCGTAGAGCTTAGCCCTCCTTAATTTGTTTAGGACTTGTCTGACCAACCACTCATGTTCCTCCTGTGTCCTCATGTAGATGAGGACATCGTCGATGTACACTAGTACCCCCTTAAACAGGTGTTCATGCAGCACCTCGTTAATGAGTTGCATGAACACCCCTGGGGCCCCCGCTAACCCGAATGGCAGTACCTTGTATTGAAAGGAGCCCAGGGGACAGTTGAATGCTGTTTTCCACTTGTCCCCCTCCTTGATTCGGATTCTATAGTATGCCTCGTGGAGGTCGAGTTTGGAGAACACTCGCCCCGTTGACAGGTGGGTGAGCATGTCCTTTACGAGGGGCAGGGGTGATTTATTGGAGACGGATGCAGCGTTGAGTCCCCGATAGTCGGTACAGAGCCGTAAGGTGCCGTCCTTTTTCTCTCGGAAAAGGACGGGTGCTCCTACGGGCGGGCTCGCTGGCTCTATGAAACCCCTGGCCAGGTTTTTGTCAAGGAACTCCCAGAGGGTTGCTAGCTCCTTCTGGGTCATGGGGTAGATCTTTGGTTTGGGTAAGGGGACGTCTGGGAGTAGTTCAATAGAGCAGTCCGTCTTGCGGTGGGGGGGTAGTTGGTCCGCCTCCTCCTCTCCGAAGACGTCTGCAAAGTCTGCATATTGGTCTGGTAGTCCTTCTGGGTTTGGGTTGTTGTCTTGGGCGACCGCCTCAGCCCTCCCCACTGTCGGAGTATGTATCTTGTCCGGTGCTGGAGCTTGGTATGTGCCATCATTGAATTGGATGGTACGTTTCCTCCAGTTGATGCGCAGGTTGTTGCTTGCTAGCCACGGTATGCCCAGCACTATGATGGGTCTCCCTATTTGGGTCACCACAAAGGTTATTTGTTCTTTGTGGGTGCCCATTGTTAGGGTGACTGTCTCGGTCTGTTGCGTGGCTGGTTTCCCCCCCGCTGTTGAGCCGTCCAGTTGGTGGAATGCCAGCAGTTTGGGGAGGGGGAGGCAAGGCAGATTGAGCTTCGTGACGATGTTGGGATGAATCAGGTTTCTGGAACACCCAGAGTCCACTAACGCCTCGGCCACAGTGGCTCTGGGGCCGTAGGTGAGTCTGATTTTTCCTGTTAAGATGGAGCTGTCGTCGCTCTGCCTACGGTTGTTGTGCCCCTTCTGCACCACCTGCCCCGCGGCGCGGCTTAGAGCAGGCGGGGAGCGTTTCCCGCCGGCTGCTCCAGGGCGTTGCTGTCGTCCCCGGCGAGGTAGGCGTCCGCGTCGTCGTCTGGGGCAGCTAGTGCTCCTGTCAGTTGCCAGGGGGGGGTGCTTGTTTTTGCGTCATTTTCAGTGCGGGTCTGGGTGCGTGATCCGGTGCTCTGTTTGTGTAGCAATCTGCCGCTCTGTGCCCCATTTTCCCGCACTTAGTGCACGGTCCGTGGGTGAACCTGCGCTGTTGGTCCGCGTGCCCGGTTGGTCCTGGTTGCGTAGGTGGTCCTCTTGGGCTGTGTGGTGTTCTGTCATCTCCGGTTGTCATCAGGAACGTGCGGTGTGCATGTTCCGCTTTGCCGGCCAGGCAAATCCATCCTTGTAGCGAGGCGGGGTCGTCCCGGTAGAGTGCCCATTGGAGCACCTCTCGGTTGAGGCCCCTCTTGAACTGTCAATCAGGGTAGCCCCTGACCATTCGGTGATTTTCCCCGCGAGGGCTTTGAATTCCAGGGCATAGTCTGCTACCATTCTTTTGCCCTGTTTCAAAGCTTGCAGTGCGCACTTCACCCTTTCCTTCGCCAATGGGTCTTCAAAGTAGTGTTTCAGGTTGGCGAGGAAAGTGCGGAAGTTTGTTAGGGCTGGGGACTCGGATTCGTACAACTGGATGTACCAGTCCGCAGCCCTGTCTTGAAGTTTGATGGCTACCACCAAGATTTTTTCGGCTTCGGAATCGAAGTGATGTCCGTGGAAGGCCATGTATTCTCTGGCGTTGGTTACGAAGAAGGACAACTTTGTGGGGTTCCCATCGAAGGTGACTGAAAAGTCCTTTGGGAACCTTGCGTGCTGTGGGTCACCCCCCCCCCCATGGGCCTTGCTGCATGACCCCCGCTGGCATGGGGGCGCCTGCCCCTGTGATTGGCATGCGGGCTTGCCTTCTCCCGCTCAGGGTTTGGTTTGGGGTGAGTACCTGTGTTGCCTCCATCTTGTAGGGCCCGTTGGTCATCAGGAACTGTAGCATGGCTCCTAGGTCGCATAGCTGGGCTTCTATGGTTGTGAGCCTGGCTTGCGTGTCCCTGTCAGATGGCCGCATTGCCGTTGGGAATGGGCCGGTCGGCGTCTCAGGGTAGGTGAGCTCCCAATTGGGGAAGGGTGGCTCCGTCCGGTATCCTACCCCATCTGCCCAGTCACGGAGTGGTTGGTCCACGACCTCGTCCTCCGCTGTGATTCCTGCGGCTGGACTGAAGCTCCAGGACCAGAACTGGGGTGCGGTGTGGGCCGGGAGGGTGCCCGTGGCTCCTGTGGAGTGCATTGTCTCCCGCCGTTGTGAGGTCGCCTCCGTCTCTTGCGGGGCCTGGGGCTTGGGAGCGGTGCGGGCCGAGAGGGTGTCCGTGGCTCCTGTGGGGTACGTCGCCCCCGGCCGTTGTCGGGTCGCCTCTGCCACTGGCTCTCCGTCTCGTGTGCGGGTTGCCGGCTCCATTGCTGTCCCCGGTTCTGCTTCTCGCCATCTGGTTCCTCCCGTGGAGCGTTGCCATTCGGTGGGGCTTGGCGAGGTTAGGTTTTGTGACTCTCAGCTTTCTGTCAGGCGCTGCCTGCTGCCGAATAATACACAGACGCTAATTCTGGCGAAATCAGGTTCTGGTTTATTCAAGCAGAGTATGCGTGCCTCGTGCTCAGGCGTTGTCAGTTTTACCCTTTGCAACAATGTATCTTTTTGATTGGCTTTTTCCAGCTGGAGTCGTTACCTTGTTGCTGGTGTCTGTTGCCTTTCTTTGTGAGTTAGTTGCATATCTTTTTAATCCCTCGGCCCTGTTTCCTTGTATTGTTATGTGTGCCATTGCGCTGACACAATCAGCGCAACGGTGCTCATGACAGAAACCATCTTTTGTTTCTTCTCTTTTATAGTTTCTTCTTTGTTCTTTAGCTATCTTTTCTTGCTTTTCTATACTTTTTATATTGTATTGTAACTATATATGTTGAAATTGAATAAAGTTCTTAATTAAAAAAAAAAACTAAGAAGCTGGCATGCTTTGAAGCAAAATGCCAGTGTCCAACATCATCTTCCTTTCCAAGAATGCCTCTGGTCCAAAATGGAATTAATCAGCATGAGGAGTGGGTGCATTTCAGTGCTTTGTAAGTGTACCCCACCCACAGCCCAGAAAAAGAACAGAGGTAAGTAGGGGTATGAGGGAGGGACGGAAAAAAACATTCTGGTAAATTCATGCTTTGTAATGGGTTATATCCCCAGGCAGTGGCTTATCATAAGGCATTTGGCAAAAGCACTCACAGCGTGCTTTCAAAATTTCAAATGTGCCAACCTGGCCAAAAAGGATGTGGACATCTCTTTAGGCTCACTTTCAGCCCAGCTTTCTAATTCCAAATCTTTTTTTTTTTTTTTTTACTATTCTTCATAATTGCCAAGTCTGTGTGATTTTTCCCACCCAACTGATTATCCATAGCATAACTTTATTTTTGAACATTTTGTTTCCAGAAATCCGTAGCCTACAGATTTCTCTGGAAGTTGATAGAACAAGGTGCGTACGTTTTTTTTAAGAACACTCAAATGTAAAGGGATATAGTCATGGCAATACTCTGCTAGTGCAAAGTTTCTTCCTCTTGCAGAAACACAGTTTGATGATCTATGTTTTTTTTTCCTGTTCCAGTAATGATGGCTCTGTGGTTTTATGACTTGTTACCCTTTATGTTGCTTGGAGTTGTACCAACAATTGACATTTGCTAGTTGCTATGGTGAGCTTTGGTATACTGTATGTATGCACTCTGTTCATGGTCTTGTAAACTGCTGCTGTACTCCACTGTGCCTTTTACTTATTTTATATCCAGCCTTTATTATTTTTATAAATAACTCAAGGCAGCAAACTTACCAATAGTCCTTCCTCCTCCTCTTTTCCCCACAACAGCAACCCTGTGGGGTGGGTTGGTCTGAGAGAGAGGGACTGGGCCAAGTGCACCCAGCCGGCTTTCATGCCTTGCCTTTTGCTGCCAAGAACCTTTTACACTTGTAGTTAGTATGGCTTGTTTCCAGCAATTCTTCTGCCAATAAAAAAGAGATGTTTTGCTGAGCAAGGGTGTGTGTTACGACTCCTAATTGCTCTCTCTTCTGTGCTGCTGAGTATTTCAGATGTAAATGCAAACAGCCAGGCAGGGATGATCTTTTGCTGAAGTTCTCAGGTGTTTGGGGGTTTTGGCAGGTAGCACATGCCAGGTAATCTCCTCCCCCCTCCCCCCAGAAGCACATGCTAAATCTGCAAGTTGAATTTACAAAATCCAGCATTGTCTTTCAACTTCAGCAATATTTGGCACAGGCAATCTAGAAATTTACTTTTTTTTTTTAAGGGATATCATTTGGGTCAATGGACTAAATAAAATTCATTTTCTGTCCTAGAAGAGATGGCTGATTTGAAAATAATGTGGCAGAGAACAGGCTCTGTGCTCTGTATTCTTTTTTTAAAAAATGCACCCTAATCTTTCCTCATAGGCTTATGGAAGAACCACAAGAATCATTTAATCCTCTGAAATGTGCAGGAAATCCAATTAAACTATCCTCAAGAGGTGGCTGCTCAGCCTTCTCTTAAAAAAGAAACTTCCAGAGACAGAGAATGCACAACCTCCATGCTCTACCTTTCTACAGATCTTAGCCTCAGAAAGGTTTTCCTTATTTAAATGAAATCTAGAGAGCTGCAATGTATGCCCATTATTTCTGGTCCTAATTTCAGTGGCAATGAAAAATAGTTCCCTGCCACATTTCTTATAGCGTCTTTTTATATACCTGACCTCGGTCTTCTTTACGTTGAATATCCCAATTTCCCTCAGCCTGTTCTCATAGTCCCTGAATCATCCTTGCATTTCTCATCTGATCCTGTTCTCATCTGTCAATGTATTTCTGATAATATGGTATCAAGATTTTTTAAAAAATATTCTAGTTAAAGATCAAAAGCATTGTAATTAACATTTCTTTTTGAAAAGTTTATTATGTTTTTGTAAAGGATGGATGGACATAAGGGGTAAAGGATCTAATTCTTATGACACAGACCCCATTATTTGCAGCTGAGATTAGCACATGCATTTGAAGGGAGTAAGCCAGAAGGCATTTGCAGGTGCCGTCCTGTTCCAAGGTAGGTGTGCACCCACAGCAAGGAGTTTAGTTACAAGACTTTGCTTTGGGTTTGAACAGCTGCAAGCCAAGGCAGGCAGAGCGTGTGTGCAAGCACATGCCCCAGAGCAACCAAGTGCCAATCCCTAGGTGGCTTGCATGCACAGAGCTCCACACAGCCAGAGAATCCAAGGGAGAAGCAGAGGTGTAGTCAGGTCATGGCCCAGAAGTCCAAGAGTCCAAACATGGATGACCAGCCAGTCTGGGTTCAAAGGAGCAGGGTTTCCACAGACAATAGGGTCCAGAGACAAATGCACAGTTCCAGTAAACCAGCTGGTTCTTTCTAACAGGATTGCTAGCAGCAATAGTTCGTCAATGCCACTCGTGTAGGCAATCAAGGGCACACCCTTGATGGGGGAGAAGCTGTGCCAAACTGTCATGGATTCGGTCTGAAGAAGGAATACAACACTGAGGAGAAGAACCATGTTTATTGCTTTACATGAAAGAGGGACCCTGAACAATGGGAAAGCAAAGATTGTTATAGAAATTGAGGGCTACAAGGAGGGAAATCCTGGGGATCTGATTGTGTCAGGGTTTAGGCGAAGAAACTACACTGAGCCAGGAATGAAGCTCTAGTCTTTGTTTCTACCATACAAACAGAATCTTGCCAAACTGAGTAAAACTAGCACGTTCTGAGGGAAAAACTCCAGAAACTCTAAGGCGGGTCCCGCCTGACCTTCTTGGCTGGGCGCCCAAGGTCTTCCACACTGTGAGTGCATTTTTCCCCCTAGAAGGCGCCCCCTCCTTCCTTGCCTGTGATCTCATAACATCACCTTCTCCCTCAGAAACACATTCCATCACAGATTGGTTGGCCAGTTTTTTTTATAATAATTTTATTAAAGTTTATATATACAAAAATAAAAAACTAATACAAACTAAGAAAATATAAAAAGAAAAGAAAAGAAAAAAAGAATGCAAAGAAATATAGAAAAAAGACAGAAAAAAGAAAATATATGAAAGATGACCCCGTCTCCTCCAGACAATTATAAACAATTTCAATAAGTTAACACCTTCTCTAGTAAGAAATAAAGAAAAAAAACTCTTCTTCCTATATCACATCCCTTCTTGATAGTCAAAATAAAGGAAATCATTTAATCCTAATTAGCAAAAATCTATTAAAAGCTACCAGAGTTAGTATGCAAATTTTAACCTTAAAAAAAATCCATTTTATAATCCAACTTACCCTTTTCTTTAAAAAAGAAAAGAAAACTCTCTTCACTTATAGACAAATCCTTAAAGCCTTGTCATACAGTCCTGGTCAAGAAAGAAAACCCATTAATAATTACTAGGGTGAAGATTTCTATGACCTAAAATGTTAGAAATATGCAAGCATTTATGTCCTTAAAACCGTTTAAATATGACCAATTAAACCAAAAATATGACCAATTAAACCAAAAATATGGCTTTACAATTTCTATGAAATTAGCACCCAATTTTTAAAAATCTGTGCTTACACACACACACACACACACACACACACATTAAAAGGTTTATTCTTCTTCACTTCCAGTGCAGAAGTGCTAATACTGCAGGAATCAAATGAACATTTTGAGAGTAAAATGGTCATCCCTGGATTAGTTTTCATTAACAGCAGAATTGCATTGGATGACCACCTGCATCGTGAGGTTATCAAACTCAAAACTGCTTCTGTTGTCCACCAGTATGTTCTTGTATCTGGAGAAACTCCAACATCACAAGAGGTTATAGGAACAAATTTGAAAAAAGCAAACTCTTCTGGAGAAAATTCTGGCTCGAAGTCTTCAAATTTTGCTTCGAGTCCATTTAGCATGTTATTAATTTGGCAAAATGTTGAATAACCCAGATTAGATTGCAGCACTCTTTGCAGTTTATCACTAATTTTTTCAGCCACTTTCCCCTTTGCTTGCTTTAAATCACTCTCAGTTTGTTTTACAATGTTCAGTGCATCACTGAGTTCCATTCCTACAGTTTCAAGGTGGGTGTGTCGTGACTAAGCAAGAACCACGCTGGGATGAGGAATAGGTCTCTAGTGTTTTATTACTGCTATTGTAGACAGAAAATCCTACCAAACTGAAGAAGCGTGGGAAAACCCAGACAAATAAACCCCAAAAGTCAAGTCGGGTCTGTTCTGGGTTTCTTTGAATAACAGCTCAAATTATCTAAACTACACATGCGTTTTCCCCCCTGGATAGGGGCCCCCTCCTGCTCACCATCAGTACTCATGACAGGGTGATTGCTCTTGATAATCCACTGAAGTTAAATCCTATATATGCTAATTTTCCAGCCAAGGTTTCAGAAAAGGAATCTTGCACAATCTTGATGGAGGAAGATTCACAACAGTCAAATTCTTTAACTATCTGCTGCAAGGAAGCATAATTTGTGAAATAATACATAGCTGCATCCAGCCAAGTCCCCCAACGTATCACAACAGGTTGGGGAGGGAGAGCCAAAGTAGGAGCAATTTCTTTGAACTTTTGTACTGAAAGTGGAGCTTTAATGAACATTCTTTTCCCATTTGAAATTATCTACATCAGGATAGTTGCTTCAAATCTCTTTAGCCACTCTGTGTAAACCATGTGCAAGGTATGTGATATGGATCATTTTTGGATAAAGAAGTTTAAGTCCCTTGGCTGCTTTAGTCATGTATGGAGTGACATCTGTTAGAAAGAGAAGGATATTTCCCCCTTTTACACCATCTGGCCAGAGCAGTTTCATAGAATCGTCGAAGACCATGGCAATATGGAATTGTTTACTTTTTGTAGAGTTTCACACGTTAGAAGAAATACTTTACCAGGCTTGTCACATTTCAGAGTGCCAGTAATAACATTAGCTACATATCTTCCATTCACATTACTTGTTTCATCTATTGAAACCCATATCTTATTGTTGTCAACAGCAGATCTTATCTTTGCTAACACATCTTCATAGCAGGCAGAGATGTAATTTTTCCTTACAGTTGATTCATTTGGAATTGAGTGACTGGTGTACTTCTCCAAAAAATGCCTGAGGCTACCACTACCTAATTTCCTTAAGGGAATATTTGAAGTAACCATCATCATACAGAGATCCTTACAAAATTCTGACTGGGTATTTGATGAACCTTTAGTTGAAGAAGAAGCTCTCTTGAAAAGGAGACATTGCCTGTTCTTAGTGAAAGTAAATCTTGCTAAACAACTCTTGGGTTTCACAGTGTCACAATGTTGTTGAATATTAAAACACTTTTGGGCAGATACCTTAACTTCACATAATTTACAAAACAAAATATCACCATTGCTACTGAAAATCTGCTCCCCAAATTCTTGAACAAGACGCTGTAATTTCACACTTGCTGAACATCTACTTTTAGGCATGTTGAAATCAGATTGCAGCTCTCACATGACTCTACCACCTCGAACACACACACACATGAGTTGGGGAGCAAATGAGAAAAAGAAAACAAAACAGGCGAATTCTCACTTTTTTTTTCAGGCCTGGTCAGGGGAGAAGCCTTTCTTCCCACACCTCTCTCTCTCTCTCTCTCTCTCACACACACACACACACACACACCCCTCCCTGAGCTGGGGAGCGAATAAGAAAAAGAAAAAAACCAGGCAAATTCTCACTTTCTTTGCTGGCTCAAACTTGCTGGCTTATCAGGAGGGTTGCCAATGACCAAAATATGACCAAAATATGACGTTTGTTACAAACTTAAGCAGAAAGGACATAACACCTTTAAAAAGTCAAAATATGATTTTTCAGGCAAAATAAAAAGCATCTAATTCTCACCAGATTACTCTAAAACATGTTTTAACTTACTTATAAATTCAAATAAAGGTTCCAGAAAAAATATGACATGTCATAGAAATCCTTGCCCTAATAATTACTAGACAGTGCAACACGTAAAACTTAACCCTGATTGGCTGGCCAGTTTGAGGTCCTTGTCAGTGTAGCTGGGGTAAGTTCTATTGTTAGGTAAAACAGGTCCTTCAGGAGGGCAGCAGTGCTGGGGAAGCCCCTTGTTAAAGGAGATGGAAGGTTGAGGTCATCAGCTGATAGAAGAAGGAAGGTTGGGGTTTCTCTAGGTTGCAATTCCCTTGTAAGGGCTGCCCTTGGCTGTGTTGTGAGCTAGTGAGGAGGCTTCTATTTATTGGTTTAGATGGGATTACAGGGGGGCTTTGTCTGGGGCAGGGAAGGTCGATTTGGGTCTGATGGGATTAGGCAAAGAGAGGAACTGGGTTTGACTCTGGTCATATCTAAAAGACACACAGGAAAAGGGTGCAACCTCCACTTTGTTTGCTAGTTTTATTTTCTCCATTACACAAACACCTTTCTGCTATTTGGCTTTAGGGCTGGGGGAAAGTCCTGGATCCACCACTTGATGCTGCCAGCTGGCCTGCATGATCCTGGCTCCATCAGCCCCAGGTGCCTGATCACTAGTCTCCTCCTGAGGCTGCTGTTTGTCTCGGCCTTCCAGAGTGGTGCCCTCCTGTTCTTCTTAGTGTTTGTCCGTGCACCCCAAGCAACATCTTCCAGCTTGGACTTTTCCAAATCCCAGCTGGCTGTGATAGTGCAAGGATGTAGTTAAACTATACAGCTAACTGTTATAAAATACCTGCTTCTGAAGTATGAAACTAGGGCAACCATAAAGGATCAGAGTAGCTTAAATGTCACGTATAGTGGAATAAGGGTTTGTTAGCCACAAGGTAACCTCTGCCAGGAACAGATCTCTCTTTAAAAACCACCAGTATAATAGGCTGTAAATACCTGGTAATTTCCATGGTTATCCACTGCATGTTGCCATGGTGTTGGCCACATTATTTATTTGAGGTTTAACCCTGTGAAAGCTTCATGTACATTGGGCTGGAGTTTTCCATTATTTGTGGAACGCCATTTTCTTGTGCTAAAAGAATAAAGCTTTAGTATACTAAATTTAGCCTGGTTCCTTGACTCTCCAGGCCAACAGATCCACTGGCGGACCCAGACTTAAGAGAAATCCAATTACCTCAGGGTCCAGAAAAGCAAGAGGCCTGGCCATCTGTCCACATTGGATTTGTCCATATCATTATATAAAAACTAAGTAGGATTGTAATAATATATTACCATTTTATAATAATACAATTTAGAATAGATACTAATCTATTATATATACAGTACGAAAATAAAGTGAAGAAAAATAAAATAAAAAGTAAAACTTTAAACAACCTAAAATCATAACAACAAAAAATAACCTCCCCCAAGAAGGTGGGGAAAAATCCTACACTAAACCAAAAAGTCAAGATAACTGACCTAACAGTCAGGAACCACGCTGAGACAAGGAATAGGTCTCTAGTGTTTTATTACTGCTACATTAGACGGAAAACCCTAACAAACTGAAGAAGCGTGGGAAAAACCCAGACAGATAAACCCCAAAAGTCAAGGCGGGTCTGATCTGTGTCTCTTTGAATGGCTGCTCAACTCCTCAGTACTACGCATGCGTTTTCCCCCCTGGATAGGGGCCCCCTCCTGCTCACCATCAGTACTCATGACAATAACAAAGCAAAATATCTGAACTCCTAACATCCCTTTTTCTAAATAAGTATATATATAGAAACCCATTTATAGACAGAAAGATAGATGTCGAATTACCAAGATGACATGACTTTTTCAATTTTTTCCAAGTAGTGATTCAGTTTTTAAACACTGAATTGAACCTAGACCATAATTTTTTCATAGTTGAAAGATTATAGATTGGGGGGATATCTTTTAAAGAACTATTGACATCTTTAACCCTTCACTGCCTTTGAAGGACCTGATTCAGAATAGCAATGATATCTAACCAATAGGGAATTACAAGTGTAAAAGTGTAAAAACATATGTACCAAAGTTCCTTCAAGATTATTACTTCTCCCACATAAAAAAATGAGAGCCAGCCTTTTAAACATTCTCTGAGGGATCCAATAGGCTCTAAAGAGATTTTTTTTTTTTTTTGGCCGAACTGGCCAGGTTTTTAGATCATAAGAAACATGCCTACAATTCTTTAAAACTTTGAACCATTGATGGGTAGTATAGGATACTCCAATTCACTATTCCAGAATGCTTGGATATTGTCTACATTTATTTCTGAAAACTTTTTAAAATTTTGGTAATAATAGATATTTGGTTTAACTTCCAACAATGTCATCTCTGGTGTTTCTCAGGCTGCAAGGGTATCAACTGGGGGGCAACTGGGGGGGGCAAGTGGGGCATGTGCCCCTGGAGCTGTGCTGGGGGGGGCACCAATATGAGCGCTGGGGGGGCACCAAAATGGGCATGGAATCCATGTTTGTCCTGGGTGACACAGACCCTAGTTGCGGCCCTGGGTATCAAGGCCGCATAGTGCAGACAGTAAATGTTTTAACTGTATGTATTGCCATTCAGCCTTTCTAGGTAAGTTATATCACTTTTGTAAAGTTTCAAAAAAATCATTACTTATTTACTTACTTCAAGCTGGATTTTGCCTCACTTGCTAACTGTAGCTCATTTTCTGTATTTGTTTTCCTGACTTAATTCCTATATTTCATTACCCAAGGCTGGAACCAGGATTGTTTGATTTATTTGACCCAGGATTGATTGGTTCTTCATGTATTCCACATTACAGTACATCTCATAATTTAAAAGCATCTATCTTCTTTTTCTCGTTCTTAGTGTCCAACTTCCCTGCATATGTTACCCCCAAAAGTCCATTGCTTTAACCATGTGGATCATTTTTGTCCTTTAAATGTCCTTTCATTCATGATCTTGCCTGAGTTTGTGACTGCTTTCCTCCAAGGATTAATCTCTTTACTTTTCCAGCACACTATGTTTTATCTATTTCTGAGCCCATAAAAACCAAACTCACTATCACCTTCAATTTGCCATCACTTATATATGTTAACCTTGTGGATTAAATTAATCTAGATATTCTTTTTTTGACCTCCTATTCTGATTCCAACCCTTATTTCATAATATACCAACATAACAATACTCTGTGGAAAATGCTACATGCCCCAGAATGCCACTGTATCTGTAATAAAGCAGGAAAGGTGTTTTGGTTTGCTTAGCAACCTGAATCACAAACCATCAATCAACAGTAGCTGTTTGTGATTATCAGTGAGATTTGCCAGGGAAGCCCACACTGAATTTCTGTACATTTGGCAGCTCAGAGAATCATATTATTGCATCTGCCCACACTTAAATTAAAAGCTGCATCCACAGAGCTGGTATTAAAAGCAATGTTTGCAGAGTTATGGGACTTAATGAGAAATAAAATGTTGATTATAATACACTTTTAAAAATTAGTAAGTTTTCCTGTCAAGAAGTAGGTATGTAGGTATTATCTTCAAAATTAAATTGATGTCATAGCCAGGGAAGCCTTTTAGTTATAAGTTTATTTATATTTATCAATTTGTAGCCCAGAATATCACATACAATCCCACATCATTCTACCAAATGGTATAGACTATATTATGTTCTCTTTTTTTATCCCCTCATACATTTCTTTTCTCTGAATTAGATATGAAAATTTCATTAAATGCAGAATTGACTAAAAGTCCAAATTCACACTAGCTGAACCAAATTCATAAATGCAAAGGAAATACTATCATGTTTCTACATGTCCAGTACGTACTGGTAAAATCCAGAGATTGTGATCTTGATTAAGTTTGTAACTGTTTCTTCCATTGGATTAAACTCCTGTCCATCTTTCATTATTCTTGAGCCTAAGAAAACAGAACTGCCTACCACTTTTACTGTTTCATAGTAAATTGTATATTTACTAAGCATGCTGGCTGGCATTACCTTATCTTCTTAAAATTTACCATTGGCCCCAATTGCTTTTCTAATGACACTTTTAAAGCTTTCTATAATTTTAGTTAATAAAGTAGGACCACCTGTCAAAGATAGTGGTGACAGCCACATTTTGAACTATGGCTATAAAAATAAGGTATTTTCAAATAAATTAATAATTTTGAATTTTTAAATGTTTTATGTCGTATCTATCAATTTATTTTATCTGTTAAACTGTTTTATCCTATATCAAACTTCTAATTATATTTGTACTTTGCTATTTGGGTCTTTTAGCTGTAAGTAAAAATTATTATTATTAGCAACAGTAGTAGTAGTAGTACCACCACCTACATATCTCAAACTCTTAGTGCTTCAATCTCCATATCTGATTCCAGCTGTCATCTATGTCAATACTGTCATTCCATTAACATATTTGTTGTATCAAACTGACAATATCTTTGTCTCATTTCTTCCCTATTCTGAAGCACTTCTCTTTCTTCAAGTTTTTACAATATATTTTAGTTCATTTAATAAATGGACTACAAATTGATAAATATAAATAAACTTATAACTACAAGGCTTCCCTGGCTATGACATAGTGTGTGTGTGTGTTTGTGTGTATCAAAAGAGGTAGAAACTTTTGGTAGCAGTGGTACTTCAAATGCATAAAATGAGGCTGATTACACATTTCATTTAGCAAAATGTGTACTTTGAGCACTGGTGCCTTCCCTTCCCTTTTAGTCCCCCCCCCCCATTTTTTTTCCTGAACATTAGCTTTCAGATGAAGAGGCAGAATGAAGAGATGTTCCATTTGTAACAAAATATAAAACATTTCAAATTCACTGAAAAAAATTATACATATTGTTTCAATAAACTATACTTTCCAATATTACACATCAAACATGCATTTATAAGAAAACCAGGCTATTTTATTTTTATCTATTCAATCATGTCTGATTCTCAGCGATTGCCTCGACATGTCTCTGCAGTTTTCTTGGCAAGGTTTTTCAGAAGTGGTTTGCCATTGCCTTCTTCCTAGGGCTGAGAGAGAGTGACTTGCCACTCTCTTGCCAAAGTCACCCAGCCAACTTTCATGCCTAAGATGGGACCAGAATTCACAGCCTCCCGGTTTCTAGCCTGATGCCTTAACCGTTAGACCTGACTGGCTGTCAGGTTATATGTAATATTTTATAAAATAACAAATTGTAATTTTATGTGTAGGGTGTTAAAGTTTAAGCATTGTATATACTGCAGATACTGCATTTATTTAAATTTTTCAAAGACATGTTTAATATATCTGCTCCATTGCTTCAGAATTTCCAGAATTTTACATCTATAATTACAATTAATAGTCTTATGTACACATACATGTAATGATTGCCTATTCCAATAAGAGGAGTCTCATCAGTAGTTACTAGAGAAAACTAATTTATTGAATGAATAGTATGCAAAGTACGAAGAAAGCTGAGAATGAGCAAAAGCGCGCCAATTACAAACTTAAAAAGCCTTGCTCCCATTGCAAACCCTCCCCTCAGGCTAGCATAGCAACCACCCACCCCAGATGCTAGCAACCGTTAGAATCGGCCTGAGAAAGTAACCTTGAACAGCAGAGATAACCCAAACATACATTCCAGAAGATCACAAGTCAGCACAAAGGAAATTTACCAGCATGGCCAGGCAGGCATGCAACTGCAGATATGACATGTGAAACATTACGAGGAACCATAAACATCGGAACGGGAACATGACATACTGCCCCCCCACAAAGAAAAAACTCAATTGTTAAGGCGCGGGTTTATCAGGGTAAGCAGCGTGAAACTGAACAACCAAGTGGGGAGAGTGCACATGCCGTGCAGCGACCCACTCCGGATGAGGGAAATGCTTCCATCGAATCAGATATTGCAGAGTGGAATGGAAACGTCTAGAGTCTAATATTTCCTTGACTTCAAAATGTTGTTGACCATCAATCATTATGGGGGGAGGTGCAGCCAGCTCAGGATGCCAATAGGTAGACTCCACGAATGGTTTAAGCAAACTGCAATGAAAAACAGGGTGTAAGCGCTTGAGATTGTGAGGTAAGTCCAACTTAAAGGTAACAGGATTAATCTGAGCAACAATAGGAAATGGACCTATGAACTTGGGCGCCAGTTTTTTGGATGGTTGAGGGGATTTGATGTATTTGGTGGAAAGGTATACTCTATCCCCTATTTGAAAAACAGGTTGTGGTGCCCTTTTTTCGTTGGCATGTCGTTGATAAGTGGCTTGAGCATCGGCTAAAGCTTGCTGTATTTTTGGCCAGGAATCTGCCAATTGTGAGGCCCAATCTGTCGGGGAGGTGGGTGAGGTAGACGGTGGAGGCAATTCAGGAATAGGGACAAAGTCATGCCCGAACACAGTACGGAAGGGCACCGCCCCAGTACTTTGATGCACAGCATTATTGTAAGCAACTTCAGCAAACGGCAGGAGGTCTACCCAGTTGTCTTGTTGATAATTAACAAAAGCACGTAAATATTGCTCCAACGTGGCATTGACAGCCTCAGTATTTCCATCTGTCTGAGGATGGGAAGCCGTGGATAACGCCTGTTTAGTGCCCAATAGCTTCATAAATTCCCGCCAAAAGCGTGAAGTAAATTGTGTTCCTCTGTCGGTCACCAAGCGGGCGGGGCTACCGTGTAATCTGTACACGTGAACTAGAAAGAGGCGTGCCAGCTGTTGTGCAGATGGTAGAGATGCACAAGGGACGAAATGAGCTTGCTTCGAGAAAAAATCCTTAACAACCCAAATGGCAGTCTTTCTCTGGCTAGGAGGTAGATCCACAATAAAGTCCATAGAGATTTCCTCCCAGGGGTGGGAGGGATTGGCCACTGGCTGCACAAAGCCCTGAGGTTTCCCCCCTTTTCGTTTTGCAGTAGCACAGACAGGGCAAGACTTGACATAGGCTTTTACATCTCGCCGCAGGGTTGGCCACCAGAACTGTCGGCGTACTAGATGAATAGTTTTTGTAAAGCCAAAATGCCCAGCTGTTTTATCGTCATGAGACCTGAATAGCACGGTTTTGCGCAAGGTTACAGGCACATAGAGGTGATCATCTTTCCATGCCAAACCTTGCTTCAAAGTGACCTCGCTCTGGTTGTTTTGCAACCAAGTATCCAATTTCAACTCTGCCAGAAGCTTTTGTTGCAAATCTGCAGGAACGGATACATGTATTGCGCTAGGACCGGCAGAAGTGTCAGGTTGCTGCGCTCGCATCTGACTGCTAGTGCCATTTGGGAATCCGTCCAGAGGGTGCCCACCACATCTGGAGCTGTTCCCGAATCTTGGGGTTGCCGCGACAGTGCGTCAGCTAAAAAGTTTTTCTTTCCCGGAATGAATCTGAGTTTAAAATCAAAGCGACTAAAGTACTGAGCCCATCGCACTTGCTTAGGGCTGAGCTTGCGAGAGGCAGTAAGGGACTCCAAGTTTTTATGATCAGTCCACACTTCAAAAGGGTGTGCCGCCCCCTCC
This sequence comes from Candoia aspera, assembly GCF_035149785.1. Taxonomy (NCBI): domain Eukaryota; kingdom Metazoa; phylum Chordata; class Lepidosauria; order Squamata; family Candoiidae; genus Candoia; species Candoia aspera. The sequence goes on along the minus strand of NC_086153.1, from coordinate 234,266,910 downwards.
AATAGATGCCTCCAATTCTCCAAAGCGGCTTTAACCGCAAAAGCCTCCTTCTCTCAAACATGCCAGCGTCTCTCTGTCTCAGAGAATTTATGTGACAGATAAGCACAAGGCTTTAATTGTCCTTGCTCATCGGCTTGCAATAAGAGGGCACCAATAGAAAAGTCTGAGGCATCGACTTGCACCACAAATGGTCTGTCAGGATCAGGGTGTTGCAAGATTGGTTCAGAGATAAACAGTCGCTTGAGTTGGTCAAACGCCTGTTGACAAGCAGGCGTCCATTTTAGGCGTGTCCCTGGATTCTTTGATTTGCGGGTGTCTCCTACACCCTTTGTTTTGAGTAATTCAGTCAGGGGTAAGGCAATCTCAGCAAAATTTTGTAAAAATGGACGATAGAAATTCGCAAATCCGAGAAAAGATTGTAGTTGTTTGCGTGTGCGTGGGGGTTCCCATACCAAAATAGCCTCAATTTTGGCAGGATCCATTTCAATGCCTTTATCTGAAATCCTATACCCCAAATAATCAATTTGTGTTTTATGAAATGCACATTTGGATAGCTTGGCATATAATTCAGCATTTCTCAATTTGGTTAGCACCTGCCTAACCAATTGCACATGTTCTTTCATGGTTTTTGAATATATTAACACTAAATAGACCAAAACCCCATTGAATAAGTGGTCGTGCAAGACCTCATTTATCAATTGCATAAAAACCCCAGGTGCCCCAGCCAATCCAAACGGTAACACTTTATACTGAAAAGCCCCAAATGCACAATTAAAAGCTGTTTTCCATTCATCCCCCTCCCGAATGCGAATGCGATAATACGCCTCCCTTAAGTCCAATTTAGAGAAGATTCTCCCCCCCGCCAAGTGGGCTAACATTTCCTTGATGACCGGGAGGGGCGATTTGTTTAATAGGGAGACTGCGTTTAACCCACGGAAATCCGTGCAGAGTCTTAAAGTTCTGTCTTTCTTTGATCTAAAGAGTACTGGAGCACCCACTGGTGAATTGGCTGGTTCTATGAAGCCCCGTTGTAAGTTTTTGTCTATGAATTCAAGAAGAGTAGCCAATTCCTTTGGGGTCATTGCATATACCTTTGGTCTGGGCAACTTTGCATTGGGAAGAATTTCAATGGCACAGTCAGTTTTCTGATGAGGCGGCAGCCGATCCGCCTCCTTCTCCCCAAACACATCGGCAAAGTCCTGGTATTGGTCCGGTAGCCCTTCCAACGGTACAGCGAGGGTATGCAGCATTGACACTGCTGCCCTCCCCACGTTGCTATCCTCCTCATCATCATCCCCAGGAGGGGCTTTATAGAACCCATCTGCAAAAGTAACAGTTCGGTGTACCCAGTTTATACTAGGGTTCTGTTGAACAAACCAAGGCATCCCCAGAATGACCAAGGGACCACCCACCGGTGCCACCACAAAGGGCAACTTTTCCCAGTGGCTACCCAGTTGCAAAGCCACTAACGCTGTAGACTGGGTGACTGGTTTTCCCCCCGATATAGATCCATCCAATTGGGTGAAAATCATGGGACGTTTCAACGGGAAGGTGGGTAACTCCAAAGCAGCTACTACATCAGGATGCATTAAGGAACGTGAGCATCCCAAATCAATCATAGCCCATAGTTCCACAGTTTTTGTACGGGAACCGAGCTTAAGTCTCACGGTCAACGTTGGGAAATTTCCACTCACCGAGACATGATTGCGCCCCTCTTCTTCCACCTGCTCCTTGGCGCTTTTTAGAGCAGGTGGCTGGAGTTTTCCGCCGGTTGGGAGGCTTCTTTTTCGTCTTGCCCACCATAAAACAAGTCCACAACCTCCACTAGCTCTGCTACTGTCGCTTTCAGCTTCCTCGGTGCCACTGGTGATTTCCCCCCCGATCTGTCTCTCCGTTCCTCTGGTTTCCTGCGGGGACATGCAGCTGCCAGGTGCCCCTCCTTTCCACACCGCAGGCACAATACTTTGGCAAAACGGCTTTCTTTTTCTTCTTGCCACGACCGTCTCACTGGTTTGCTGGCAGTAGCTGCTGGCCTTGTAGGTTTCCCCATTGCTTGTTGTTTGGGACCTCTTTTAGTTTGAGTATACTTAGCTTGGGCTTGCTCAACCTTCGCAGCCAATTGTATCCACTCATACAGCGTTGCTGGGTCGCCCCGTACAACTGCCCATCGTAGTATATCTGGTCTTAGTCCATCTTTGAACATCTCTACAAGGGTGGTGGCAGACCAATCCTCTACTTTGCCAGAGAGTGCTTGAAACTCCAGCGCATAATCCGACACTGATCTGGAGCCTTGAACCAACTCCCTTAGGGCTACCTTTGCTTTTTCCTCAGCTAGAGGATCACCAAAATGCATTTTCATTGCCCACATGAAATCATCAAAGCAATCCAACTCCAAAGCGTCCATGTCAACCAGTCGCACGAACCAGTCTGCTGCCCTCTCCTCTAGTTGGGTCGCGACAGCATTAATCTTAGCCCGCTCAGAACGAAACACGCTCCCAAACTCTTCCATATAGCTGTGTGCATTAGTCAAAAAAAATGACAGCTTTGTAGGATCCCCATTAAACTTCACATTAAAGTCTCGATATCGGACCCGGGTTGGGCTATCGTGTCTCTTTTTTGTTTGCTTAGCCTTTCGTGGCTGTGGTGGCTCTTCCTCCTGCACCTCTGGCACTATTTCTTGAGCCTCTGCCAGTCGAACTTTCACACGTCTCCCCCCCTCCTGGCTCCGTCCTCTCTCCTTCTGCTCCCTACTTGGGGAAGGTAAGGAGGCTTTCTTTGGAGGCTTGCTCGGCGGGGGCCCCCCCAATATTTCCGTGGCTTTCCCTGTTTGTCTACTGGGGAGGGGGGGTTGAGGATGCGGAGGTGTCAGGAGAGTCACTACCTTCTTTACCTCCCGTCTTTTTCTTTTTCTGAGTGTCCCTGGTAAAGGTTAACTTTGCCAACAAATCCTCTATGGATTTCATCCTCGCCTCCAGCTGCTGGGATTTCTCCGTCTCCATCTCCGTTGGTGTCACTGCTCTCGTCCTTTTGGTGATCTGCACGGTCGGAAACAGCGAGGAATACACCGGCTTGGCTGGGGCTGGTGGCGACCCATACAAGGGTCCCTCCGTCTTCTTGACTACCACTGACTTCACTGCCTTCTCCGTATCGCAACTGGAATCCGTTGCCTCGGAGAGGTCATCCGACCCTGGCGTGAGAGTCCCCTCTCTCCGCGGTCCCATGGGCTCTTGTTCCCCACCTCTGGAGAGCTGACTTTCCCCCGAGCCGGTGGTTGAGGTTGGGGCAGTTTCAGTCATCGCTAATTAAACTCCTCACAGGAAACTGGATGGATGCTAGCGGACTGATATTAAAGAATTCTCAGCTTTATGTAATGATTGCCTATTCCAATAAGAGGAGTCTCATCAGTAGTTACTAGAGAAAACTAATTTATTGAATGAATAGTATGCAAAGTACGAAGAAAGCTGAGAATGAGCAAAAGCGCGCCAATTACAAACTTAAAAAGCCTTGCTCCCATTGCAAACCCTCCCCTCAGGCTAGCATAGCAACCACCCACCCCAGACGCTAGCAACCGTTAGAATCGGCCTGAGAAAGTAACCTTGAACAGCAGAGATAACCCAAACATACATTCCAGAAGATCACAAGTCAGCACAAAGGAAATTTACCAGCGTGGCCAGGCAGGCACCCAACTGCAGATATGACATGTGAAACGTTACGAGGAACCATAAACATCGGAACGGGAACATGACAATACATTCCAATAAATATTCTAGTCAACCATGTTGCCAACACCAGCTTTCGACAAATCCACTGAATGAAATTAGTGCAGCAGTTTTCATGTAATGGCAGTTAAAATAGCATGTAGCAACTGATATGAAGCCACTTGTCATCTATTAGTCACAAGAATATGTGAAATATGATTTGATAGTGATCTATTTTATTGAACAACATCTGGCATACATTGCTGCAATAGATTCTGTAAAAGCAAAAATTTCCTCACCATGCTCCATGCAAAAGGGAAGTAAAATAAATGAATTCACCACCCTCCCCTTCTATGCGTTCACTTCATATTTCATTTAATGTGGAATGCAAAACATAAAAAACAATTAAAAATCCTAGCAGTTGTACAACAAGGAGCTGAAAATGCATCAAGCTACCTTTTTTCTTGAAAGTCCTAAAACCCAGGAGACTGCAGTCATGAAAAGGAAAACATTCTGGCAATGGGGAAACAGTCCACCCCCAAACTTCACAGAGCTTTATTAAAAGGAAAAAAACCTAGTTTTACTGCAGTGGAAGCTCAGCCAGAAATAAATGCACTCAGTTCTCCAACACAGCCAATCATTTGGGATCACAGAGGTCTGGAGCATCTTTTCAGCTGCTTTCAGAACATGGGAAAGAAACACAAAAAGCCTGTTGACGTAGGGATTAAATGAAGTTTGAACCCAACTCATACTCTGAACAAGGGATCAGATCTACTGGAAGACAAAATGTGTCCAACAAACCTATATCAAATGAAGATTGAATCAGACTACTGTACTTCTGTCTAAAAAGGTTTGCTTGGAAACATAGCTTGAATCAAATATGGCTTTAAATTGACCTACAAGTCTTGCTTTGAGGGCCCATGACTTGAACCAAGGATTGCTCTAAAGAATTTGGATCTTCCCTTTTTTAATACAGCTGAACAATGCAGAGCAGTAAGTTGGCACACAATCAGTTTAAGAAAAAACGAACAATAAATTGCAGGGGCGGTCTACACTGTGAAATCATCTTTGCCCTTTGAAGTCGGAAAGAGTGGAGATAATGCACTTGCAGAGGGCAGAATAAAGCTGCTGCCTGGGCATGTTTGTGCTGTGGTACAATTAAGTGCAATTAAGGAAAGATGCAGAAATGCATAATATTAAGAGCCTGTATCACCTATTTAAATATTTTCAATGTTGTGCAATTGTTATATTCTTACTTTTCTCACACAGCTCTTTTGCAATGTAGTTCTCTGACACAGAGATGCAAAGTTTATTTTAATAAGACATAAAGACATATGTATGATTTGAATTGAATTATTTATTTATTATTTTATTCCATTTGGTGCTCCCTGACTCCAACAACTCTTGCTTCATAACTTTAGAAATTAGCTTTACATTTGCTGTTATCAGGGGAAAACAAAGTATTTAACTGACAGTAGTCTTTTACTTAGTTTATCTGAAACACTTCTGTTCCTCATTTAAAACACTTTGAAATGATCCTCAGTTGAAATAAATAAAATAAATTGGTACAGTGCAATATATAATAAAAATAATTTTAGAAAAACATATTAGTTCTTTTTAGCCCAAACGGTACATTATACCACAACAATTTTTGAATCGAGGTACCTAAAATCTGCTAACTTAAAGAATGCGTAAAAAATTGGGGACCCATTACTCCTGTGGAACTGAAATTCCCCTGATTTTCAGACCAGTTTTATTTGCAAAGTTGTGGCCGTTGCAGCATCCCTGTGGTCACGGGAACATGATTTCAAGCACTGCCAGCCAGCTTCCCTCAAGCAAGTCAATGGGGAAACTGGCAGGAAATCAGAAGTCGCTCCTGCTCCCACTGCTTTTTTGTCTGCCTGTGGTCATTCTGTTTATTTGTCTAGGTAAGTAAATATTGACTCATTATTGAAGTTTGTTTGCCACTACAGTTATTTTTCTATTTATGATATACACTCTTCTTAGATGATTGTGGGTCTGTCCAGCACTGGGGTAAAAAAAAAATATGGTCAGCTTAAAATTTAATGTTCATTCTGGTCACATCAGTCTGAACTACCTGTCTCTCAAAGGATGACCCAGCAGGTCACAGGGTTGACTAGTCACCTATAAAACTTAGATTTCTCTGAGAGAAAAATTCAATTTCATTCCAGAAACAACTTGCAAAGGGAAAGACAGTGCTTTATCTGCAATGGCTTGGTAGAAAGAGGAAACAAGAAGAGTAGGATGTTGCTGCATTCTACACTCATTGTAGCACAGCAAAAGAAGGGCAGAGAGAATGCAAGCAGATCAAGTGCAACACAAAAGATCAGACAAAGTCACAAAAGCCTTATTTTTTTGACCACAAGGTGACTCAATCTTATCAAAAAGGGTGAGATTTATTGAACTAAAGGCTGGATACAAATCAGCAATTTATTTAGCAAAGAGACAAAAACTCCTGTCTGGAAGAAGAAGTTCTATAAGATTCTCATGCATTAAATCAAGGGAAAGGGTTCAGTTTAACATGTAAGGATGCCTTTAAGTATGTCCCAGATTTGGCGTGAAGTCGGCTTGTAATAAATGACATCACACAGGAGTGATAACATTTAAAGGAAATATGGTGAAGTGACTGAAAATGGAGAATTGCTTATAAAAGGCACCCTTCAAGAAAATTGACTATTTGAACTGGATTGTGCAGGTGATAAATCCAGAGCAATGAAGAAATCTTGCTACAGAAATTTTTTATATTTATGGCCTAAAAGGATGGGCATAAATATACAGCTTGGAGACTGCTTGTGGCTTAGGAGATTTGGCAAAAGGGCTATAATTACAGTCATGTATAAATCACCTTAAATATCCCTATTATTTACAGGGACATATTATAGAAGGAAAGAAAAAGAAACTAAGCCGCTGCTAGTGTTGTGACATCTACAGTATGGGCCAATGCCAGTAATTGCACCAAGCAGAAAAAAAACACCCTGTTCACTTTTACGGATGATTGTCCAGATTTGCCTTTTGCCATTTGCTCAGTGAAAAGAGTAAGTACTGGAAAAATTCAAAGAATATGTGGCTTTAGTGAGCAATTTGGTTGAGAGAAATCCTGATTTACTGGGGAGGAGTATTTGACTCAGCAAACTATCTGCAAAATGGACTTCAGTGCCCTGTGAGCTATGGCATGAAAGGAAGCCTTGCCTCTGACACATGAAAAGAGTTGGTTTTAAAGCATACACATACTTGTCAGAAGAATGCCAAACTTGTCAGAAGAATTGCAGAAGTAAGAAGGGAATGATGATTGGATACTCAAATACTGCAAGAGGTACAAAATTCTAGACCCAACCAGCAAACTATTAAAGTAAGCAGCATTCCTTCTTTTGTTGGAAGGGGAAAAGAGAATAACCCTGAGGGATCAAATCTTGTTCCCCATGTCCAAATGAACAGCAACCTGTTAACCATGAGCTTCAAAGAATCTCTTCCTTGCGTGTCCAGAATTTGATTGGAAATCAGAGCCAGAATGGGAAATTGAGGCACTGTAGCTATCAGACCCAGAAGGGGAAACTGAAGTACCATGAAGGCTTTCTTGCATTGCCAAGAGGGATCGGTTGGAATGGCCCCCACATACAGAAGGATATGAAAAGGGATATTTGTCTGAATCAGTCAAATGGAGAAAGGTTACAGAACAGATTAAATACTCCACAAGAACAGCATTTGGAAACTCATTACACTTGATGTACCAATTTCATTCCTGCCTGGAGAAAGCAAGGAAGAAGTTTACATGCTGCAGCCAGGGCTGCAACTAGGGGGGGCAAGCGGGGCATGTGCCCTGGGCACCGCACTGGAGGGGGCGCCAAAATGGGCACGGAATCCATGTTTGCCCCCAGTGACACAGACCCTAGTTACGGGCCTGGCTGCAGCCACACAATTTCAAGAAACCAGAAAAGCAAAATCTGATGTACAAATTTCAGAAGAGCTCTAAGGCCTGAAACAAGCAGCTACAGCCTGGAATGAAAAGCTAAACCAGAGGTTTGTCAAACAAGGCTTCACACAACGTAAAGCTGACTCTATTCTAGACTTAAAAACACAGATGGACATAAATTCTCACTTATGTGGATAACTTAATCATTTGCTATCAAGATAAGGCAAATAGCCACGAGATTGCTAAGAACCTCAACAAATAAATAGAAGTGAAAAATTTGGGAAGCATCTCCTACTACTTAGGCATTCAGACTGAGAAAAACACGGAAGATACCTTCTCAGCCAAAGAGAGAAGAAAAAGGATCTTTTTCAGTGCCTAAGACTGACTGAAACGGATGGGGCAGTATGCATACTGACTTCTTAAAGAAGTATGCAAATAATGAGCCCTCGTTTGAGACTGACAAATATAGGGCTGCAGTTGGAAAACACTTATACATAGCCAAGGGGCAAGGCCAGATATTGCTACAGCAGTCAGGATCCTGTGTAGGAAAGTGAGTGTACTAATGAAAGGGGACTGGAGTGGGGTCAAGAGGGTGGGCAGGGATCTTAAGACCACTGCACACTTAGGCTATCAGCCAACAGCAACCCAAAACTGGTGAGCTACATGGATGCAGAAGACAGGACCGACTCTAATTGCACAAGGGGACAGGCATTCCCAAATAGGGTGGTGATCAAAAAGAGGATTGGGCAACAAAAACACTCAGTTATGGCCCTGTTGAATCCTGAAGCAGAGTATTTATCTGTAGCACAAATATGCCAAGGTACCCACCAGGCAAACATGTCTAAAGGGGGAGTGCTATCAATGAGCATCATCCCTGAAAAAGTGCTCTTTCAATGGTTGCCCCCATTGCACCGCAGAAGAGTAATTCGTCAGCAGCTCTTTCAATGGATAGCAGCTCTGAGCTGCCAAGGGAATTCTTCATGGGAGTGCCCCAGATCTTTCTGGACAAAGGAATGTCCTTACTGAGAAAAGAAGAGTTACTGTTTTGTTCCAAAATATGTAGCATGGACTGTAGAATTTCATATTAATTTTTCCTAACTGAACTTTAAGAGAGTTTAACCTTACCATAGTCCTTGCATGCGGCTTTATCATTTTTACAAGGATATCAAAAATGGTATCAAAAAGTGTTATTCACATTGTGTCTGTAATTTCTACAGCCACAGAAGAGGGTAGAAAACATCTGTGTGCTCCACTGTGTATTACTGTGTAATCAGAGTATTCTAGATTTATAAACTAATCCCTGCAAATATTTTGTATTTATAACCAATACAACTAGCAGACATTACATTCATATATTTCTGCTGTGACCAATAGCACCAAAGACTTAAGCAATGACTTGTTCCCCCTGTTCCTCCCTGTAAATTTGAGTTGAATATGCTAGATGGTAAATCACATTATCTTTGGACCATCAGCAAGAAGGCCAAGCTTCAGGATCTAAGAAGAGGAGACTACCTTTTTGGGGCCAAGAACCTCAATTTATTGTTGCACATTAGGGGTAGTATCTGAAAAAGTGGGTAGTTCATAAATTGAATGCACTGTTTCAAAAGTTAGTCTAAGAAAATTCTCCCTCTCATTTTCAATCAGAGAGCTTCAATCATCAGAGAATTATTTTAATTTTCCAGTTTTAATATTATACCATAGAATATATCTTATGATATATTGCCTACTGGAAATGTGCCTCCCTTGGCCATGTTGGAGTCAGCATACTGCTTCCTTGTTAGTTGGAAGTTATGAGAATCAGGTTATCTTGGAAAGTATGAAATTCTCTCTCCTGCTATCCTACCTACTAGGGAGATATGGCATTCCTGTTTGATTATCATGACCATCTTAAATTAATGTTACAGGGAGACAATGGGGGGTGTATTGGAGGATACAAAGCTCCAACCCAAGTTCTAGCCTGTTGTAGAAAGCCATTTTTTAGAAGAAATTTGAGAAATAACAAACAGGTCTGGCTCTAGATACAGCACCTCTCTGTCTGAACTCTATAAGAGCACTGGTGTCCAGTGATCTGAGTCCAGTAGATAAAAGCAAACTGCTATCCTACTGAAGATTAATTCTATAAGCTTTGACATATGTGTGGGTACCAAATCACGAGGCATCTTTTCCTACCTTGGCGACGGGGCACACATGCACCGTGGGAAGCATCAGTTTGGAGGAAGAGGCACTTCTCCTGCATGTGAGAGGAGGGGAGGGCTCTTTTACTTGTTTTGGGTTGGGGGAACATTGCAGATTCTGTGGAAGAGATGGCATTAGACCCAGACAAGAGGATAAACAAGTCCCTTTGAAAGTCCGATAGATGGATGATAGCTAGGTAGATGATTTGTTTATTTATTTATTTATTTATTTATTTATCTATCAAATTTGTTACTGCCCATCTCCTCCCACCAGAGGGACTCTAGATACTAATGAATAAAGATTTCTGTACAATATTCTTTTTCTTGTCCCCAGGAGTTATTCTTACTTTTACCCTGTGTTATTCTATTGTATTCTCTATCCAATTTTACTTGATTTCTCATTCTAGGGTCTATCCATACATTAAGGCTCAGTATTCAGTATGCTTGGCCTGGCTTGCCTTTTCCACCTCTGACCACTGCTCCTCCGCCCTCTCCACTCCTCAGCTGGAGCACTGCTGACTACTTGCCACTGGAGGGGGCACAGCAGCTTGCCATCAGCCCACTAGTTTCTCCTCCTTCTCTAATCCTTCTCCCCACAACCCCAGTTACACGTCTGGTGCAAACAGTGCCTGCATCGCATACAAATTAAGTACAGTGGGTAATGGTGCCCTAAAATAAAAAGTTGGACTGAGCAGCAGAGGTGTGGAGAGGAAGTGGAAACCTAAAATTTCTACATTGGTGGCAGCTCCTACTTAAGCTTAGTTGATCTCAGAAGAACTCTACATAGGATTGTACCTGGTTATGGATAGGATGGGAGGTCCCCAGGAAGCCCCAGGACTGTAAAGTAGACTGGGAAGTTGAAAAAGCATTTCAGAACAAGGCAATGGAAAATCACTTCTGTATGGTTGTCAAGAATGTGTCACAAGATAGTCATCACCAGGAATCGAACTCAACTTGAATATTTACCATTTTAATCAGGGGTTAAAATATTTTCAGACATGTTTCTGCTATCTAAATGGCTTATTCAGATTAATTCATAGTACTTCAGAGGTGGAAACAGGTACAGGTTAAATGCAGTATCTGATAATTCCTTTCGAGAGTTAACTTTAGCAGTTCCGAATGGCAGTCAATATCTTGTTTAGCTGTTGTTTGCTGTATTTCCCCCCTTCTGTCCATATTGAGTATGTATTGTGTTCTCTATCTCTCTATTATTAGAAATTTAACATCTCCATTAGTTTCCCCAGTATCCTAGTAGATTTTGAATTATCACAGGTTTGTATTTGATCTACCCATCTTTTAAGTAAAAAAAAAAATCCTTATAATTTGGAAGAGTAGAATTTCTCTGAAAAAGCTAGTTAACATATTTCTTCTATACCTGATGCCATCCTAATGACTTCTGGATTTCTTCCCTAAGGTAATTTCCATGGCTGTCTACCGGCATACTGCTTATCTATGCTCTCAGGTTGAGTAATCCTTTTCTTACAAGTCCAGGCAGTTAGCTCTGTTAACTCCAGCACGTTGTAATCTAAGGAACCTGGGCACTACATAATTATATTTGGGCTAGACTTAAATATTGAGAAAGCATATGTAAAACAACAAGCAGATCCAAATTACACACATGCTCTCTTTCTGAAATCTCTGATGGATCAGAAATTAAAATGAAGTGGAATAGTATGTACTGTGGATGGTTTTGACCTGGCGTACCTTGAATGGCTGATACTTATTGAAGTTCCTCCAGAATTTCAATCAAAGAACTCACTGATACACCTTTTGTTACTGGCTGATTACTTTTACTTGCTGAAGAAGGTACAGGATTTTTTTCTCTTGTGTCTTTTCCTGAGAGAAGCCATAATTTATTCAGAAACAGTCATTAATGAGAGAGAAGAAGCAAATCAAGTTTTCTGCTTACCAGTTAACTGGAAGGCAACTGTCTTCCTAAATTGTTGGAGAAGTTGAGATTGCAAATATAATTTTCTACACTGATAAACTGGGAGTCTAGCTTCATTAGTATGCAGTGCAGATCAGCAAATAATCACTGGTTGGTTCACATATTGCATTAAGTCATACTATGCTTTGTTTGGTTTCTGTGAAGCCAACCAATAGTGGCTTATGCAACAAAAGGTAGAGTAAAAAATCATTCAGCAATTTATTTGCTCTTTGTTCCTAGCCAGGAAAGGAAATTTCAGTTGCTTCCTTTTCCTGGTTGGTTAAAGGTAAAGGTAAAGGTTTCCCTTGACATGAAGTCCAGTCATGTCCGACTCTAGGGGGGGAGGTGCTCATCTCCGTCTCAAAGCCGAAGAGCCGGCATTTGTCCGTAGACACTTCCGTGGTCATGTGGCCGGCATGACTAAACGGAACGCCGTTACCTGCCCGCCGAAGCGGTACCTATTAATCTACTCACATTTGCATGTTTTCGAACTGCTAGGTTGGCAGGAGCTGGGACTAGCAACGGGAGCTCGCCCCGTCACATGGATTCAAACCACCAACCTTCCGATCGGCAAGCTCAGCGGTTTAACCCGCAGCGCCACCGCATCCCTCTCTCCTGGTTGGTTACAGCAGTAAAAATCACTGCTCACAGTTACAACAGGGAGGAAAAAGTAGCTTTGTAACCAATCCTCACATTTATGACCTTCCCAGGTCTGTAAAGCAAAGGAAAGCTGAAGTAAAATTGTAAAATTATGATGTTTCACTTAGCAACCATTTCACTTAACAACCAAGTTGCCAGTCCCAGTTGTCATTGCTAAAGAGAACTACCTGTAGACAATTGGGAATATATGTGTTGGCAGATTGCTAGGAAAGCCTTTGGCCCAGGAGAGATCAGAAAAGTCACACACCATCCTCTGCTACCATGTTGGCAGCTTGCTAGGAAAGCCTTTGGCCCAGGAGAGATCAGAAAAATCACACACCAGGCATTTCTATAAAAATAATTTTATTTACAGAAAGCAAAACATCTTTAAAGGCTTCTGCATTCATTATAGGCACTCATTGAGAGCTGCTTAACACAACTCTACATGCCTACACAGAAGGGAAACAGAAACTAAAACAAGTCCAGGCAAGTTCTTTCCCCCAGGTGCAAAAATTAACATTAGAAAAGGGGACAGTTGAATTCAACCTCTTCACCTGGCCAAAATGATTAGTTACCATAGTAACCTTAATCTGTAGTAGGAAACATTAACAATATGGTCTGTTACTGTCTGAATGAGCTAACATGAACTTCAGGCTTGTGAGCCTCCCTACCTTTAGAGTGTTGGAGAGGAGAGTTAAGCTTCTGTTCTAAGACATGGTGGAACATTGAAACTCAATTCATTAACAGGTCAGCATAATGTATTGTAATTTATTTACCCTTTGTTACCAACTGGGAAAGGAAACTTAAAAGGAAGCTTTTAATCTCTTCTCTCACATGGAAATGTTAGAAATGTTTCAAATACATGAAACTGAGGCTTCTGTTGATTCATTCATGTAACAATCCATAATTCTCCTTATGCTCCAGCTTATATTTTTGTTTTTTCTGGACAGCCGAACACATTTCTACAGCAAAGCCCTGGAAGACACTCACTTTTTTGACTTTCTAAGGAAAACAATGGGGTTAGAAGTAACTAAATCTGGGTGGGGATCAGTCACATTCACCTAGTATTCCTTAGAGTATCACTCCCCTCCTTTTCCCCTTAAACTTGTAGGATGCCTTTGAAGCATTCCATGTCAACCAGTCATTTGTGAAGATTTTGAACTTGCTGCTGAATGGAGAACTGGTGCCTGATCAGCCTAGTTTTGAACCTAACAAAAATATAAATCTATCCTGATAACTGGAAGGAAGATCTGAATCAGGGGAAAATACTAAAGTACTTTTTTCTGTCCCATCACCACTGAAGGCACACTTAGCAGGACAAAGACAGAGGGCCTCACTGATTGCCACTCTAAGACTCCACCTGATCTGGTTTCTTTCTCATATTCATGGCATAATATGTTCATATTATCCAGTTTCAGGCAGTATTCCTGCAATGGTATCCTGAATACTCACATACGATGCCAGAATATATTTATGGGTACAGGTTCCTACCCATTCCCTGAGGTCTTCAGATGGCCTCCTCCAGCATGTCCTCTGCTACTGAACCACAGGGAGTGACGGATGAGGCAAGAGAGGTCACACAGGCACGATCCTGTCCAAGGCCACGGCCACGGCCCTATTCCAGGCCACGACCAGGTCCTCCGCTGGACCATGCAACAGATCCTCAGGAATAACCCCCAGCTCCCTCTGAAACCCTACTGGGTCCATCAGTCGCTGGGAGGGACCAATCGAATGGGTCCTGCCTCCCTGCGGAGTGGGGCAGCACAATAGAATCTCAGGGTTACCAGGGCGTGGTCTGACCATGACAACGGGGATAGATCTAACTCTCCCCTCAGATCATATTGCCACTGCTCAGACAAGACAAGTCTGGGGTGAGACCACTGTCTTGAGTCAGGTCCTGAATAATCTGGGACAGGCCCATGGCTGCCATGGTAGCCATGATCTCCCGGGCCACCTCCGAGGCACGTCCCAGGGACAGCAGATTGAAGTCCCCCAGGATCATAAGTCTGAGAAACTCCACCGCCAACCCAGAGACAGCCTCCAGCAGCCTAGGCAGGGAGGTTGCTATGCAGCAAGGAGGCTGGTACAATAGCAACACCCCCAACTGTTCTCGGGAGCTCAGCTTGAAAAACAGGGTTTCACAACTGGCCACTTGCAGAGCAGCACCCCTGAAGGCCACTAAAGATTCTCTGATGACAACTGCCACCCCGCCTCCCCTGCCCCAGTGTCGTGGCTGGTGCCACACCTGGAACCCAGCTGGGCACATCTCAGAAAGGGCTACTCCCCCTTCTGAGCCCAGCCAGGTCTCGGTGATACATGCCAGGTCTGGCCCCTCCTCTTTGATCAAGTCACATATGAGGGGGGCTTTGTTGTTCACTGACCTGGCATTAAGAAGCAGCAGCCGAAGACTGGGGCCCTCAAGCATCTGCTGTCCAGGTCCTGGGTATGACCACGGAGGGCTGGAACACGCCACTGGTAATAAGTACCAGGGGCATCTTCCCTGATGGTGGCCTGCCCTCCGAGTCCTGTCGTAACATCCCTGGCCCATCACCACCTCGATTGGATAGCCCACCCCACAGCCCCCGGAAATTCTGGGTTTAATCAAGGGACCCTTTCCCCACACATCCTTCCTTTCGCACACTATCCCCCTTGGGCAATGGAAGGGCCCTCCAGCACACCAGCTCTCACTCTCGGTACTGTTGGGTCCCAACAACTGTCCATGCCCTTACTGTGCCCCACTCTCAACTTCTCTCACTAGTAGAGGTGAGGCATTCCAGCCACTCCTAACCACCATCCAGGGCCGCAACTGGGGGGGGGGGGCAACTGGGGCATGTGCCCCGGGCGCCGCGCTGGTGGGGCACCAAAATGAGCACTGGGGGGCGCCAAAATTGGCGCGGAATCCATGTTTGCCCCGGGTGACACAAACCCTAGTTGCAGCCCTGCCACCACCTGTCTCTCACTCAGGGGTTGGTAGTCTTGCATACCATCAGCCAAACCTAACTCCCTCCCATGTCTCTCACCTACGGGGGGGAGTACCACACTCGCACCAAGGGCCCCTAACCCTCTGCCACCTAATAGGATGGGAATGGACAGTCCTCCGCCTCCTCCAACAGTTCCTTGTAATTCAGCTTGCCATCAAGGCCGATCTTCCACCCAGGCCCTCCATCTCAAACAAGAGGTACAGCAGCCACTAAAGCTGCTGCCCCTCACCAAGGCCTACAGGGGCTTCTCCAGAGTCCGTCATCCCCCCAAAGCTTGGCACACTCTGCCAGTCCACTGTCCCCTCGGAAACCACCCAGGCTTCACCCCACCAGCACAAGCTCTGCACCAATACAGCTCCAGTCTCCAGCTTCCAGCCTCCAGCTCCGTCTGCAAGGCCCACCATCTTCCACCACCTCGCTGAAGCTGCTGAGGCCACCCAATCTTCCAGGGGTGCCTGCCAGGGGGGGTATCTGCTGGGGATTTCAGGAGCTCACCTACCGGAGGGTATCCGCCAGGGGGTGCCTGCCAGGGGTTACAGGGGTTTGCCAGGATCTGCCGGGTCCACGGAAGGTCTGCCCAAGTCCACCCCAGGTATGTTACTGCCACTGCCAGAGTCCTCCACTGACCAAACGCTCTGCCGCTCCCTTTGGTGGTGGTAGGGGATCTCCTGTCTGCCGATGCCGACCCGATTTTAAAGTCAGAAAGCCCTCCATGTCTCTCCTCAGCTCCCCAGCTGACATGGGAGCCCAAAGTAGCCAAAAGCAGCAGAAACAGCTAGAGAGCAGGGCTTATGGGGCTCATAGAGACCCAAATCCTCCCTCCTAGAATGCCGTGGTCAGCGTCTTCACCATAGTTGCCATCTTGGATCCTTCCAGATGGCATGAGGTGACTAGAGCATAAATGAATGTCTGAAGGGCCTCCTAATCCAGGAAAGGGTGCAACTGGCAGACAACCTGTGCAAAGGTGCTCTTGACCCCAGCTTCCACTTGCTCTTTGAGTAGGGTCTGAGAGTCCAAGAGGATCCCCAGATTGCACACAAGTTTCAAAAGGGGAAGTACCACCCCATTGAGAGTTAATCATAGAGCATCTCCAGATTGGGGGCCCCCAAAGAGACATAACCACTCATTCTTGCCAGGGTTGAGCCTGAGTATGTTCCTCCCCATCCAGACCCACACAGCTTCCAGGCATTGGATCAGGACTTCCACTGCATTGCTCAGTCAGCCAGGGGTTGAGATATACAACTGGGTATCATCTGCATATTGGTGATGCCTAACCCAAACTGGTGGATGACCTCACCCAGAAGCTTCTTGTAGATGTTAAATACAGGGGGAGAAAGTGTCAAGCCTTGCAACACCCTGCAAATGAAAGATCATGGGTAAGATCTCTCCCTACCTGTCAATACTGATTGAAACTGACCACAGAGAAAGAAGGAAAATCACCATGAAACAGTGCCTCCCACCAGAACTCCTGAAGCTGGTCCAAAAGCATACCATGGTTGATGGTATTGAAAGCCACTGAGATATCAAGGAACACAAGATGCCCCACCTCCATTGTGACTCCACCATAAGTTATCAACAAGCGCAACCAATGCCACCTCCATACTAAGCCTGGCCTGAAACCTGACAGAAATGGGTTCAAATATTTCACTTCTTCCAGGGTTCTCTGGAGCTGCAGCTGACCACTCTCCACCACCTTCCCTAAAAAGGGAAGGTTAGTGTCTAGACAGTAATTGTTCAGGACTGTTGGATCTAACGATGGCTTCTTGAGGAGAGGGTGCACCATAGCCTCCTTCAAGACTAATGGAACCACCCCTTCACTCATAGATGCTGACACCACTGCATGTACCCAACCACAGGTCACCTCCCAGGTGGTTTTAACCATCCAGCAGGGACCTGGCTCTAACAAGCAGGTGGCTGAGCTAATGGATTGGAGAATCCTGTCCACTTCCTCAGAAGTTACAGAATCAGTTTAGCTATCATGGCTTCTGAAGCATGAGGGAGAGCTTTTCTTCCCCTCAGTCCAGATGGAATTCCAAAGCTACAAACACCTCAACACATAAAAAGCTCTTGAGCTGAGGATTCTGTTACAGATTCCTGGTTTCCTGATACAGGAGGAGAATTCTCAGGACTTCCTGGAAAAGGGGAGAGTTCATGATTGTCATCTCAACTTATAGCCCACTTTTCTGCCCATAGGTAGCATAGAGAATGGCTTAAAAGTAATATAACTCAATAGTATAGATGAGCTCTGAATTATTTTGAGCTTCAACATGAGTTGACTTCATGAGCTTTTCTTCCAACAGGGTGCCTCATCCAACTGGTGGAATCTTTGGCACTCTCAACATCATGCTAAGCCTAACTGCTTTACCAAGGACCCAGACATTAATATTTACCCTTTCTTGTTTAGTTTGAGGGAAAGCCTCTTTGTGGAAGTTAGTATCTTGACCCCAATATGAGAATGAAAACTTCATTGTAGTCATGTTAACCATAGATGCAGGCTTAGTTTTAAGTTGGATATGCTCTAATGTAGATTTAAGGCATGCCTGAAAAAAATAGGAAGCAATGGACAGTCCTGAGGGTACAATTTTCTGTCAATCCCCCATTCAGAACAATGGGGATGGTCTTATAACTGATACCTTTTTTTTGCCCATCACCATGTATGAAAATGTCCAACCCATGTCCTAAGCAGACAGATTATCATGGTTTTATTAAAAGAGAAGGGCAGACTTAGTATGAGGATCAGCTTTATTTTTATCCAAACACAATATACTTCATGATTACTAAATCAAATAACACAGTTCAAGCAAACTTGAGGCTGTTTTAGTTATCTACTTCTGATTCACCACAGTTCTTTTATCTTAGGTGGCTGGTATAGTCAGAACTCAGTTGCATAAGAGCTTAGGAATCACTGTCTGTTCTAGTGTTGATTCCTAACCCCAATAAAGCTATAATGACAGAACATACATTGGGATGCCACAATGCAAATGCCATTCATTTGTATTAGTGTTGCAACATTGCATGCGAGTGCAGAATATGATACAAACTCCTATGGTTTTGCTCTCCTACTTGTTTTAGATCATAACAACATTTCCATATATCCTCAAAGTATAACATAATTTATGCAGCTGGATTAACCTAAAAGGGTAACTAACAAAACCTCAACATTTCCAAAGGCCTTTGAGAGATAGTAAAGATGCTCCTCCTGTACTTTGGTGGGTGGAGTTGCTTTATTTTGCATATATTTAATTATCCACTTCTCTTGATTTTCACCTTTCTGGCCAGCAATGGGTGTGGACATTAGACATTTCTTAATGCCTTCACAACAGGAGTTGGCTCATAGATCCTAAGGCAATGTGCTTTATCTGAAAGAGAATTACGATATCCACTATGGATATGTCATGCGCTGCCTACTACTGAGTAAAACACAGACACTGATTCAAGGAAGAGCAGGTTCAGGTTTATTTCAGCATAGTGCATAGCTAGAAAAAGCTGAGAGTGAAGGGAGCGCGCCGGTGCGGGGTTTAAATAGCCCGCACCGGTCAGTGCCCCCCCCCACTTTGGGTTGGGTCATCCCCCCAAGTCCTGCATGCTTCCTTGCCGGTAGGTGAGGGGTCGCGGGGCCCCTGCTGGTGCCCCGGGCTTCGCCCATGATCGGTTTCTTTCTCCGGCCGGTGATTGCTGTCAGCTGGGCGATATCCGTTGCGTTCTGCTGACAGCTTCAGGTGTGCCTCGTGATCCGCCCTGTCTTTGTCTTTCTTCCTTCCTCCTTTGTGTTCTGATGGCTGGTTCATCCGGCCGGGGTCGTTCCCTTCTCCTCGGGGTCTGTGTCTGTTGTTGTGCGTGCTTTGCTTATCTTAAGTCCCTTCCTCTGCTTCCTAGGTATTGTCATGTGTGCCGTTGTGCTGATGCCTTCAGCTCAACGGTGCTCATGACAGGATAGCTCAGAATGTTGGGAGAAGGGAACACCATCTAGCACACTATCTTATCCATACAGAACTAGATGTTCAAAAAACCTATCATGGTGGTTTCAGCAGAGAAACAGCACTTGCATGCCCATTCTTATGGGAAAATGAACACTTCTCCATCAGCGAGTCTCATCAGGTTCTTGGAAGTTCTAAGATCCAGTGGGTCCACATACTTCAAGGTAATTCCTAATGGAATTTTTAAAAAAGGTTTTTTATCCCACCTTTATTATTTTTATAAATAACTCAAGGTGAGGAACTTACCTAATACTCCTTCCTCCTCCTACAGTATTTTCCCCACAACAACAACCCTGTGAGGTGAGTTGGGCTGAGAGGCAGTGACTGGCCCAAGGTCACCCAGCCAGCTTTCATGCCTAAGGTGGGACTAGAACTCTCAGTCTCCTGGTTTCTACCCTGGAGCCTTAACCACTAGACCAAACTGACTTAGTTCAGAGAGTTTTTTCTGCACAGAAAGTTCTTCCACGTCCCCAAGTTCGTTCATGGCTGCTCTGATATGCAATGGATTTTTTGTCAAGAGCTCTTGGCAGCTCTCCCCTTTAAAAGCCCCATATACTGTAGGCCACAATTATGCCATGAACCATGTGGAAGGAGAACTGAAACAGCAACATTAACTAAACTACTAGAAATTTAGGACCCGCTGAGACAGACCAGTGATCCATCTAGTCCAGTATTTTTCAGACTGACTGGCAGCAGTTCTCCAGAGGTTTTCAGCCATACCGGGATTGAAGGTATTGCGGATTGAAACTGGGCTTTTTTTATTATAAAGGACAGTCCTTTATTTCAGAAAGCTGCCCTTTAAATTTATTTATTTTTCAAAAACTCACTTTTGTACTTTATTTTGGTCATTTAACTTTTACCGTACAAATGGTACGACTTAATGCACACTCTTTCACATTCATGCAAAAAATATGGAAATTGAATTGCCTTTTTAAAATAAATTTACATATGCTGTTTGATATTAAATATTTTTATTAGATTATGCATTTTTGTACATTTTTTCTCGGTTTTGCTCTTGAATTTTCCTTTGTAAAGCAAAGTTACAAACATAAACAATTAAAAAAAATTATCCTTATGAACCTCTTTCAGATTTGCCCCTTTTTCAGGTTGGTCCTTTATTTTTTTTCCAAGAAAATGTGATCACTGTAAGGACCACTGGCCTCCGCTAAATACCAGATTTTACATGTGTGGCGTTTTGATGCTATAGGAAAAGGTGTCCCTGTTCCTTCTAAAGCTTCCATCAGCTATGTCACCAATGCTGTTCCCTTTCTTCTTCCACTTCCACACCTACTATGTGGCGTTCAAGAAAAAAGTCTGCATGGTAAGTATTGCTGATAAAGCAGACAGAATTTCCAACCCCTCTCCCTGCTCACCTAGGCCGATTGCCTTCTTTGATGCTCTGCTGTAAGAACAAAGGGTGAGTCTTGATTTTGCCTGGAAAGACTGATTAGGGTTTTTAAGGAGCAAATATTCTGGTTTGACCACAGGTCATACATGCCAAATCGAATTGCTAGTTGAAATATCAGTAGACATTTCTGTGTTTTCCATTTTCATTTCTTTTCAACCTGATGGGATTACTGAGCTAAAGATTTTCAGCCATCATTGATCAGAACAGTGAAAAATGAAAACAAGCTTATCTTTTAGAGAGAATTGGGTTGAAAGTGGGTGATGTTTTCAGTAAGCAAGGCTGTTTGCCCAGGGTTCTTCCCATGCATGGTGTCCCAAGGACCAGGCAATAAATGAATCTCTTCCTTAGTGAGGAGAGAGTGTTATCCTTAGAGGGAATATGACCTCTGATGCTCTCCAACCTCTGAGGAAACCTCTGAAGCCCTTGCCTCTCCAGATTATTGGGGTATATTTTCCTGAGTGAAAATCCACAAATAGCTTCCATGTCATTAGTGTCAGGGGGAGGCAAGCATCAAAATCTAGGATAATGCGATTGAAGCCCACCCTTTTTGTATGGGCACGCTGTTGGAATTATCAGGGGTCAACTCAGCATTGTCTCATAAGCATAAGGGGGTCTCTCTAGTAGATGTATCTCTATTGTGCTTGTCGGGTGTCACGTGGGTCACCTGATTTCCACTTCCTCCTTCTTCTTGGGCTTGGGGATTAACAATCTCCAGTTACCCTTCTGGCAGGCCTGCAAGCAGGAGTTGCTGCAGAATGTAGCTCTCATCCTTCCATCTCACTTGCATGCAGACTTTCTATTCTACATAGAAAATGTCTACAAAGAATCAGTGATGATTAACTGCTTTCTACTGTGAATCTACCTGTCATGTTCTCATTCTAATGTCTGGTTAACATTGTAACGTTTCACATGTCATTCTCTGTTCCGTGTTCCTTCACCCGGAGTTTTTTCATTCTTTCGCCCTCCATTGTTTTGAGGGCTTGGAATGCATGTTTGGGTTTGCGCTCCTGTTCAAGGTTACTTTCCCAGGCGCGTCTAACGGCTTTCAGCACCTGGGAGGGGGAGCGTCCTGACGAGCGACGGGGCGGGACCTGCTTACAAGCAAGGCTTTTAAGTTTGTATTTGGCGCGCTTTTGCTCATTCTCAGCTTTCTCTGTATTTGCATACTATTCCTTTAATAAATCAGTTATCTTTAAGCCCGAGCTTGTGAGACTGAGTATTTGGGTTTAGGCAATCATTACATAAAGCTGAGAATCATTTTATCCATTTTCCGCTAGCCCCATCCAATCATTGGATAAGAGGGAACGCTAGCGATGACAGAACCTCAACTTCGCGCAAGTGAGGGAAGCGAAGAAGAGCGGGAGGCGGCCAAAAGCCGGCCAGTGCTAACTTCAAGAGCGCAAAGAGCAGCACATCGGGAGTTGCGAGATATCCAATTGGACGAGCTGCTGATATCCATGCAGGAGAGTCTTAGGAGTGATCATAGAACCGTTATGGAAAGAACACAGGGGAGGGGGTCTCCACAATTGACCTGGGAGCACGAAGTCCCCTTGTCACCGAGGGTGGTGGTAACTAACCAACCCTCGGAGGAGCCAGTCACTCCGGCCCGAATGAGGGCATTAGAAGATAAAATGGAGTTAATAGTGACGATCCTCAAGGATCTACCCAAAGAGGATCTACCCAGAGAGGCAGAGCCCAACCTGGAGGATTGGGAGGAAGAGCCGTCACAGTACCCCAGGCATAGTACCATGTCGACCCGGGGGAGAAGCAAGACTCGATCAGCCCGTCAAGGAGGGGAGAGAGAGGCAAGACCTCCTAGGGATCGACCACCCATGGGGGCTCGGCGCACGCTGACATTCGCGGCACCGCCACAGCCAGCTGAGCCGGCAAGAACCTTCCCACCCTTTGGAGTGAAGTTCGATGGGGATCCCACAACGCTCTCCTTCTTTATTACTAATGCCAAGCACTATATAGAAGATTGGGGTCGAAACTTTCGGTCTGAACATGGCAAGGTCAATTTCATTGCCAACAAACTGAGAGGAAAGGCAGCGGATTGGTATGTGCAACTATGCCAAGCTGAGGCAACTGAGTTAGAGGACTTCGATGAATTTTTGTGGGCACTTAAAGAGCATTTCGAAGACCCCCTGGCTCAAGAAACGGCCAAAAATGACCTGCGGAAACTCTACCAAGGGTCCCTCTCAGTTGCCAAATATGCGTTGGAGTTTAAAGCTTTGGCAGGAAAAGTGGAAGACTGGTCTGAGCCAACAATCATCGAATTGTTCAAGCAGGGGCTTGAACCCGAAATCCTTCGATGGGCTCTGGGCAGAGATGATCCGAAAACGCTATATGGGTGGATTCAGTTGGCGGGCAGCGCCGAAAATGCCCTACGAACCTATGCCCATACCAAAGAGCTTAGACAAACACGTCTCGCTAGAGGAGCGCGCACATCTGGACTTGCCAGCCGCCCCAAACCAAAAACCTGGGAAGAAGAAAGGGAGCAACGGTTCTCCAAGGGCCAGTGCCTCAGATGTGGGAAAGAAGGACATCGAGCCACGTCGTGCCCAAGACGCCGTCCAGAGGAACGACAGACGAAACCCACGGTAAAGACACCTGCTCCTGCTCCACCGCGAAAACTGAAGGCAGCCCTTGCGGAACTGGACCCCCCAGACCTTCCTTTCGGAGAAGAGGAGGAAGAATTGGAATTCGACCAGCCGGCGGGAAATGCCTACCACCTGCCCTGAAGGGCGCCCTAGGGCAGGTGGAAGAAACCGGGCGTAACCATGATTCGGTGAGTGGAAACTTCCCCACACTGACTGTTAAAGTTAAACTGAGCTCAAAAACCAAAACGGTGGAAATGTGGGCCATGCTAGACTCGGGTTGCTCCCGTTCCCTAATGCACCCTGATGTCGTAGCGGCTCTGGAACTGGCCACGTTCCCTTTGTCAAGACCCATGATTTTCACCCAATTGGATGGAACTATGGCGGGAGGGAAAGCAGTCAACCTTTCCACGGGACTGGTCGCCTTGCAGATGGGCTCACATCAGGAAAAGCTGCCATTTGTGGTAGCTCCAGTGGGGGGTCCTCTGGTAATCTTGGGGATGCCTTGGTTTGTGCAACAAAACCCTTTTATCAACTGGCTGCATAGAACTGTTACGTTTGCAGATGGATTTTACAAAGTACCCGAAAAGGACCTACTGGAGGACATGGAGGGTGGAGGGCTAGCGTATACCACTGTGCAAACGCTACAACCTCTTGAGGGACTACCCAATCAATACCAAGATTTTGCTGAAGTATTTGGGGAAAAGGAAGCGGATCGCTTGCCACCCCACCGAAAAACGGACTGTGCCATTGAGTTTTTACCAAATGTAAAATTGCCTCACCCAAAAATATACCCCATGTCTCCCAAAGAGCTTACCACGCTAAGGGAGTTCATTGACAAAAATCTGGCGAGGGGTTTCATTGAGCCGGCAAATTCCCCGGTAGGAGCTCCTGTCCTATTCAGGCCAAAAAAGGATGGGTCATTAAGGCTTTGTACCGATTTCCGCGGGCTCAATGCGGTCTCAATATTAAATAAATATCCTTTGCCCCTGATCAAAGATATGTTATCACATCTGGCCAGAGGCAAAATTTTTTCAAAACTGGATTTGAGAGAAGCCTACTTTCGCATTCGCATAAGGGAAGGGGATGAGTGGAAAACAGCGTTCAACTGTCCTCTTGGGGCTTTCCAATATAAAGTCTTACCATTCGGTTTGTCCGGGGCACCTGGAGTTTTTATGCAACTGATCAATGAGGTCTTGCATGACCACCTATTTAAGGGGGTACTGGTATATTTGGATGATGTATTGATTTATACTGAAACCATGTCAGAACATATCCACTTGGTGCGTCAGGTCCTGGCTAAATTGAAAAAAGCAGAGTTGTATGCAAAACTGTCCAAATGTGCTTTTCACCAGTCGCAAATTGATTACCTAGGGTACCGAATTTCAGCTCAGGGCATTGAAATGGACCCTGCAAAAGTAGAAGCTATTGTGGCATGGGAGCCTCCCCGTACCAGGAGACAATTACAAAGTTTCCTTGGATTCTCTAATTTCTATAGGGCATTCGCCCAAAATTTTGCAGAAATCGCCCTCCCCCTTACTGAACTGTTGAAACTTAAAGGACAGGGGGATACGCGACGTTCAAAGAACACAGGCGCGCTCCTTACATGGACTCCAGCCTGTCAGCAAGCGTTCGAAGCGCTCAAACAAATCTTTACCACAGAACCAATATTACAGCATCCGAACCCCTCTAAACCCTTCGTTGTACAAGTCGATGCTTCTGATTTTTCCATAGGAGCAATTCTCTTACAATCTGACCAATCTGGCGCTTTAAAACCCTGTGCCTACCTCTCTCGCAAATTTACGGAAACAGAGAGAAGATGGCATGTTTGGGAAAAAGAGGCTTTTGCTGTAAAAACAGCTTTAGAGACATGGCGACACCTATTGGAAGGCACTTCAAACCCTTTTGAAGTCTGGACTGACCATAAAAACCTGGAAGCCTTAAGCACCAGTCGGAAACTCAGTCCCAAACAGCTGCGCTGGGCTGAGTTTTTCAGCCGATTTGACTTCACTCTTAAATTTATACCCGGCAAGAAAAATTTTTTAGCTGATGCACTTTCGCGCAGACCCCAAGATGCTGGCCCAGGGCCAACGGTCCAGGGCACCGTCTGGACCGACAAACAATTAAGTTTGGCAGCTGTGACTCGCAGCCAAACCAGAGCGCAATCAACTCCGCCTCCAGCCGCTCCGCCTTCTAGCCGCCCGCCGTCCTTGTCAATTCCCTCCGATTTGCAACAACAGTTACTTTCCCACCTTAAAACAGATACTTGGTTGCAAACCAATAAACACATTTTAACTTTCACCAATGATCTTGCCTGGCGCAACGATCGTCTCTATGTACCCGAAGCAATGCGAAAAACCATACTCCAGCGCTGCCACGATGACAAGCTAGCTGGACATTTTGGCTACGTAAAAACTCTGCACCTCGTTCGCCGCCAATTTTGGTGGCCAACTTTACTCAAAGACTTAAAGGAGTATGTCACTGCGTGCCCTGTATGTGCGGCGATAAAGCGCAAACCAGGCAAGCCCCAAGGTCTTCTTCAACCCGTCGCCACTCCATCTGTCCCTTGGCAGGATATCTCCATGGACTTTATCGTTGATCTACCCCCTAGTCAACGAAAAACCGTCATTTGGGTCGTTAAAGACTTTTTCTCCAAACAAGCTCACTTTATCCCATGCGCTTCTATCCCCACCGCACAACAGCTGGCACGCCTCTTCCTCATCCACGTGTACCGCCTCCACGGTATCCCCGCCCGTTTGGTGAGTGACAGGGGCACACAATTTACGTCACAATTTTGGCGGGCATTTTTGAAACTTTTGGGTACGAAACAGTCGCTGTCTACAGCCTGGCATCCAGAAACGGACGGATCTACAGAGGCGGTTAATTCTACATTGGAACAATACCTCAGGGCTTTTGTTAACTACCAACAAGACAACTGGGTCGATTTACTCCCATTTGCTGAGGTCGCCTACAACAATTCCATTCATCAAACCACCGGTCAAGTTCCCTTTAAAACAGTTTTTGGACGTGAATTTGTTCCGATTCCTGAACTTCCTCATCCTCAACCGCTACCAGCCACCCTCGCTGGCTGGGCAGACTCTCTCAAAGACTCATGGTCTAATATTCTCCTTGCTCTCAGCCATGCCCAAGCTACCTATAAACGACATGCTGATGCGAAGCGTTCCCCAGAACCATCCTTTGCGGTCGGGGATAAAGTTTACTTATCAACTAAGTTTATCAAGTCCCCTCAACCCTCTAAAAAACTTGGTCCTAAATTTGTCGGTCCTTTTCCAATTGTTGCTCAACTGAACCCTGTTACGTTTAAACTGGATTTGCCTCACAATCTTAAACGTTTACATCCTGTTTTCCATTGTAGCTTACTCAAACCCTGCCTGTCGTCAGACCGTTGGCATCCACAACCCATTCCTCCACCTCCCCTCATGATTGACAACCAGCAACACTTCGAGGTGGCATCTATCCTCGACTCCAGACGCCAGCGCTCCGCTTTACAATACCTCGTCCGCTGGAAACATTTCCCTCATCCTGAATGGGTTGCTGCTCCAGACGTGCATTCTCCTCGTCTCGTAGCCCACTTTCACTCTGCCTATCCTGACAAACCAGCTCCCTAATTTCTTTTGGGGGGGCAATATGTCATGTTCTCATTCTAATGTCTGGTTAACATTGTAACGTTTCACATGTCATTCTCTGTTCCGTGTTCCTTCACCCAGAGTTTTTTCATTCTTTCGCCCTCCATTGTTTTGAGGGCTTGGAATGCATGTTTGGGTTTGCGCTCCTGTTCAAGGTTACTTTCCCAGGCGCGTCTAACGGCTTTCAGCACCTGGGAGGGGGAGCGTCCTGACGAGCGACGGGGCGGGACCTGCTTACAAGCAAGGCTTTTAAGTTTGTATTTGGCGCGCTTTTGCTCATTCTCAGCTTTCTCTGTATTTGCATACTATTCCTTTAATAAATCAGTTATCTTTAAGCCCGAGCTTGTGAGACTGAGTATTTGGGTTTAGGCAATCATTACACTACCTGTATCCAGATCTACTGAATAAAAGTAAGCTATCTCTATTTTTCTTCATCTAACTACCATGTGAAGACTGAATTTATTTCTGAATGTAATTAAGCTTATTGTGCAAGTTCCTTTTTTTGGTTTACGCTTCTACTCTGCAAGATTGCTGTTTGCTGCTTGGAGTTCTTTTATTAACCTTTAAAAACTCCATCAAGGGTTGTGGTCCCAGTACAGACCAATACAGACCAGTGCAGCCCAGCAGAGTCCAGTATACTGACCAAGAACTGATTTTTGAAAAGGCTTTGGCCTCACAGCCAAAAGGAAAGCTGCTTGCACATTTAAAAGACAAAGTTCAGAAAAAAAAATTTCTTCTCAGTGGAGAAAGAGGAGGGAGTTTCCCCCATACCAAGACTGACTGAGGATAATTACTCAGCATGGCTATTCAGATTGACGATGCAGCTAGATTTTGAAGATTGTTTAGATGCTCTAGATTTATCTGAACCTAAACCAGAGGATGGGGAAGAAGCCAAAAACCAGTGGAAGAAAAAGGATAAGAGAGCTAAAATTCTTATTGCTAGGTCTTTTCCAGATGACAGATTAGCAGAGATTAAAAATATTTCTACTGCTAAGGAAATGATTAAGAATGTATGCACCCTGTACTCAGAAGCTGATGATCAGAAAGTGATCTCTTTGTTACAAGAACTGCATGCATGCAATTTGGAAGACAATGGAAATGTAAATGACCACCTGATCAGGCTACAGGCAATCTTTGATCAGCTGAGCACAGTCCAGATTCTCATGAATGAAAAACTTAAGATGACTTTTGTGCTGAGTACTTTACCAAATAAATTTTTTTTCCATTTGTTGCTGGTCTGAATTTAGAAGTGAAAAATCTTTCTCAAATTTTTGGAATGATCAGATCAGAAGCTCGGAGACAAAGTTTGCATAACAATAGAAAGCCTGGCAGAGACATTGGTTACCAAGCAATGAAGAGTAAATGTGAGCCAGAGCAATCAGTGACACATCAGAAAAACAAAAGGAAAGAAAAACGAGCCATTATCTGTAATTCATGTAAGAAGCCAGGACATATTTCAAGGTTCTGCAGCAATAAGGACGAGAAGGATTTTTTCAAAGATAAATCCAAGGAAAAATCTTTTAAAAGTGAAAAGGCTTTATATACTGTTTATAAAGCTGATACCAATAAATGTCCTAGACGATGAGTAATCAATTCAGGGGCCAGCAGGCATCTATGTGGGAATAAAAGTGACTTTTGTGAGCTAAATGAAACCACAGAAGGAAGCATAACATTAGCAGATGGCAATTCAACTTTGATTCAAGGAAAAGGAAGTGTGACGTTGCGATGCATCAATGGAAGTGAATACAGAGATATCATAGCAGAAGATGTTTTCTATGTGCCAGACTTAGAAGTTAATTTACTAAGTGTCTCAACATTGAATAACAAAGGCTTTGGTGTGATTTTTAATGCTAATGGACAATGTAAAGTCACCAGTGGAGAAAAGATTTATGTTACAGGTTTTCAAAAGGATGGAGTCAACCAGGTGCACTGCGAACAACTGCCACAAGATGTCAGCCTCGCCTGTCAGCAGCAAAAGGAGGACAACAGCCCCACCACCTGTCACAGATGTTTTGTGTACCGTGATTTTAACACAATCTTTAGAATGAAAACTGAAGGCATGGTAAGAGATTTTGAAATAAGCAACCATGATAAATGCCAATCAAAATGTGTGATATGCATCAAAGGAAAGGCAACAAGACCAGCCATACCCAAACAAAGGGAAATGCAGGCAACCAAGCCACTCGAACTTATCCACACTGATTTGTGTGGACCTCTTCAAGCATCAGCGGCCAGAAATAAATATGTTTTATGCTTTATAGATGATTTTTCCAGATACTGTGTGACCTACCTAATGAAGGAGAAATCCCAAACAGCAGACGTGCTGAAAGCGTATATAGCCATGGTGACCAACAAGTTCAACAGAACCCCTCAAGCCCTCCAAAGACTGTGGAGGTGAGTTTATTTCACAAACCATGCAAACATACCTAAAACAACTAGGTATGGAACACAGACTAACCACTCCATACACACCTGGACAAAATGGAATTGCAGAAAGGAAAAATCGCTTACTAATGGGCATGGTAAGATGTATGCTTTTAGAAGCAGATCTGCCTGACAAATACTGGGCAGATGCTGTTTTAACAGTTACATACTTACAGAATAGACTGCCAACCAAAGCCAACAAGGTAACACCTTTTGAGCTATGGCATGAATGCAAACCAAGCGTGAAGCATCTGAGAGTATTTGGATCCAAGGCTTATGCACACATACCAAAGGAGAAGAGATCAAAACTAGACCCCAGAGCTGAAGAAGGCATCATGATCAGGTATGCTCCAGGAAGCAAGGGATACAGAATCCTGAACCCGAAGACAGGAAAAGTAAGCACATGCAGAGTGCTGTACTTCAATGAACAAGGCAGAGGCCACCACAGTCATGCTGATGATGACTGCGCAGAAACCAACAGCAGCAGTTACCAGCTTGAGGCATTTAGCCCAACATTTGAAGACACAACCACCACACCGACCCAGACAGAGATAGAAGCCCTGTCATGAGTACTGATGGCGAGCAGGAGGGGGCCTCTATCCAGGGGGGAAAACGCATGCATAGTACTGAGGAATTAAGCAGCCATTCAAAGAGACACAGATCAGACCCACCTTAACTTTTGGGGTTTATCTGTCTGGGTTTTCCCACGCTTCTTCAGTTTGTTAGGATTCTGTCTTATGTAGCAGTAATAAACACTAGAGACCTATTCCTCGTCTCAGTGTGATTCCTGACTGTTAGGACAAGCCCAGGCAGAAACTCCACCAGAGTCAGATGATGAAGCTGAGGATGCAGAAGGGGTTGAACCACCAAGCGCCACTCCTGAACCTTCTCCAAGACACTCATCACAACCCAACAAAGGAGTTCAAGCTGAGAGACTCACCTATCTCGCAAGGTCGTCATTACGAAAGGAACCTGCATCATGAGTCAAAGTGCAGCAAATGCTACCAGATGAGGCAAGCAAGTAGAAGAGAGCAGCACAAGAAGAGCTAGAGGCTCTACACAAGAACAAAACATGGACTTTGACAAAACTACCAACAGGCAAGAAAGCCATAGGATGCAAGTGGGTTTTCAAAGCCAAACAAGATGAAAATGGAGAAGTACAAAGGTACAAAGCTAGACTAGTTGCAAAAGGCTATTCACAAAAATATGGACTTGATTATGATGAATGTTTTGCTCCTGTTGTAAAACATACCACAATCAGAATGCTCCTGAGTCTAGCAGCTTCCAGGAACATGAGTGTTGAACACCTGGATGTAAAGACTGCATTTCTACATGGAGTGATAGAGGAAGAACTGTACATGCTGCAACTTCCAGGCTTCGCCAATCCCAAGACACAGCAACTCATTTGCAAACTTCAGAAGGGGATTTATGGCCTGAAGCGAGCAGCAAGAGCATGGAATAAGAAGTTGAACCAAGTACTTCTTAAGCAAGGTTTTGTTCAAGGCAAAGCTGATCCCTGTCTCTACACAAGACGCAGAAATGGCAGAGAGGTGTACATTCTTTGTTATGTGGATGATTTGTTGATTTGCCATAATAGCAAAAGAGACTTTGATGAAATTGTGTCCAACATGAACAAAGAAGTAGAAGTCAAGCATCTGGGCAATGCCAGCTACTACTTGGAGATACAGATTGAAAGAGAAGAAGATGGAAGCTTTCTTCTAAGCCAGAAGCAAAAGATCCTAGAACTGTTGGAGAGCTTAGGACTGCAAAATGCCAATCCTATGCCAACACCAATGGTTTCCACAAGCAACAGGAACCTAGTGAACTTTTACCTGAGAACAATGGCTATAAAAGTGCCATAGGTAAGCTATTGTATCTAGCCACTACCACTAGGCCAGACATAGCAGCTGCAGTAAATGTTCTATGCAGAAAAACTAGCACACCACACAGAGAGACTGGACTGGTGTTAAGTGGGTGGGAAGGTACCTAAAGGGCACTATACACCTAAAACTAAAGCTACCAGCCACTGACAATCCTAAACTAATGGGGTATACAGATGCAGATTGGGCAGAAGACATTACTGACCGTAAATCCACTAGTGGGTATGTATTTTTCTATGGGGGTGGAGCAGTAAGCTAGGGAAGCCATAAACAAGCCACAGTTGCACATTCCTCCACAGAGGCGGAGTATGTGTCAGCACGCAAAGAGGTTTCATGGCTCAAGCTACTGCTTGAAGACATGGGAATAGAGGAATCTACCCCTATTCAGGTCTATGAAGACAACCAAAGTTGTATTAGACTCTCAGAAAAGATTAATGGGAGAACTAAACACATTGATGTTAAGTATCATGTAGTAAAGGACATGCAAGAGCAAGGAATAGTCAGACTAGACTATTGTCCCACAAGGAACATGACTGCAGACATTCTCACGAAGCTGTTGCAGAGGAGCAGTTACTAGGAACTGCAGAAGAAGTTGACCCTTGTGGACTCTGAGACATGCTAACTTGAGAAGGGGTGTTGGAATTATCAGGGGTCAACTCAGCATTGTCTCATAAGCATAAGGGGGTCTCTCTAGTAGATGTATCTCTATTGTGCTTGTCGGGTGTCACGTGGGTCACCTGATTTCCACTTCCTCCTTCTTCTTGGGCTTGGGGATTAACAATCTCCAGTTACCCTTCTGGCAGGCCTGCAAGCAGGAGTTGCTGCAGAATGTAGCTCTCATCCTTCCATCTCACTTGCATGCAGACTTTCTATTCTACATAGAAAGTGTCTACAAAGAACCAGTGATGATTAACTGCTTTCTACTATGAATCTACCTGTATCCAGATCTACTGAATAAAAGTAAGCTATCTCTATTTTTCTTCATCTAACTACCATGTGAAGACTGAATTTATTTCTGAACGTAATTAAGCTTATTGTGCAAGTTCTTTTTTTTGGTTCACGCTTCTACTCTGCAAGATTGCTGTTTGCTGCTTGGAGTTCTTTTATTAACCTTTAAAAACTCCATCACATACAACATTGCCACATGTACAAAAGAAATGGGACTTCAAGTGTGGCTCTGGGTCCACCGTCTTGCAGATTTTGACCCTTCCCCGCTGCAGATGCTGCTATTCTGTGTTCTTCATGCTTTTTAAAAAGTGTCAATAATTAAGATATACTTCATTTCTCACAACTTAGTTTCCTCTGAATGTGCTAAAATTAAAATCTCATAATCTCAAAATTAGGGATTATGGGAGTTGAAGACTATCACTTGTGAAGTGCACCAGGTTGAAGAGGCCATGTCTTGCCATTAGTCTTCTACCTTCCAGTCACCATTTAGGGCTCCAGTCTGATTCTATGCAAAATCAGTTCCATGAATAGGACAGTCTTGGGTGCTCTGTGCCCAAATGGAACCAGGCTGTGCTGTTTTGTTCCCAATATGTACTCTGTGTGTGTGTGTGTGTGTGTGTGTGTGTGTGTGTGTGTGAGAGAGAGAGAGAGAGAGAGAGAGAGAGAGATGGAAATCCTGTTTAGTTAACCTTGGCTTTTAAGGTAACAGCCATCCCTCACTGATTTCTAAGCCCATTTCCAGTCTTAAGGGCTGGAAGGTGCCTTTTAACAAATGAAAGTTGAGACTGTCAGGATCACATTATGAGCATTATATTCTGTTGGTGTAGTTTGATTACTGAATCTTTTAATAAAGGTCTGTACTTTGACCTGTGGGCCCTAAGGTTATCAGGGGATCGCTGGGGTAAACAACAGGGAATTAATCTATGTACTGAGTTTAAATTACAAATGTTTCTTTATGACAAACTCTTCATCTTCCATAGAATTTGGCCTGGCAGATGTCCCATTTTATCTGATTGATCCATTCATTTAGGGATCCTTAGTAGAAATAGTTTCCTGCTATTCTGTCTGTTGTTCAGTTATTATACATCACATAAGCTCTGATTTAAGTTACAGTTAGCCATGAATCTCTCAAAGCAAGCAATGGCATTTGAGCAAGTAAGTGACTGACTTGTTCCAATCAGTCTTAGCCATGACCAATCCCCCAACCATTTCCATCCAGGCAGCATTAGCTTGCCAAGCTTAATAAATGGTGGTTCAGCCATGGATCTCTTCTTCCCATTCTTCCCTTCCTTTGAACTTGTCTGCCCAGCTTTTTGTAATTAAATAAGGATTTATTGCTCACTGAACCATCTTTTTCTAAAACCTGCAATTCCTGCCTTGGGGAATACATTCGAGAATAAATAAAGCTTTAGATGAAAAAGAAAACATTGTAATATAGAACCTCACTTCATGTAATTGACTGTTTCTATCCTATGAAAGCTCTTTTCTCTTCTTTCTTTTTTTCTTTGTACTGAAAATTGCCAAATGTCTGGGACACTTTTGCAAAAACAGGACCACACAAGTGTGGGTGGTTGTTTTCGTTGGCATATTTTCTGCTACAGAAATTAATGTTACCATGGTAATTGAGTACTTCCTTAAGTATTGGCAGGGTAAAGAGGTTGAACATAATTGTCCTCAATTTGGGTGTTAAAAGCTGCATTGCCTGGGGGAGGAACCTTGCCTGGACTTGTTTTAGTTTCAGTTTCCTTCTTTCTACACAGCCTCCTCTGCTGCTCTCTGAGTGCATGTGAATGCACAGCTTGTAAGATGTTTTTGTGCTTTCTGTAAATACATTTATTTTTATAGAAATGCCTGGTGTGTGATTTTTCTGATCTCTTTGGCTAAACGCTTTCCAGCATTCTGCCAGTTTTCAAATGAACATTATAGATCTTATGTTCTAGTAGCAATAATCCAGTCTTTCCACATACTATTACTTGATCACTTCATTAAATACTTGCATTCAAAAGAGTTGCATTCTTACCTCGTTCTGCCTTCTCAGAGTAATGCTCAATCCAGGAGGATGAGCCATCTATCTGAACCATAGCAAGACTTCTACCTACCTCTGCCTAGATAAAATTAAGTTTCCAAAAAAAAAGGCAAAACAGTTTTTACTTCTAAGGGGCTGTTCAACTTGCTGCAGGAAAATTACTAAAGTTCCACACAACCTAGTATTGTGCTTCTTCCCACCAATTTATACATTCTGTAACAGTTGACACTTACAGTCAGTAGCTCCTCCTTCTGAAGAAACTAAGCTAAAGACTGGCCTAGGGCAGTAAGTAGTGGAGTAGGAACAATTTTTTAAAAATTCAAAACAAAAACATTTTCCCATGGGAAGAATTAATTCTTTAATTAATTCCAAAGTCTTATTTCAAATTTATCTGGACCCTTAGTCCATTTGTAACTTTCTAAAGTCAACATTTTAATCACCCTTTTGCTGTTTATTCAAAAAAATGTTTTAAGTTCTTAAAATTGTAGTTAAAATTTTCTTTCACTAAGGATCGAAGGAAACTCACCCAGTGCTGTCAAACTTATCAATCCAAAGGTTTCTAATAGCTGAAAAGCAGTTAACAAGCAATTTCTGAAGGTGATTAGAAAAGCAAGCAAGCAAACTTAGTGTCCTTTCAAAGGCGCCAACTGTGGTTTGAGCAAGATGGCTATTCCCTCATCTCCCAGAGCTCTAAGCCCACTGGAGGCCACTGTCTTGCAGTCTCCTCATGAGGAGCAGCTGTCTGGAGCACTTGTGAGTGTTCTCAAGTCCTCTCCTTGTCTGGAGAGGAATTATTGAAGAGCTGGTCTGCTTGCTGGTTCTTCATTCTGCCGTGGTTGTCAGCTCTGTTATTTGTGGAGTCATCTTCAGTTCGCCATTTCTTCCTCCAGAAGTTGGAAAAAATAATAAGATTTTAAAAATTGGACACTAGAGGGAACAGACAATTACAGGTAAAGAAGAAGAGCACTTACACTCGACTTACAATTATAAAACGAAGCAAAATATTCTAACATTGGACATATTGAAGGATATTTTTGAAAAATGAACTCAGAAATTAATTTTAATAGTGTCAACAAAGACATCTGCCCCTGTGGAGAGACTGTGTCTAAAGGATGTTATGGAAGAGGAACAAGTTTTACCTGACAAGATCAAGACTGAGTTGAAAGTGGATTTACAAATGACAGGCTACAAGAATGACATGGATAAAGGTGCTACAGTGGACATACAAAAGAAAGCGGCTGATGTCTTAATAATTAAAAGAGATATACAAACCATAAATCAAGAGAGTGACCTGGATAATTTTTCTATATTGCATTTACAAAAGAGGCTTGTTAAAGCTTTGAAGGATCTTGTGAAAAGGGACAAAGAAAAAATGAAAATAAATTAAGTTCTAAGACATTATTTGCATGGACTATAGATTAAGATTGTTAGAAATAAAAGGAAGGAATATGAAAAGGTCACTGCCTTTATTTCCATCCAACTTGCCTATTAAAATGAACTAGAAAAATACTTAAAAGATGTCTATGTCCACCCAGGCATTTATGGAGTAACTACTATTAGTCCAGAAACAGACTGTCTGTTGCTTAGCTTTTCTACTATTTAAAATGAACTTCAACTTGTTTTGAAGCAGTGGTTTATTTTTAAGATTTTTTGGGGGGAGTGCTGGGTTATTATGTTGTAAACTATGGTACTTTTGTGAAATTGTTTTATAGTGTATTTTATACTGGAATTTTATTATATATTTATTGTTTTATATTGTAAACCGCCCAGAGTTCCTCCGGTCGGAGGAGATGGGTGGTGACAAATTTGATAAACAAATAAATAAATAAATGAAAATATTAAGTTGGTTTATTTGATCAAGGTTAAAATAGATATGTTGTTATTTCTGGTAACCCTTAATGGACTTTTGCTGACACCAGGACTGAAATGATGATCTTTATGGATTTGTTTAAAGATAAAAGATGGGATATGGGAAGAAGAGATAATTTGTTGTATTTTAAGAGGGGATAAGTTATTAAAGTTGTTTTTACTTGTGATGAAGGTGGGAAGTCACTTCTTTATATATATTTTTTTCTATATTAATTTTTTTTTCCCTTTCTCTTCTGCACCTTCTACTTTTTTGCTTTTTTTAGTTTGTATTCGTTTTTACTGTTGTAATTATAATCTTTAATAAAATTACTATTTAAAGAGTATGAATACTATGTGGTCATGTGAATGAAAAACGTAGTGTGTGTTAAGAAGGACCTGCCACTATTTTCTAGTTGCCAACCTAGACGTTTAAGCAAGTTATTTCTATGGTTAAACACCTAATTTTCATTTCAGTTCCAGACTACTTGTAACATGGACCAATCGTTGTTTAATGATTGGTTCACTGGGCACTAGTACCTCCAAACTGAACACCAGTAAGACTTCAAAGAAATGTTGGCTACACGTCTTACAATTTCCTTTATGCAATGATTTATTTCAGAGCAAGACAGAGCTTCATGATTTGTGCATGAAGCACCTTATGAACTCTCAGTTTGGGGGCAAACATTTCTACATTGGATGCCCTATCTACAAAAAGCCATGCTTGATGGACAACTTGGATTTTTTTCTTTTCAGTAGCACTCTTTTCCCCAGAATGCCACAACACAACTTAGGGAAGGCAACCCCCTTGGTGAAGTCTCTTTGTGCCAAACATGGTATTGAATACAGATGCAAGCCACTGCTGACAGCTTTTGTAGATATTTTACCATATGTACCCATGGAGAAATTTGGTATTATTAAGGAATAAGTAGGTCACTGTCTTCTGGCTTCATAGTTCAGAGAAGTTCATAGTTCATTAGTTAAGCATAATCTTTAATTAACTCTCCTTTTCTTCTGATCACTGCAGGACCTTGAAGGATTCTGGAGAAATCTGGTTGGATACCTATTTGTATAAATAAACTGCTGACTGTACAGAGAGTGTTTATTACCATCACAAAGATACACCTCAAACTAGACTGAGCTTTAAGACATTTCTTAAATTCCATTGAACTTCCATCACTCATCTTGCCTTTGACTCTAGAACAAAATACTCTGACAATATCATATACAGCTTAACGGGCTATTTCTTCTACATTATTGTGTTATACAGCTATTTATACAACAGGAAAAATCATCGACATTCTACAGTTTTGAGGTGGGAGTTCAGTCTCTGAAACCAAAAAAGGATTTGTGCTGTTTTTCTTCATTGGTATTCATGGATGCTTGAATATTGATTTCCAAATAATGCAATTATGAACAAATATTTTACCAAGTGTAACTACTAACATAAAGCAATACCTTTTGTAACCTAGTTATGTTGACATATCAAAGTATCAGGATACTAGTAATACCCAACTAATCTAGCCATTTTGCGGGGAGGCTGCCCATGAATGCTAGAGCATAATCTTGGTTTTCTGTTGAATGGCAGCTGCAATAAAGACCTACCAAGAACATAGCATACTACTTTCCTGGAGATAGATGATAGATATACACATACATATATATATCATGCTAATGTATATATTTATAATATATTTATGTCAGTTAAATGAATCCTTGATTCTACTTTTCAAGGTTATAGAATTTGTAACTCCAATAATATATTACTTACAGGTGTTTTATTGAAGCCTTGCAATATATAAGCATTTTAAAGGTGAATAGATGTCTGTATACTTTTGCTTTTAAAAGAATATGGTTGTGAATATTGGGACATCAGCACTGGCCTGCAAGTTGGTGGGATACAACATACCGGGAACTGCTGAGAGGAGAAAGAGTGGCATACTTTGCCCTCTTCACTCCATAAAATAATTCTGGGACCTTTCCAGATCTTGCTTTCTCTGAAACCCAGAACAATCAGGAGCCCAGATTGTGTTTATGCTGAATCACAGTGAACCCAAAATGGTTTGTCAGAACTTCTAGAATATGTGGTTTGTCTTAGATTTGAAACAATACATTTTCCATTTCATGCACTGTCCTATTAATACAGAATTTGTTTGCCTCACTGTGGTTTTAATGCCTGAACATAATCCACACAATTATTTTAGTGGCAAGCTTCAATTTAAAACCTTGTCTTGACGTTGTACAATAAATCCTAATTTGTTTTAACCAATATCTAATCCTGAAACCCTTATTCCTGATTCTTACCTGAACTCCACCCACTGCCTCTTTTCAATTCAGAGAAATGGAAATTCACACTTTGTTCTTGAACCATAAGCAGAAATTTCCCATGAATGTTTTAAAAAAACGGTTCAAGTAACAGAACCATTAAAACTTGTTTTGTTTAAGCATGATATAAAACAAGATGCAGTAATGAAAAAGGAGATTGCATACTTTTGAAAGAAATCAAATGGCTTCCTAATGTTTTTCTAAAACATATTTCCTCTTTTCCATCATGCAGGTTTAAACATTATAAGTCAAATGCTAAGACCAGCATGAAAATTTCTACTGTACTGTAAAATACACATGAAACTCTTAAGGTTCTGACTTCCTTTTGAAGTTTTTTTACCCACTGCCAAGTTATCACTACTGCCACTTTTTAATTTCTATTATTTTTAAATCCTCAGATACTGTCCACTTTTGAAAGAATTCCTGCCATTGTAGACAACAGCCTTTTTTGGCCAAAGATAGGCTGCAAAACCAAGGCAGGATGAGAAGCTAAATAAATCACCTCTGCAGTGATCTCATCTGACAAGTATTGAAGTGAACAGATTATTGAACAGCAGCTGTAAAGACTCATCTCTGAGCACCAGAGATATTTCTACTAACACTGTATTGCAACCTCATAAAATTCATTTTAGTATCTATGCACATTTAGCAAGTCGCCATTTATTGAAATCTGCCATTCAAAATTAAGCCATTTCATCACAGTATGGTTAGCAATGACAGATTAAACACCATACATGGCATGACTGAGCTTTCACAGTACTCAAGGCAACAGGAGAAATAAGCTATAGGTCCCTCAACAAGAGTATTTGGGGACTACTGATTAGCAGGTTCCAAACGTCTTCTGAATGCAGCGGTTTTGTGCGTGTTAAAGGGCTACCAACAATTGTTTCATTTTTTGAGTATTATAAGGCAATTCTATGCTACAGAAAGAACCCGGATTTGCTGTTTAATATATGTTGTCAAGCCAAAGTGGAGTGCAGAAGAATTAGCACTGTTCTAGAGCTTTATTTTCCTTTCTTAATCTTTGATGTTGCTGTACCACTGCTCTTGGCCTTTTTCTTGGCTGATCCCTTAGGTTCTGGCTCCTTGCGCTTGGCTGAGGTAATAGAACCAGTCACTTTGAAGAAATCATCCAGTCGGCCCTGAGTGCTACCCTGCCGGCTCTTGTTCAGTCTCTTGATCCCGTTACGGATTCTTTCTTCATTGAACTGCTTCTCCCCACACAAGAAGCTAACGAGTCCTTCCTCATTGGGGTCATTCCACTTCAGCTCCACTTCTTCTGGGTTTACAACTTCAGGCTCCAAGAAGAGTTTCTGGGCCTCCTTGTGCAGCCAATTCTCGGGCAGGGGATACTTCTTAGCATCTAGCTGCTGAATAATCTTCTCTATGTTTTTGTGCTGCCTGATAAGCTCCACAGCACGCTTGGGCCCAATTCCACGGATGCTTTCACAGTAATCACAACCTAGTAATATACACAAGTCCACAAATTCTTTCTGGGTCAAGCTCAAATCCTGGAGAATACGGTTCAGATGAAATTCCTGAATGGGCAGTTTCTTTGCCTCACTTGCAGTAAGATGTCGCATTAGCACAGGGCTGCCAAAGGTCAAGCAATCCATATCCTCAGTAGCAGCTGCATAGACCTTGTTTCCTTTCACCAGCGCAGCACAGCTAGCTTCAGCTTCACCAGGGGCATCTACATACGGGATGCCCATCAAGGCCAGCAGTTTCTTACACTCATCATTGTGCTGTTTTGTCACTTTTACTAGTCTCTTGCTGAACTTTTCTATGTTTTCCTCCTCACCCATCTCTTTGGCCTCTTGCAGCTGCTTTTCTGCTTCAGTTCGGCGCTCGGTACGCTTAGCCAATTCACCAGTTTTCAGCTGAGGGGGTTTGCCATCGAAGACGTAGACCGGCTTGATGCCATTTTCCACCATTCGGATAGTGCGGTAGAACATACCCATAAGGTGGCTTGTAGTCTCGCCTTCTTCATTCTGCAGCATGTCAGCTCCCTGTCGTACAGCAATTAGGAACTGGTAAATACTCATAGAGGCATCAATGGCCACTTTCCGGCCAAAGTAACTCTTGATGTCATTTTCTCGAATGGCACTAGGGGCCATATCTGCGATCAGCTTGGCCAAACCATGGATTCCCATCTTGACTGGCTGATCTATGAATTTGAGATGATGCAACAGAGGAGAAACCTAGAAAGTAAAGTAATAGATTAAGGTTTAAAATGACAACAAGCAAGTCTAGTGCTGTAGCAGTGGAGCAAGATATATTCTTTTCTCAGTGTACTGATTAGTCAATCTTTTATCAATATCACATAGTCAATTAATTAATTATCTTAAGTAACACATCAAGCAGCTTTAGAAAGAAGTTACATTCCCCCTATGGACTCTGTGGGTTTGTTTCTTTTTGTTCCCATCCTTTTCTTTTTTTGGTCACCCTTCCCATCTTCCCTCTACATTTTGTCTATCACTGTATTTTTTCTTGTTTTTAATGCTTTTATCTGTAACCACCCAGAGTTGTTGGGAGTCAGGTGGCATATTAATAATAATTTTACCCCCAAGAAAAGTTTAAGTATTTGTAATGGGGTGCATTATGAAACCTTTAATTGCAGTCAGCTAATGCCAAGTAAATGGTTACAGGTAGCATAGAGATATTTAAGATAATTTATTTCCAATAAAGGTTGTAAGGGGACCTCTTAAAAGGATAAGACCATCTTGAGGCATGAAAAATTACTGACGAGTATTCATAGTCAGCCTCAACTCAAAGGCTGTAGAATCCGAAGAAAACGGAGGAGACCTCACTTTTCTACTAGCATGGGGTATCACACTGGGAAACAGAACCTAGATTCTCTTCATCGTTGGCAAGACGCGCTCGTCTGAAGGCCAATTCTTCCAGGGCCAGTCAGCCTCTCTGGGAAATTCACAAAGCCCCGCCGCACAAGGAAGCAGGCGGAGAGCTACCCAGGTGGATTCAGGCTTGCAGTCAATGCCTTTCCGTGTGGATCCAAAGTACTCAGCCACCCACCCAGCGTTAAGCCTTTGACCCCTTGCTGATGAACGACCCTTCCATCATTCAATTCTGCAATTCCAGCATCCCGCGCCACGCTTGATGGGTTCACAATTAGAAAACCCAACTGGAATGATAACAATAATAAAAACGGTAACACCCACCACGCCACCTGGTAGCGAGCCCTCCTTTTTTCGTTTTTTTGCACAGCCGGCTCCGCCAGAGCAGCTTCGCCCCACGCTCGTCCCCGAGCCTTTCCTCTCCCTCTGAGTGCACCAGCAGGGCCCCCACCGCCTTTGACTTACACGCCCTTCTGTCCGCCGCGCGAGAACCAAAGCGCGTCCCCCTCACCAGCCTGACCTCCCACCCCTTCTCTCTTCGCGCCTTCTAAATCCCGCGCTCAGGGCTGCAAGACAAGGGACCGCGCTGTGCGTTTCTGGGAGATGTAGTTCTCGCGACGGCTTTGCGGCTCTCCTGCAAGAGGGCCAAGCAGACTACAACTCCCAGCAAGCACAACTCCCAGCAGGCCGGGGAGGGCGATGACGAACGGCGCTCCGGAGGCGGAAGGGCGGAGCGAGGATGGCAGGAAGGAACGGACGTGTCCTTCCGTCAGGGGATTCGCCAGCGCAGCCATGGTAAGTGTTGGGGAGGGGATCGGCGGCTGGCTTTGCACGACGGCTTTTTCCGGCTGCCGCCGTTGGTGATTGGCAGGCCCAGTTCCGGCGGGCTTGTAACCACGGGAAAGCTTTTCAGCGGTCCCCGATAGTTGGATGCTGGTGGCCGGTGGCTTTCTTAGCAAAAGACAGAAAAAGTTTTCCTTCCGCCTTCCACAAACACAAGCTGGACTGCCCGTGGACCTGACACCGCCTTGTTTGTAGCGGGAGGGTTGGGGGTGTAGGGAGGCCACGAGCGTTTGCAGGCCTCAGGGCGAGGAAAGGTCGTAGTGGCATCAACAGGCAATGGACTGTTGTAATTATTATTATATCCCGCCTTTTTTATATATAGCTCAAGGTGATTCTCACCTCTATTTTCCCCACAACAACAACCCTGTGAGGTGGGTTGGACTGAGAGAGAGTGACTGGCCCAAAATCACCCAGCCGGCTTTCATGCCTAAAGGAGGCCTAAGACTCACAGTCCCCTGGTTTCTAGGCCAGCTCCTTCACCACTACACCAAACTAGCTCTCACTGTTGCATCCATCCTTCTCAGCATCCATGGGGGTGGGGGGAGTGGGAAATAGTGAGAACTGCCTCCCACTGCAGTTCTCTTGTGTTACTGAGAAATATATTAAGAAAGAGTACCTAAATCTTCACAGTCTTATATTCTTTCTCTTCCCTCCCCCACCCCCTTCATTTCAGGAGCTTGAGACAATGAGCAGATACACTAGTCCAGTGAATCCGGCTGTGTTTCCACATCTCACTGTGGTGCTTCTGGCCATTGGCATGTTCTTCACAGCTTGGTTCTTTGTGTATCCTTAGTATTGCAGATATATATTTTGGTTACTTGTGAATACATGAGGTGGTTGGCAATCCTTTATTTAATCTTACTGCTTACTGTAGGAATCTTAATACTTAGCCTAGATTTTTGTTCTGGACAAATACAGTAAAAAATCTTTGCAAGGGTATCAGGATTGTACTGTTCATTTTGTATACTGTGCTGCTGAGTATTATGAGATCTTCCTGTTGGTTGTAATAATATATAAAGGGAATCAACAAATCACTTAAGTTTATTGCTTCTTTTATATATTTCATCAGCAAAATTATCCAACATGTGATATACCAGTGTGGAAAAGGAATCGGTTCCCTAGTTCAGTCAATTCAGTTAAAGGGATAATTAAGGTCTGTTGTTTAAATACTTTATTAAACAGTGAGGGCTGATTCAGGCAGCTTTTCCCTGTATAATTCTCACATACTTTGGCTTCTGTCATTGTGATGAACTTCCATCGTAGATTTTAGAGGCATGTCATGATCCACTCAAAATAAATTCCTAATACTGGATTTCCATCAACTGACAGAGACATAGTCCTGGAATGAAAAAGGTTTGAGATAATTTTCATGAAAGACTGTATCCTGCAAAATAACTCCAAGATACAGCATAAAATCACTCAGGAAGTCACAACTCTTAACTATACACCAGGGTTCAGAGGGCTGTCTCATCTTGGCTAAAGTTGGTGACCATGATTCCATCATCAGAAAAGTACTTAGATAAAAATGAAATTCATAGAACTTTCAGGTTTGCCAGAAAGCACCTGAATTACCAATATGAGGATCTCACAAATGGAGGTCACATATTTTCCTGTTCTTTTAAGCAGCAGAAATTTTATGCTTATTACTTCTTTTGCTGAACATAAATATCTGGGGCATCATAACCTGCTTTTATGTCAGGAATGGAGATACTCAATTGTCAAAACTTGAAGACAGTCAAATAGTTAGAAACAATAAACATTACATTCAGGATTTGTGCCCCATGCTCAGTTTAAAATTGTATTACAAGCATTGCCATTAGAAATGTGACTGTTTCTCAAGGGTTGGAAAGCAGTTTTCAGAAGTCAAAAAAATCTTAACTAAGAAATTTAACATACATTTAAACTTGAATGATGAAAATCTGTGAAATTTTGATAAACTTGGAATTTTATCAAATGCATATACATGAGAGACAGGATAGGTATGTCAAGATTTCTAGCAGCAGTAGCATTTAACTTTTGGTTACAAAATTTAATAGCAGTAATAATAATTGATGCTGAGGACAGTTGCTAACCTATTCCTTCAAGTCATTCCATTCTGTTTAACTTAAGTCTGAACAAAGTATTTAGTCAATCTCTCTATCTCTGGCAAGAAGGTTTGTCTGCTTAATTTCTATGTTATTAGCTAGATTAAAGGTAGGTGATCTGTACAGTCAATTGTAATTCTATTATATATAGGATAAAAGTGTGTTTTTCCAATATGCATTACCAAGATTTCTATAAATCTGTCTGGTTACATCTTTAATTACTATCTCAGTTATGAAGTGACATCTACCAAGTATACCCGGGACATTTACAAAGAACTGCTCATCTCTCTAGTAGCATCACTCTTCATGGGCTTTGGAGTACTCTTCTTATTGCTGTGGGTTGGAATCTATGTGTGACAGTAAGCTAGGAGTTATTTCAGGTAAGACATGTTAGATCCTACTGTATGTTGGGAATTTCTGGACTATTTTGAACTGGAAAATGTCCAGAATGCCTTCTGTTAATTAGATATGATTAATAAATGTATAGAACAAACTCAAAGAAACTTTAAAAGAAGTATTTAGAGATGCAGTGTAAATAATGCTAAATGTGTTCCTGCAGACTAAGATGAACTGAAATACAGGGACAAATTAAAAAACTTGCAGCATTCAAAAGTAAGTCCCAAGTATAGCCCTGTACTTTTTATCTAGCCATGGTCTCATGAGTATTCAAAAAGGCTTAATTTTTAATAGATGGGTGTAAGCTTGCACTGTTAG
The DNA here is from genome assembly GCF_035149785.1 of Candoia aspera. Lineage (NCBI taxonomy): Eukaryota > Metazoa > Chordata > Lepidosauria > Squamata > Candoiidae > Candoia > Candoia aspera. Next base: position 234,221,987 of record NC_086153.1, on the reverse strand, counting down.
AATGTGAATATTAAATTTCAAATTAACTTTGTAAGAAAGCTTGAAAGTATACAAAAACAAGCTAATAACATACATTCTTTCCAACTGGTTTACATTTTAAAATAAAACAAAAGCAATGAATGTTGTTAACAAACTTTTAACATAAGAGCTGGTATGTATACTCTTAGGGGCAGCCATTAGAAAACAACATACAGCTCCTTAGAAATATCCACTTCTACAAATATGTTATTAATTATACAAAAACAAGTTTTAATAATGCTAAACCTTTTGCCAAAGAAACTAGCACATTACAAAAGAATTCACTTCGCTGAAAAGGACTGATATTTTATAGAATCAGAGTTAGAAGGCAGCTCAGTGCAAGATCTGCTGAACCATTTGGAAGATGGCTATTAGGACTCTCAGTGAAGGGGAATATAGTATACCTCTTCCTAAGACAGCTCTTACCATCAGGAACTTCCTCCAAATATCTCAACTAAATTTACTACCCTGTAGTATCAAACCATTGGTTACATTTTTGTGGTAACTGTTATTTCTGTGTGTAGACTTCTCTGCAGATTAGCTGTTGCCAGTCAGGCATGTGATTAAATACAGAAGCTTCCTCAGGTGGGAGTTGTGACCTCACCTGCCATAGGTGGCACTACATGTTATATTTAAACATGATTGTATACATGGTTGGTAGTTTCCTAATCAGATCAGATGTGGCCAATGATTTGCAGCTATTGGTTTCTAGAATTGAGCCTTCACATTTTCCATCAGCAAGTTTCAACTAATTGCTGTTTCCCATGCCTGATGGGAATAGGAAACAAATAATCAGGCTGGATTGTTGAGAGGAAGAAGGAAACCGTGTTGCTTAGTTTTTTCTCACAGCATCTGACCCAACAATCCAGCATAAGTTTTGTTGTGTCCCCCTTTCCATGTGACCATGCTCTGGGTTGCTGGAGTTGAAATTCCCTTGGCCTGTAAATTGCTAAACTTGTGGTTTAGTTTCCTACAAATGGCATGTGCTTGTTTAGATTCTGACAAGACAAGCTTGTTTATTTGCAGTCACAATTACTGTACACTGCTACCAGTTATGCTGAGGTAGTGGGTTCATTGAAAGTGTTTAAAGTGGAAGCTAGGTAGCCATCTGTTTTGGATGCTTTAACTTGGATTCCTGCACAGAAGAGGGTTGCTCAGGAACTTAGTGGCCCATTCCAACTTTATGACAGCAGCTTTATTACTGTTATTTATGCAAATAGTATACTCTTCTAAGCCAAGAATTCATGTGTCCATGCACAATTTGCATGTCCTGAGCTGTTGAGTCATATAGGCTGGATAGATCTAATTTTTAAAAAAGGAGGAATGAGAAGTATGTTAAAAGGTCAACCATTCACAATAGAAACACCACATATTGATATCTGGGGTATTAATGTACTACCTGACTTCTGAGCTTTTGATCCCATGTTATTTGTCTTGCTTTGGATAGTGATATAAAAAGCTGTAAGGGACTGTACATTTTAAAGAAATAGTATGATCCATTTGTTTTTGTTTTTCTCCATTTCAGATTCCAGAAGGCTTTCTGCACCTCCTTTTTACTTTTTTATTGAACAGTGTGGCTTATCACGGTTCTGGACTATAAATTTTAAGATGTGAGAATTCTAATGTCAGACCAATAAAGCTGAATCTGTGATAAGCTGAATGTTATGCTATACTCTGAGGTATTGTTTTCTGCTATCCATGTGGATCCATTGATTTTCCACTGGCTTGTCAACCATACTTGGCTTTTGGTTTGTATATACTCTCTCCAGGAGAAAAAGATGCAGCTTTCTAGAAGTGGAGTGTAGTCAAAGGTGTGCTGTTGAAATCAGACTTCAGTACAAAATGCTAAGTATGAGAAACTGAAATGACCATCTCACTGTTTGTTGAGGCTCTCTTATTCACTGTATATTTTTAGATAATGGAATAAACATGTAACATTTAGGGTGATGTTTGTATGCATCCTGCTTTAGGGAGATAAATATTACAATGAACTTCAAAACATTCAGGAGTGCATACGTAGTCTCTGTCTTCAGCTCCTTTGAAGTAGCTACATATTTTCCTGCACATAATCTCAGGAAAAGATGCTGCTGCTTTAACCAGTTGCAGATGGTGCTGCATGACCCCACATATTCCAGAGGGCTTCACTGCTCTAATGGTGTTTCTGTGTCTGATTAAGTGAGCTACTTCAACAAATTTCTTGGTTCTTAAGGTGCTGCCAGACTTATTTTTGCTGCAATAGACAAAGAATTATCATTTTGGGAACAGCATGGAGACAATGGTTCACCTAAGAAATTTTTGAACCTGATCTTTTGATGGTCACATGCATTACTTCAGTAGTGAAGACCACAGATAACATTGATCTTATCTCTGTATGTCATGACTATCTTATGTTACTGCTAAATAAATCAATTTTTCTGCGCCTTAATTTGAAAAGACAGAGAATAGGAAGTTTCACACTTTGAGCTCATTTAAATGAATCAAGTCATTCATGTAGTGGTTAAGGGACTGGCCTAGAAACCAGAGTTCTAGGCCTCCCTTAGACATGAAAGCCAGCTGGGTGAATTTGGGCCAGTCATTCTCAGCCCAACCCACTTCACAGGGTGGCTCTTGTGGAGAAAACAGGAATAGTAGGCATGTTCACGACCTTGAATTGACCAAATGTGTATTTAAAAAGTGGGATAAAAATATAATACAAAATTCCATAATATGTTTGAGGCCAAGGTGCAGGCAGCATACACTACTTCCAGAGCACCTTGTTGCACTTGGTGCCTTTTGAACCCAGGAAAGTTTTTCCTGGGATCACATGGTTGTCACCCAAACCCAGTAAATAATGCAGCTTCTTTAAAGAGGCACTAAGAACTAGGAGTACAGTTAACCCTTTCTGGTTATGCCCATCTTCCAGGGGCCAGAAGTGTGTTCCATACTACGTGCAAGTACCATTCAGTGATTGCCATATAAGTGCAGAGATAAACTCTTCAAAACTTTAAGCTGAAAAGTCAGAACCCTACAATGGGTAAAAAGGCACCATAAGTGGCCTACCAGTATCTCTAATGCTCCTCAGAGCCCCCCAGATCATTGGGCCCCCCAAACTGACATTTTTAAAAGATTGGGGATGCGGGGTTTGCAGTTCCTTATGATGCTTATTTCACCTCTTGAAACCTTTCTCTATAGGGCAGGGTTTCTCAATCAGGGTTCCATGAGTGGTCAGTAGGGGTTCCCTGGGAGATCACGATTTATTTTAAAAATTATTTCAAATTCGGGCAACTTCACATTAAAGAGGTTTCATTTTTTATTTTTAGTTTAAGAACACTATTAATGCATATATACAGGCCTCCCCATGAAATGAATATAACCATTTTGTGACTTCAGGCCTATATTTGAGCCTGAATGTGCAGGGGTTCCCTGAGGCCTAAAAAATATTTCAAGGGTTTCTCCAGGGTCAAAAGGTTGAGAAAGGCTGCTATAGAGGCTTGGTTCCACCCGTTTTCAAGAGTAACGCCTCCAAAATCCATGGGCTGATGGAAGCTGCATATTCTTGCCATATAAAATTAACAGCCTGATTCCTACACGGCTTTATGCTTTGTTACTGTAGTAGATAAGGATACAAGAGAAACTGCAGCAAACCTGAGTAAAACGTGAGATGATTCGATTCATGCAGTGACTAGTTAACATAGGGGAGAGTCATAGCAAAATTCCTTTGAGCATATGAAGATTAAAATATATTTAATTGCTGACTGGTTTAATGGATGGAGAGATGAAGAAATATATTTTTCTTTTGCATTCAGTTCCAAATGTTTAAGCATTGGGCTTATTTTAAAATACAAAAGAGTATTCTTGATGGTACTCCACATCCCCAAAATGTAAGATTAAACATAGTACAGTATTAAACACCACAGACCCACAGAAAGGTATCCAGAAGTAAATAGCCAAAGACCTGATGAATGTTGTTTATTGATTCTATGTTAACCCTCCCTGATAAACTACAAAATAGCTGCATTAACAAAAAAACACGGATGGGAAGTACTTCCATAATAGATTTCAGTATCTTCTTCAGGTATATTTGGCTCTGCAATTTCCAGTTAGTTCATCAACTGTTAAGCGTGCTGCTGTTTTTGTTTATTTAAAATAGCATGTTAAACTTTTCAAGTATCTTAGGTAACTAAAAACAAAGCTGCTTTTTTAGAGGAGGGTACAGTATATACAGTTCTTCTTGACTCTAATCTGAAGGTGGATGTTAAAAAAATTTCTAGCTGACACTTATGTGGGAATTCCATTGCTTCCAGTAAAGGCCACATAATCTCTGGTGACATACCTCACTGAAATCAGTAAGGTGTCCAATGAAAGTCCCAACAAAACCAAAAGTTGTAAGCAAATTAAATATGAGAGCCTCCTGATTAATTTGACAAGATTAAAGTTTCTCATTTTTAATAAAAGTGCATATAAAAACTGTGGATAGGCACATTAAGAGATTATCATCCCTTTCACCCATAAGAATATCCTCTCAATTAAAATACTTGCTGTGACACATCACTGTACGTGCACGATCCAAACCAAGCTGCTGGTTGCTTGGTCTGCAACTTTCACTCATTGTGCTGTCTGTGACAATTCAGTTCACTGAAGTGGAGGAATAAGTGATGAGCCAATCTTGAATACAAAGTAGTATACTTGGGTATTTATTTATATAGGTACATTTCTTAAGAATCAGTCTCTAGATAAGCAAAACAGAAGTAGAGGAATCCTGAGCACCAGAACTCCAAAACAGAAACAAAATATAAATACAAATCGAAAAAGCAGGTGGTAGAACAAAAAGCAACCTCGCTTATTCTCCTGTAAAAGTAAAATAATAATAATAATAATAAAACATTAATAGAGTACTCACTAAGGATACGACTCTGAAATTGTGGACAATATACAATGATTAAAGCTGTGATAGCAACTTTTAAACAAAACAAATTAGTGCTTTATATTCCTTAAGGCTCACAGTGAAGGCATAAAACTTTTATATACAGGCTTTAAGCTTTAACAACAATAAAAATACAAAAAGTTTATGGATTTTTCTTTGAGAAATCATTCCTAACCTTCAGAGTAGCCAAACTTTGAAAGCTGGCTTCACATCCCCCCTTGTTTTCCTCCTTGTTCCTCCAAAGGTCTAAAGAGGCAGAGTTGGTACTTCAGCTCTGAGGAAGGAGAAGTATCCACCAAGCAGGAAGCCCCATCTCTTGTCACCATCAAACAGAGGAACAAATACAGCTGTTAACCACTATTTTATTTTGAGAAGTCTGTAAACGGTGCAAATGGGAAGGAATGTTCTGAGACAAGAAGAGTGAGGATTCTATAGCTTAAAGGTCCAATTTATGTGGTTATGCTAATAACTCAAGGCATTGATGGTTATTAACTTGCTATGATTTTTTTGGCTAATTTTCTCTCTCCCACACTTGATACTATGAAGCACTCTGAGACAAAAGAGATACTATAGATGCAGTGCTGTAGCATTTTAAAACAATAAAACCTGTAATATAAAGAGCAGTACTGTTATAAAAGATTACGCATACCAGAGACAACTTTGATGTGAATTTGCGAATAAAAATATTTGATATATGTATATGTGTGCTTGTGTATGTATACACACACACATATACATGCATACTTACATATAAACACAGATGCCTTCTCTCCAATTCCATTGCATCAACTGGGAGAAGAAAAAGTGATTGGTTAATTTATTTCTGATGTCATTTTGTCTTTGCTGCCTCGCCCTGATCAGGATAGGTAACAAACACTGGTGGGTTAGCTATTTATATCTGTACTGAGGAGTAGGCCAAGGGATAGTCAGGAAAATGTGAATGTCCTCACCAGATTGTTTTTAAATGAACAGTTCTTAACTACAAGTTTAAAGATTTCTTACTGCTTGTAGTAAGAGAGTATTTTGGCACCTTGCTGCTAAGAAGAGCCATACTAGGGCTACGATGCAATCAAAAGGAACAACAGAGACTTCCATCTCTGAGTTACTACTTGCATTACTTTAGTTGGATGGGCACCATTGCAGGACTTCTTCCCATCCGGCTGGGGTAACATTGGAAGACCCCACTATGTGGGAAGCTGTAGGCAAGAGCTTAACCCTGGCATGAAAAAAGCTCCAGGATGATGGGAGCCCCTAGAATGATAGCAATTCTTATACTGCCTTCAGAAGCATGATCAGGAGTGATGCTGCTGTGGGCCCCATCCGTCTGGAGCAGAACCATAGGTAGCCAGTATGCAGGGTTCTGGGAAGGAGGTAAAGGTGCCTCTTGGTTTGCATTTCATTGCTGGAAAATAGGAAGCTGGAGGGATGCTGGATACTTGCATGGCTGTGTCTTTAGAAAGGCAAAATACGCTTTAAAGCAGATCTGAATTGCTACCAATTATGTTCATCAATGATAAACAAGCAGCAAATTCTAGCAAAGGCTGAATGCAAATGAATAAGAGCTGACAAAGCCATGAATTAACAAGAACAGTGCCAGAAAAATTGGTGGAATTACATGGATGGCATTGTCCATGAAATAGTAAAGTGATGCCCCCACGCTATATTGCTTTATCATGGCATTAAAAAAAGCCAACAGGCACCTCACAGTATTTTGCTTTGATACGGCAAGCCTAGGTTCCAATTGCTTTGCAGGTTGCTCTTGGGGGAGATTAAGGCTAAGGAAATTCACTGCAATAAAACCATCAATGGCAGATGAACAAAACTTCCTTACTGCTTTTTAAGCATTTCCTTTCATCTCCTATGGCTCCCTGATAAATGCTTACATGATTAAATGGACAGTGTCCCTAGAATAGCTATAAAAGAAAGATTTTCTCTGGCCTATGATTTCCTTTTTCTCTTCTTGTTATTCTGAGTGCACAGTGTGCATATATAGGGGGAAAAATCCACCAAGACTCCAAAATCATTTTAAAATGTTCAATATTAATCCTCTATTCTCCTTTACTTTGACTCTGTCCCAATTATGTCCAAACTAAAGCAGCTGAGGAGGAGGAGATAAAAAAGGAAAGAGGAAAACAGAACAGTGGATGAAGAGAGAAGCTGGTGCTATCAAGGATGGCCTGGAGAAGTACAGGCTACAACTGTCTTCATAGTAACTGAAGCTCTTGTCACTATGGCTGATTCAATTCTGCACTGAAACACAAATCAGTGCAATCTTTCAATAAGCAGTGCTTAGCAGTGCATCCTTATAGAGGTTTGCTGAGGTCAAATTCATTTCATTCTGTTACTCATCAGTAAGTGGTGAGCACAGGACTGCAGCTTAAACTGATTTTTTTGACCAGAGAGCCTTACCTAAAGTATGTATTATCTTCAATGTTTAAAATCCATAGTAGTGACATCAATAAATTACAATTCCAGTTTGAGTTATGTTATCTAAAATTAAGTGCCCAAATAGTATGTATTAAAGATCAGCTTCACACCTGCTTGCAACTTAGATCCCTTATCACTATATACCAAAAACTGATCGTGTTATTCTTTCTTGTGCAACAGTGCCTGCTGGTGGCGAGTACTAGCAATCACAGCTATGCCATTCTTTACAAGTTTGTGGTGTTTGAGGTGGACCAGACTAAACCCTCTCTATCTTCTCCTCCCTGTGTGATCAAGTGTATCCTCACTGCTGCCAGTGGATAAGAACACCCCCAGTTCCAGCCCGCTGCTATTTTTCTTTAGGAGCTACTTTTGGGTAGACAATAGGCAGCATCCTAAAGAAAGATGACGGTGATTAATAAGGCATTAATTTTATATCCCACTCGTAAGTACCAGTCGCTTTAAAGAATACTGGGAGCTATAGCTTTGAAGAACAGTGAGACCTGTACATTACTTTGTGAGAAGAGGTTAGCATATATATGAATACTGTACATCTATTAGTAGTGTCCTCATAAAACTATTCTTAACTATCAGGTTTGTCTGGGAAGTGTGAATTTCAGCAGAGATATACAATGAGGGATACGCAACACTGGTAATGGCCTAAGAACTTGCCTACCTGGTAATAGGTAAATTAATCATGTGGCAGTTCCACCAAGGAATGCAGCCACACTACTTCTGTTTTTCACAAACACACCAGTACTTCTTTAAAAAAAAACAAAAAACCACCAACAGCCAAGGGGCTACCTTAGTAACTTTTACTACAGTAATCCAATTTAAAAGCTGGCAGTGCTGGGTTGCTGGAATATGCCAAAGGCAGGAATGCTTCTTTTCATATATTCTTCATACAGCAATTTAATTCTGGTTGAGAGAGCTGAACCAGCAGCTTAACTTCCTCATCAGGTCACTTCCTTGTTCTCCACGCAACTGTTCTTGCTCCTACATAAAATTTAACTATTTTAGAAAGAGCCAGGGCCTGAACCAACTAACCCTTTTGTCTTTGAATTGACGGCAAAAGACTGATACGTTGACAGTTGTGCTCATACGTCTGACTTATCCCGGCCCCTAATTCAACATCTTGGCTCAGAATGGCACTCAGTGTGGGCTCAACTTTGGTTTCCTATGAGACACAAAGCCAGTCAGCAATTGACTTGAATGTTGGCTGCTGCTGCTTCTCTTTTTTTGGTGAAAAAAAAGCGGTTTAGCAAATTAAAACCCTGTAACAGTAAATAACCTGAAATATGAAGGAGAGTCAAAGCCAGGAGTGAAGGAAAGTGTTTTGTTTGTTGCCTCACAGAGACCCCTTAGGGATAAAAAAAAAAATCAGTGTGGATATTTTTAGCATTTAGAAGGTACATTCCTTCTTGGGGCCTCCTTTCTTCAGCTTCTGGCACAAGGGTTAATACTATGAGTTCTTCCATATTCTCTTTGGGACAAATGGATTTTTGGCAGATGCAGATAATGGGATTTAAAAGGTTTCATCAATGCTATTATGATACCAGCATTGTGGAGTCCAGTTGCAGAGCCCAGAGGTTAATTTCTCAAGTATATTTTGATAGAAGAGAGCTAACTTCTTGAGAAGCATCTTCATCCAGTCCTGAAAAGAAGGCACTTTGGGTGCAAACGTGGCCTGCAGAGTAAGACTCGCAGAGTGGCTTTTGCAGGGTCCATGAGGTTCGTTGTCTGCAGAATACAAATCTATAGTAAACTAGACGCAGGAAGAAGTGAGCGGTAAACCCCATAGCTTTTCCATTGGTTATTGCTACTGAAAACAGCCCTGAATTCCAGTGTCACCAGGATTTCTGCCAAGCATAGCTTTAAAGAGAAGCATCTGACTACCAGCTAGAAAGCTGAAAATTCCAGTGTATGACTTGCAACACATCCAGATAGAATTCCTTTTCAGACAGATCCAGTGTTTCCATTTTAGAATAGGACTTCCAACATGGTTGGTAAGAAATTTGCCCTAGAAAGCTGCTTCATTAACTCTCTGGGCACCGAGATTTGTTTCCAGCCAAGCCATGTCCTTCAGTTCTGAGGTGTCCAAATAGACTGAACACGAGCATGGTCAAGTCTAAAATTTTAAAATCCAGTGTATTCACAAGACAGAGGAATTCTAGTATCCTAGAGCAAATCACAAAAACAAATGCCTCCCTATTTCCATGTTTTGCTTGTGGCAGCACTCCTCCCCAAAGTATGGCATTCTAAGGTTAATATCCCTCTGCTAGGAAGGAACCCAAGTTACTCAGACCCAAAGGGAAGGGCTTGCAGATCAGAAGCAACTCGTCAGGGCCAGGCGTTCTCTGAAGAGCACATTCAGTCGCAGGAGTCTTTGGGCCCATTTCTGCTTCTGTCAAAGGGTACTGGTGCTCCTGAGACTCACTCACAGAGCCAGTAGAACTGGAAATAGTAGTCATTAAAAAGAGAGCCCATCTGCTCCGCAGGGGTGCTGCAGTTAGCTTGGCCCTGGGAGGAGAAAATGAAAAAACAAAGTTTGAGAGAAATGATATTTTTTTTAATGAGAGGAACTCAGATCTTCTTGAGGGGATCCCAAGGGTTTGCAAAGCAATTATGGGAAGCAATTTGTCTTTGGGGAAGCAATTTGTCTTTGGGGCAGCAGACCACAAACAGTTGGTAGGATCATTAGCTCAAAAGTATTATCTCTTTGGGAAAAATGCAAATGAGTTCAAATTTGACTCTAAATGAGCTCATACTCTGAATGGGTCCCCTTAGATCACTGAAACTGCTCTCTGATTTTGTGATGAAAGGGAAATTTTCTATTTGTTGTCAAGGCACAGAAGCCTTTATACTGATATCTTGTGTCCCTGAATCAGACTTCCCCAACGAACTCCAGACTCTTCTTTCAAATCTGCTCCCTAAAAGTTCAAATCTCCCCTCTATTTGCTCCCACACACAGGAAGTTACATTAGAGCAAAAACAGCAATCCCAGTACTTTGGTCGGAAATTTGACAGTGTTCTTAAAATCTCTCGATTAACTCCACAGACGTACATATTTCTCTCTACTGAAGATTGAGGCTAAAAGGAAATAAGCATCCCTGTGAAACCTAGAGATTCTCCTTCCAATGGACACCAAGCCACTTCTTATCTATCCGGGGTTCACTAGGAGGGGCTATAAATATGGGGTACTCACACGATCCTTGTACACATTTCCTCATGTGGATATCATCCATACACTCATCCACCTTATTTGACTTTGGAGCTTTCAGCTCTCCATTCACCCAGTGCCCAAATTAATGTGATGCCAGAGGGAGATTCATTACCAAAGGGCAACTTCATTGTCTGTGTTGTAATTCTTCTCTCCAAGAACTAATATGCCATACAAATCTATGCTAGAGAGGACGTGGCAGGTATTGATACTCACAGGCCTAGCTAATCGGAAGTGGTAGGTAAATTCCTGGAATGGCATCATAACCACAGACCAACGGCATGTCACTCCCTAGGGAAAAAAGAACAGTCGATACCTGGGATGAAAGGAAGCTGCTGCTGCTGCTGTTTAATACTGCCCCATTTCCCAGGCTGTCAAGGTGAAGTGAACTTCCTTTGTTCCCTGCTCCCGCTTTCTAGCAAGAAACTGATGTTAGAGAGCGGCAGGCAGCAAGGTACCATATACTGTATACTCACAAATAAGCCAAGAATTTTAGGTGTCAAAATACACCCCCAAAATTGAGTTTGGCTTATCTGCAAGTATATAGCAATACTTTTTAAAAGTACCTGTATATCCTGTATATGCTTGCGGATAAGCCCATCTGCGGATAAACTAACCCTCAAATTTTTAACCAAAATACCATGAAAAATGGATAATCCGTGGATTACCCACAGATAAATCAATTGTGAAAATTAAAACATACGAAAATTTTGAGGGTTGGCTTATTCACAGAGGGCTCATATGCAAGTATATACAGTATATTATTTTAGCCCGCGTCTAAGCTGTTACATTTCTATTCTGAAAGGGACAAGGGGAGAAAAGGGCAAAAGAAAGGAGATGAGAAGAATCAGTTTTCCAGTCAGATTTTTAAAGAGCAGGTTACTAAAGAGCAATCTTTAAGAAATAAAGGCAACAGTATCTGTTCCGTCTTAAAACTGAGATCTAACTACACAACAAATTGAACGTCTGAACCTGATTTTCTATTGTGAACAAAAGCTTGGATGCAAATATGTTATCGAGCAGGTATGCACCTATTCTGTGAGATACCTTTAAAAAAACATACCTGAATATCTGTTGCATTAGACAAGCTGTCCAGGTCATCTTCAGTGTGCAGACAAGGGCTCTTGGATATGAGATTACAAAGATAGCCAGATACAGCTGAGGAGGCACTAAGAGGAAGGAAAGAAACAGAAAGCATCTAGTTTAAAGCAACAAAGATGAGTTGGTCATTTTCAACACTGCTTTCTCTTGGCACTTGTAATAGTATAAATGCCACTTATGGCCTATGAATTCATGTTCTCACCTTGCTGTGAAATATTCTTTCTCACTTTGCATATTCACCCACCAAAGATACAGGACTCCTAATTGTATACCATCACACCAGACTTGAACTTTGAAATGGAAGGAATGCACCCTAATGTTGGGGTGCGTTCCCCCCTCTTCTTCCTCCCTCACCCTTTGAAATTTCTCTCCAGAGTCTTTTCAGGGGTGCTGTTAGTTGCAGGCAGGAAGAGAAGATGGAAAGTCTTTGATTTGTGCTACAGCAGAAGGCAATGTATTTTAGGCTTCCAGGAATAATGGAGCTATGTTTTGTGAAGTTATTTTGAACAAATCCAAACCCCGAAAGTGGTAGCTGACAAGCCATGTCTCTAATTTCCCCTTGACTTTCTAGGAAACATCTTGAGAGGACGTGTTAAAAACAAACAAACAAGCAATAGTATGAGACCCCCTGACCCAAACTGCTCTGGTTTTCCAGGTCAAAAAGTACAGACAAATATCACAGTGGAGAATTCTCTTGAGTGGGGCACACAAAGGAGCAAAATGGTCTTTTAAGAGCACAGGGAGGTGCCTTGCACTGAAGTAGCATCACCTGGCCCATCATCAGATTAGGCAACATGTGGTGCTCCGGATGCTGCTGAATAGCTCCCAGTGGCCTATCCACTCTGTGCTGACAGCAGTTTTCTCATGTTTCAGAAGCAGGTTTTGTTGAGGCCAAACTGGAGAGGTGAGAGACCAAACCTGATTTTTTTTCACACAGAAACCATTTGCTCTGCCACGGAGCGACAACACACACAGACTTCCTCCTGGCTCATGCTTAGCTTCTTATCTTCAGCATGTCAGGGTATGAAATACATGGCATCCTCCCGAGGTATCACTGACAGATTTTAATTTTTGACTGTGGCCATTTTAGGGCTATTGCAAGAAACTGCTCTGTGATTATGGGATGAGAAGTGGCACAGAAATATAAAGACGAGCACCACCGCAAAGGAATGAGCAGGAGTGTCACAGCCTCACCACAAGCCCCTCCACCATCTCCCTCATGACTCAATACTATTCTCAGATGAATAATATTGAGAATAGGATTCTCAGTTTGTGAAACGATAGCAAATATCACATTGCTCTCTAGTATTTATGCCATTTTGGGATTCTCCTTTCCCAGTCTGGTTCCCTATAAATGGCTTATCCTTTACAACAGCACATAAATAAATTTATTTATTTAATTTACATTTATTTATTTATTTATTCATTCATTCATTCATTCACTGCCCACCTCCGCCTCATGGGGGACTCTGGGTGGTTTTAGACAGTATTCCTTGCCAGAGCCCCTCCTTTCCCAAAAGTTCTTACTTACTTCATTTCCAAGGTAAGATTTGTGTTCACTGACGTAAACTTGCTGATGGGAATGCGGTAAGTGATATTCCCTGTCCTGCAGGCATAAACAGAAAAGGCTACACCACGAACTCTTGCTCATCTTCAGACTTTCCTGCTGTGCTTCGTATGTATTCCCTCAAATACAGTTCCATTGTTCACCACTGATAACATGGCAACCAAGGTGCATGAAAAAATCCTAAATTGGTATATTTAGTTATCTGAATAACACAGTTTTCTTCCTAGGAATCTGACCTCTAAGAACCCGCAGTCTGAGCTATGCAAAAACCTGGAAAAGCAATGAAATGCCTACAGTGGAAGACTGGAGTATAAAATTAACTGAACTTTCAGAAATGGCAAAGCTGACCCGTTTGGTCAGAGAAAAAACAATACTTTTTTGAAAGCCTGGAAACCTTATATGGACTTTCTGTTGGAAGAAGAAAAAAAAATGTATTGATAATTTCTGGATTTGGAGATTAAAAATGGACAAGAGGTTGGGAAAAGTTTAAGATGACAATTACTTGACAGAAAAAAGGACAGAAGCCATAAATGTATTTTTTTTCTGTTTAAAAAAATTCTCTTCTTTCTCTATTTCTTATTCTCTATCTTTGTTCTTGTTTATTTTGTATATTTTACTACACTGACAAATTCTAATAAAATATATTACAAAAAAAAAAGAACCTCCCGTCTATCAAAGCTTATGGCTCCTATGCTCTCACTTACCTGCAATCATCCCCTGTAGCACAGACCTGGGGTAAGATGACCACATTTGTCTCCAAAAGTGACACAGACTGGAGCACAGGAGCTGTTCCTACAGGACAGAAATGATCAAGGTGGAGCAGGATGTTACTCTGCATAGGAAGTTCCTACAAATGCCAATCATCCTGAAGAGAGGGGTTTAAGATTGTGATCTACTTCTAACCATATGTATTTCTGTCTACAACCAAGTTGAAAGGAAATCAGACAATTTGGAATGGGATTCACAAACCATGTCTGCTAAGGATGTCTGCATGCCATCACCTCACAGAGCTTTACTTGCAGCATAGGACACAAAAGGAACAAGATGATGACCCCGCAGTATAGCCAGGGAAGATCTGTCACAAGTGGAAAAATAACAGGTGCTCTCTAGCAGGTTGGATATGATTACATCAACAGCTTTCCCCATCCTGTAGCCTCCAGATGTCTTAGGATGACCATTCCCATATTCCCAGTCAGCACAGTTTGAGAAAGGAAACTATGCTAGCAAATGTAATGGCTGGCAGTAATGGGGAAGTTCTGGAGGAGAATAAAGAAGGAATAATTAAGGAGATGCCTGCACACAGTTAAAACATATGTGAAGAATCTGCAGCTCAAGAGCAAATGAACCAGCCATCTGAACCGAAATCTTTCCTGCATGCCCATCGGCAGTGCCTTCAAGTTAGTCTTGATTCTTGATGACTGCCTGGAATGGTCCCTGCAGTTTTCTTGGCAAGACTTTTGGAAGTGGTTTGCCATTGCTTCCTTCCTAGGGTCAAGAGAGAGTGACTGGCCCAAGGTCACCCAGCTGGCTTCGTGCCCAAGGCAGGACTAGAATTCACTGTTTCCCGGTTTGTAGCCTGGTGCCTTAACCACTACACCAGACTGGCTCTCTCCTGCATGACCACAGCCCAATGATTAGTCAACTGGGGAGGGCCAGACTGCAGTAGGGAAGACGAGGTGGTTTGCATGTGGGAACAGTGTGTGTTCACAGGGGTGAAGGAATAATTGAAGGTTGTATGTTTCTGCTTGAAAGTGGTGGGTGATGCACATGCAGGTTCCTGCACACATGCAAGACACAAGGGGTAATTGGGCTGCTGCTGCTCCTGGCCACACACTGGACTAGTATGAGGGCTCTGAACCATCTATTACTGCATGTTGTCCTTGGGGCAAGAAACTTTTTCCTTCTTCAGGTAAACAATGCCTGTTTATTTATTTAATTTATATGTCTGCCCATCTCATCTCTGGACCGTATACAAGGTTAAAAACGATGGTTAACCACCCAACCATAACATCCAAGATCACAAATAATAATGCCAACTTATAAGAAAGCAGCACTAACTGGCAGAGTTTGCCCAATCTCCTGGCCCAAATGCCTGGGGAAAAGCCAGATCTTTAATGCCTTATGAAAGGCTAACAGGGTTGGGGCCATCTGAAATTCTGGAGGGATGATGTTCCAGAAGGCAGCCACAGAGAAAGCACAATTCCTGGGTCCAACAAGAAGACACTGTTTAACATGCCCTCCCTGCTAGATCCAGTGGGGTTAGCAGAGATGGTGGGAATCATCTCTACTCCCAGGTAATCAGGGAGAATGGGAAATAGGTTTACCATCATGCTTGGTGCTTGCGATGCCAGGCTCCTTAGCATCTGGTTGGCCAATGCTCCGTCGCTGCCGTGCTGTCTGATCAGGAGGGAAACTGTTGTGTGTGAGTTGGAGGTTGGCAACATATTTGGACTTGCCCTGGATATTGGTGAAGAGGGAGGAGGGGCTGGCATTGGGACTGCCAAAGCCCCGTGATCGGTCAGCCATCTTTGGCCACTTTGCGTGGGAAGTTGTCTTGCCAGTGACCCCCCTCGATTTGGCTTTGATGTTTGTCATTGGTAGGAGTGACACGAAGCTTTGGTCTGTGAGGGCAGAGCAACAACATAAAAATTAACAAAGCTAATTTGAGAAGGGACCAGATATCAAATGGACAGGTAACAAAGAGCCTAAGGGGTGAGGTCTAGGGCAGCCTAATTCTCAGAGGTGATAAACCTGTGACTAGCTTCTAATGCTGTAGACACACATGGTTGAATTCTTCATACCAAACCAAAAAATCAAATCCCTTTATATACTAAATTAGCAAGTCAGAGAAAAAGCTAGCCTAAAACCATTATTTTCTTCACATATTAATTTTCTACAGGGAGAAACCTTAATTTTTAATGTAGATGAAAATTCCCTTATGAGAGTCTCCATGCATTCTGAAGTTTTATTCAGATTTTATTCAGCTGGAGTTTCTAAAGCAAATATAATTCCATATAAAAACATCTTTGCAGAAAATGGCATCTGTAAGAACTGGTTTGCACTAGGCAACTGATGGGAAAGCAAGAATTATCAGTTAAATTATCCACCTGCACTGAATTTACCCCTTTCCTTAAGAATACCAAAATCATACAAGCCATCCTACAATATTTAAATATTCCTGTCCATTCTATTCTGGAAGAGAAATCTAAAAAATCCAAAAAGAATGTAACAATCAGGTATAAGTAGGGAAGCAAGATAAACCTTCCTAATGGAATGCTCTT
The DNA here is from genome assembly GCF_035149785.1 of Candoia aspera. Lineage (NCBI taxonomy): Eukaryota > Metazoa > Chordata > Lepidosauria > Squamata > Candoiidae > Candoia > Candoia aspera. The sequence goes on along the minus strand of NC_086153.1, from coordinate 234,205,473 downwards.
GAGATATTGACAACCTGAATGCCCAAGGAATCCAGAAAATCGTGATTAAAACAAAATTATTAAGACCCCCCAAAAGTGATGCTTTGAAACTGGTTCAATTTGATGTAAATAATGATGCTAATATGGCTTCATCACTCAGATTTTTTCTCCTTCCTTCTGCTAGGTGAGGAAAGTAGAAAAATGTTCATAGAAAAAGGATGGAAGTCCACTTTATGCTAATTTACCTGATGAAAAAAGCTCTTGGCATTAAATGTTGTTGCTTAAAACAGTTGACAGCCTTTAAGGTACCCTAATTCCTCCTTTTCTGCTGTATCCAATTAAGACATCTGTCTTTTTGTACAAGTAGCTACAATATTTATCTAAAAAATTTTTTGCTCTGAATGTAGATAGTTTAGTCCCAGACTGTCAGGTATACAAACATCCTTCTAATAACCAAATGTGTCAAACAACTAGTGGAAAAGTTACTATTATGCACCCACATCCTTGCACAATTGTTAGGCATGCTCATTTAACTAAGGAAGTTATGGAAGTAGCTGTGGTGTGATAGCAGAGAATTGTCTGTTTGGTAGTAGATAATGCGCCATTTAACACAACAGTATAGCAGATAACTACCCATTTGGGAAAACAGTGTAACCAAATGGTTCAGAAAAACATTCACACAGAAAATGAACTGAACCTACAAGACATATGGTAATCCAAATCCCCCCCAAAAACAGGCTCTACTTCTGTGCATTCAGGACAGACTAGATGAACATGAACTGCTGAAACTACAGCATCATCTTGGGGAGGAAAAACAGTGCTTACATCACTGTTTCATGGCTGGCTGGGGAGTTCTGGGTGTTGAAGTCCACACCTCTCAAAGTTGCCAAGGTTGGGAAACACTGGCTTAGATGCTCTGCCTTTAATGGTATTGACCAAGAGATGCAATAATATCTCCTATCCAGAGTGGTTAAACATATATTCAGAGTCTGAAATTTTGACACTTGCATGTGTACTTTTGAAATGTCCTACCTATCATCCTTGGAGGATGGAGTTAATCTCTCCTCTAATCACACACCGATCAACATATCAACATATTTCCACACCAATCCCTGCAAGCAATTGTGTGCTTCCTATTAAATGACCCAGACTGTGGCCAAATTCTGTGCCGTAGCAATGGCAGTCAGAAATCTCTGGTTCTGAGTATACACAGGCATGCTTAGCTTGTGCTGCGAGTGGGCTTTTATCTTAGATATTTTTCATTTTAATGTCATTTCCTACTTTCGGGTCTATGACTATAAATTCTTAAATAAATAACTAGATAGGACCAAATGGCTTTACCTATCCGGTTGGTGGCAATTGTAGTGGTCCCAGAAGTTCCAAGAGAAGATACATTGTTGGGAACAGAAGAGCAGCAGGTAGAAAAACAAGGTGGGTTGAAACAGACTACTATGTTATAGGCAGGCAAGGCAGAGGACAAGTCAGGCACATGGGTTGCAGCTGTAGGAAAAGAACAACACAATCAAGATCAATTGCATCAAATCCAAAACAGCACCAATTAGCTTCTGGCACTAAATGCCTAATTCACAACATTATCTTTGAATTTATCTTTTCTCTCAAGCAGTCACATGGATTGACTTTGACCACAGCAGAAAACCAATCTTCCGGCGAACAGCAGAGCCCATTTTTAAACAGAGCTTTATGTTAGTGCATCTGTCAGATTCCCTGATCAAAGGTTTCACAGAAACCCTTATCAGGACATCTCCCATTGTGTCATTCTCACAGGTTGCAGGATGGGAAGGAGGTGGGAGGGGGTTTGCGAAGGTGGAATGTAAGGGATTATTTTGGCTATAAGCACATCAAGGACGGGAGATGGAGATATGGTAGAAATGCCATCTGATTGGGAGGGGGAGTGACACGTTTCGTGGGAAAGGGAACTAGCTAAGGGAATGTAGTTTAAAGTAGGGTTTTGGCGGGAAGTCTTTATTTGCAGCTTGCCTTCTGTACTATTCATTACGCTTCAATAAACCAGTTCAGAGAACTCCAGTTTCTTGACTGTGTGTGTGAATGCTTGAATGAGCAGGTGCTGACATTAAGCTGCGAATCCATAAGTCGGAAACTCTTCCTGAGATAGCAATCAGCTGAGAGTTAACGAACCATGCCTAAGCACAGGAAGTCCTGGGCAAAGCAGCCATCGCCTCTGCCATCCTCGGAGAGAACCGTGCTGTATGCTAAAGTGGCAGAAGAGAAAATTGAGACAGAGGAGAGTTCGGGGAGTGGAGACAGCGAGTGCAAGGTGGAAACCCGGCTCAACCAGATGGAGTTGGAAAGCGCCCTCCACTCCTTAAATTTTGTGACAGAAGCCCGGACACCGAGCGTTATTATTGAAGAACCACAGGTGGCACCTACTCAGGTTGGTGCCAGGGAAGTTGAGGCAAGACCTCCCCCACCTGTGGATGCACAAATAATAGTGCGAAGCCTGGGGTCTCAAGGAACCATTCCAGATCCTAATGAAACGTCCCAAGACATCCTCAATCTGGAAGCTAGAATGTCTGCCATGGAAGTGGTCTTACAGCAGGTATCGAGAACTCTGGAGACCATACCCGTTGGCAGAAATTGCGACTCAGCTGTCGAGAGCAGAGTCACCAATCGGGCGAGGGAGACGACGTACCCTAACCCCAACCAGAGATTTCAAATCGCCCATGAGACACAGGCGGAACAGACGCCACCAAGAAAGCCAAGGAGATGGAGGAAGAGCGCTAGCTGGTGGGGCAACCCAGGGCACAGCCCCAAAGGACATCCAAGTCAAGTTTGATGGCGACCCAAGGCAGTTGGCATTTTTCCTGACCACCGTTTCCATATACATGAGAGAGTATGGCTCATCGTTCCCCACGGAGTACAAGAAAGTTAGCCAAGTGGGTGCAGGCTCAGAGGGCCGGCTGCTGAGTGGTTTGTGCAGTTGCACGATGCGAGTGCCCCAGAACTGGGTAACCTGCGGCAGTTCATGAAAGCCCTGAGGGACCAATTCGAGGACCCACTGGATAAGATGAGAGCAAAAACCGGAATCCAACAGCTTAGGCAAGGGGGTCAGACCGTGGCAGAGTATGCCATGGAGTTCAAAGCCCTTGCTGGAAAAGTTATGGACTGGTCTGAAACCACTAAGATAGACTACTTTAAGGGGGGCTTGCAGCCAGAAATCCTTAGATGGGCACTCTGCCAAGGAGATCCCCCCCCCCCACTTTGAAAGATTGGATCTGCCTTGCAGGTGAGGTTGAGAACACCCAGTACCAGCTCCACAGGCAGCTTTGGGCTCAAGCGATGGGAAAAAAATACAGTAGCGCCAAGTCAATTTCCTTTTGCCCAGCAAAGACCTTTCCGGGAGAGGGATGATCGGAAAGACAAGATCGGAAAGAAAGGCGCCTGTTTCAAGTGTGGGAAGGATACACACAGAGCAGCAGAATGCCGGGACACCATAAAAGGAGCAACTAAACCAACCAAAACCCCACTGCCCCGATGCAAGGCAGCAGCTGCAAGTGCCCTGGATCGAAAAGACCCCAAATGGGAACCTCAACCAGACTCTGGAGAAGACTCTGACCAAGAAGTCTTGGAGCTGGTGGGAAACAAGTTTCACCTGTTCTAAATCGCGCCCGTGGGCAGTGGGGACTCCAGGCTGCAGCGCACCCACTTCTGACACTGATGACAAAGAAGACCCTTTGGTGGGTGATGATCGTCCCACCTTAAGGGTGAAAGTAGAGTTAAAAAACTTACAAACCAGAAACAAAGCCATTTTGACTGCAATGGTAGACTCAGGGTGCACCAAATGTTTAATACACCCTGCCCTCGACACTCTGAGTCTTAAAACCAAGAGACTAAAAAATCCTATTATTTTCACACAAATGGATGGGTCTGTTGCCCATGGGGGCCCCGTGGAATTCAGGACTGAGACATTAGCCATGCAGCTGGGGGGCATAAGGAAACCTTGCAGTTCATTGTAGCCCCTATTGCCAACTACTCCATCATACTGGGGCTCCCGTGGCTTAAAAGCAGAAAGCCACAGATCGATTGGGACTCAGGTGCTTTATTGTTTAACAATGCAGTTGGTAAATTTTTTTCTGTACCCCAACTGGGGGGGGGGGGAGGTAGCTGGAACCCTTCTTAACCGCTCCCTTTCACCTGAAGTCTTGCCACAATCTGGCATTCCATCTGAATATGCAGACTTTACTGATGTGTTCGAAGAGAAAGAGTGCGATCTCTTGCCTCCGCATAGAAAAACTGACTGTGCCATTGAAATAGACCCAAAGGCTAAACTACCAAAGCCCAAAATGTATGCCATGTCAGAGACTGAAAAAAATGTCCTAAGAGAATTCATTGACAAAAACTTAGAGCGTGGGTTCATTGAGCCTGCCAATTCACCTTTGGCTGCCCCTGTACTTTTCCGGGTGAAAAAAGATGGCTCATTAAGACTTTGTACAGACTACTGAGGAATAAATGCCATCTCAATTACAAATCAATATCCCCTCCCCCTAATGAAGGACATGCTTTCGCACCTCTCCAAAGGGAAAGTGTTTACCAAACTTGACCTCAGGAAAGCCTATTTTCGAATTCGCATTCGGGAAGGAGATGAATGGAAAACAGCGTTTAACTGCCCTCTTGGTTCCTATCAATATAAAGTTCTCCCCTTTGGGTTGGTAGGGGCTCCTGGTATCTTTATGCAGTATGTCAATGAAGTCCTTCATGACCATTTGTACAAGGGAGTTCTGGTTTACCTGGACAACATTTTGATTTATTCTGACAATCTCAAGGACTATGTTAAACTTGTGAAAAAGGTTTTGTCCAAACTGAGGAATGCTAAACTTTATGCCAAACTTTCTAAATGTGAGTTCCATAAATCACAACTGGACTATTTGGGCTACCATATATCCTCAAAAGGTGTCGAAATGGATCTTGCAAAGGTCCAGGACATTATGGGTTGAGAACCCCCACACACCTACCACCAGCTTCAAAGTTTTCTCGGTTTCGCCAACTACTATCGAAATTTTATCCCCCAATTTGCTCAAATTGCTTTACCTCTCACTGACTTATTAAAAACCAGGGGGAGGGGGGAAACCTGCAAAGTTACCTCTCCTGGAGCCAAACTTACATGGACTTCTGCCTGTCAGGTGGCTTTTGACAATTTGAAACTTTTCACCCGTGAACCTATTCTCGCCCACCCTGACCCAACTCAACCTTTCATTGTGCAAGCTGATGCTTCTGATTCGGCTCTTGGAGCTGTGCTCCTGCAAAAAGATGACACAAGTTTTCCTTGTCCCTGTGCTTATCTTTCACGCAAGTTTTCTGACACTGAGCGTAATTGGCCCATTTGGGAGAAAGAGGCTTTTGCTGTCAAAACTGCTCTTACACACTGGAGGCATCTCTTGGAGGGTGCACTTTCTCCTTTTGAGGTTTGGACTGATCATAAAAACCTCCAAACCTTGCAAACTCCCAGAAAATTGAATGGGAAACAAATTCGCTGGGCTCAGTTTTTTAACTGTTTCAATTTTACCCTTAATTTCCTTCCTGGTAAAAAGAACTTTTTGGCTGATGCACTTTCTCACCTCCCTCAATATCATACAGCACAAACACAAGTTGTAGACACTATTTTCTCAAAGCAGCAGCTTGGAATGGCATGCGTAACGCGCAAACAAGCAGCAGCCGGGAAAGTGAAAGCTCAGGCTGACTTAAAAGAGGAACTGCTTCAGGTGCTGCCTACTGATCCCTGGCTACAAGGTAACAAGGCTCAATTAACTGAAATTGACAATGTCTGGTACTCTAACAGCAGAATCTACATTCCGGAGTCTCTTCGCAAAACTGTTTTGCAGCACTCCCATGATAGTAAATCTGCTGGTCATTTTGCCTTTACCAAAACCTTGCACTTGGTCAGACGACAATTTTGGTGGCCCTCCCTTCGGGCTGACGTGCAATCATACATCACATCATGCCACGTCTGTGCCCAAGCAAAGAGGAAGAGGGGGGGGGGAACCGCAAGGACTGCTCCAACCGGTAGCCTCCCCACGGGCTCCCTGGAAGGAGATAGCCATGGATTTCATTGTGGATTTACCTGAGAGTAAGAATAAAACTGTAATTTGGACTGTCATTGACTTATTTTCTAAGCAAGCTCATTTTATACCCTGCGCTAAAATTCCAACAGCTCAGCAATTAGCCAAACTATTTCTCACGCACATCTACAAAATACATGAGTGTCCCACACGTGTAATTTCTGACAGGGGCATCCAATTTACTTCTAAATTTTGGCGCTCATTTTTAAAATTGATTGGGGTCCAACCATCAGCTCATCTCACCATCCGGCCACTGACGGGGCGACTGAACGAGCTCAATCTACTCTAGAGCAATTCCTCCACTGTTACATTAGTTTTCAACAAGGCGATTGGGTGGACCTTCTCCCTTTTGCTGAGGTTGCATACAATAATGCTGTTCATCACAGCACTGGCTTTTCTCCTTTCCGCATTGTCTATGGTCAGGACTTTGTTCCTATCCCTGAGCTCCAGCTGCAGCCCTTGCCTGATTCTTCTGTGGCAGACTGGGCTGCACAGATCTCCACCAATTGGCCTGTCATCCGCCAGGCACTTGATCACAGTCATGAAACTCAAAAGAAGTTTGCTGACCGTCACAGACACCCTGAATGGAATTTCAAGGTGGGAGAGCTTGTTTACCTTTCCACCAAATTCTTACGCTCCCAACAACCTTCGAAGAAGCTTGCTCCCCAGTTTGTTGGACCGTTTCCCATTACTAAGATTATTAACTCTGTGACTGTTCAATTGCAATTACCCCCCACCCTAAAAAGACTTCACCCTGTTTTTCATTGCAGCTTGCTTAACCTGCACCGGAATGCTCTAAGTGGCATACGCCTACATTGACCCCTCCACCCATCATGGTCGACGGCCACCAACATTTCGAAGTTAAAGACATTCTGGACTCTTGGTTCTTTCGCAAAACTTTACAGTATTTGGTTCAATGGAAACATTTTCCTGATCCTGAGTGGGTTAATGTGTGGGAAGGACACACACAGAGCAGCAGAATGACTGGACACCATAAAAGGAGCAACTAAACCAACCAAAACCCCACCGCCCCAATGCAAGACAGTTTCTTGACTGTGTGTGTGAATGCTTGAATGAGCAGGTGCTGACAGCATCTTTACCAGTAGTATTTTCTTGTATGAATCCTAAGGGAAATCAATTATATTTCTCACCCTTGAATCTCCAGGTGAGCAGTCCAGTGATACAACATATTTGCACAAGAGGACTCAAACATGTAGCTCATCTAGAATCAGTCTCACACCATGTTATCTTACACTGTTGTCTGTGTTCACGGCTGAGCCAATTTATTTCTAGCTAAGCTGTGTTATATTTGAAGTCGCAGTAAAACTAGTCTTTTCTTTGAAACTCTGTGGGTTGTGGGTAGTCTATCATTCTATAGTTAGTCCTTGATTAACTACTGTCCTGTTTAACGACTATTCAAAATTATGAAGGGGATAAAAAAGTAACTATAGTTACTTGCAACCAGTTCTTGCACTTACAACCATCACAGAGTCCCGCAGCCATGTGGTCACCATTTGCATACTTCACAGCTAGCTACCAACAAGCAAAGTCAATGGAAAAGCCAGCAGTAAAATCAAAAGTTGTGGTCATGTGATGTCTCACTTAACAACTGCAGGTGATTAGCTTAACAACCATGGTGGGAGTGACATTGTAAGTCCGGCACGGTCATGTGATGTTTTTCTTGACAACCACATTGCTTAGTGACAGAGTTGCTGGTCCCAATTGTGGTTGTTAAGGAAGGACTACCTGTATTTGCAGGAGCACTTGCCCTACCCTATCTTCTGGCTCCCAAACTTCAATTACACTAGCAAGTTTTTCAAGGAAAATGGTGGCTTGTTGCCTTTAGAACTTCCCCTCATAGGATCTGCTGAAATATGAAACAAGGACCTAGATGAGGAGAAACAATGCAAGGCATTTAATTTATCTCCTTTTTGTGTGACATGGGTAGGAAGGGATTTTTGTTTGCAGATTAGGACAAGGCAGTGATTATATTACATAATTTAGTGCTTGTTCTCAATTTTTCAAGGTTAGCCAAAAAAAAAAAAACAGATTGTATTCAACTTTTTTTTTTTGAGGGATTGGGAATGGAAGTGATGGTTTGAAGCTGTCCATAGTTGGCTAAAGTACACCCGGGGATGGGAACAACTGGTACCTACCATGCTCTGAAGGGGAAGCATCATCAGGGATATTTGATGATGCAGCAGTGGAAAATGTCATCTGATCTTTATCTATGATCTGACTGGACCTAAAATGGAAAAAAAATGCAGGCATGAAATTTTGATGTAAAACAGAAACAGTCATGTATAGCAAAGGAAAGAGATGGAATTAGGTAGAGACTACGCATGAGGTCGAATTTGAAATCTGAAGATTTAGAACATATTCCAAAAATAAAAAGGGGCAGAAAAACAGGATGGAAAGCAGAATGACTGTCCTTAATGAATACAGAACAAGCATATGAGAATACTCTGACAAAGTAACAAAGGGTGAATGAGCTAATCATTCATTCATTCATTCATTCATTCATTCATTCATTTATATTTCAAATTTCTATCACCGCCCATCTCTCCCAAAGGGGGACTAATCATTGCTTTAAATCAATTCCAAACCCACCCCTCTCCACTGGAAAACAGAAAATTCTTAGGATGACACTGCAAGCATAATTCAGAATTTGATAAATGGCCCTGGTTCCAACCAAGCCATGATTCTCCCTGGTCTGCTAGCTGTTCGTGTTTTCTACCTGATATAACCTGTTTATATTATTCAGCATATTCAGCATAAGCATATAACTGCACATTGCATTCTGCAAGCAAAGAAATGTTCCCACGAATCTGAGAGCTGTTTCTTTTCCTAGTACAGGGCTAGATCCGTTACATTCCATTAAATGTTGCTTGGTTGACTATACCTTCAGCCTATGAGTTTGCAGTGAGAGCTTTATAGCATCCTGTTTTCAGACTGACTGCAACCCAAACCTATTTAGTGAAATAAATTTTATTAAAATATTGATGATTTCTTGCACTTAAGAACTGCACTTTCAATCTTCCTATTTTTCATGTTATATTTTGTACATTCAAACTAGTCATGATTTTAATACATCATTTAAGCTTGGGTTTAGTATACCAATTTAAGCCCTACAAAAGCTCTTTCCCTGTCAGCCTTTGTTGAGGACAAGGAATACTAAAATGCAGATAGATATAAAAAGAGGGGAGAATGCATAAAAATACAAGGCTGCAAATTTGAAAGAATGGGACAAATGTATTGCAGCATATTGAAAAAGTAGGACCATACCATGGACAGAGAGCAACTGGGACGCCAGGACCTCTGTGCTGAAAAAGAGCCAGAAGGCAAGTAGTAGGCACAGCAAAAGAGCTACAAGGCACAGAAAACAGAGGAGGAAAGGAGGAATGGGACAACCAGGCAAGAGAAATTGTAACAAACAGCATTTGATGGGATGTGTGGACAGGGAGGGATTGGGGGAGATAAATAAATGGAGCAAAAAAGATGCAAGCAAAGGGAAGGGAAAGAGAAAAGTCAATTTAGTAATTAACTTTTCACTGTGAATTATTCAAAATACATCATTTCAAACTGGTATATAGCTAGGACATATGGACAATTATATAAAATAGTGCAGGTTCTAGAAACTGATTGATGACTATTTAGAACAGATCCTAAATATGATTGTATGTACAGCAGTGTGCCTGTACACATTTCATTGTGTTCACTGGTTCACTATGTACATCTGTTATAGAATGTATAAATTGCAGCAAATTCTAAGAGGAGGTAGTCATGAAAAGAAATATCCTAAACATATGCACAATCTCAGTTGAAAACATTCAAAGTCATAGGCTGGCAGGGCAAGGTAACAAGTGGGATGCTGGCACTCAGCTGCTGATGCCTATGCTCAGTACCCTTTACTGTCTTGATTATTCTTTTGTCATCTCAGAATGGTAAGGCTGGCCCCAAACACCTGCAACAAAGATTCCTGAAGACTCCCTCATTTCAGATAAAATATGCAGAAGAGGGCAGAGGCTCAAACAGGAGCCCAATTACTTTTCAAAGCATATGACCAGAGAGAGGGGACATACCCTTCAATATCCACAAGGTCTTCCTCATTGCGGTAGCTCAGCACATAGAGTGTAGACATGGACACCACACTGGGAAAGAGAAAATACCAAATAAAGTTTCTAAAAACAGAGTTTCTGTGTTTCAGATGGAATAGGAGCCCTATGCTAACAGGCTGTATTTGCTTGTCACTTATATTCATAAATATAAGTGACTTGGATTGAAAGGGACTTCTACTCCACAGGTTTATTCCTGTTCTCCTTTTCAGTATCCATAAAGCATCCACTGGCTATAACTGCAGTTACTGTAAAGAAAAGTCCTACATTTCCCCAAGAAAAACTGGAATCCCATGGCCCAATTCAGGATGGTCCCATTTGCTTTCCATCTTTTCTTAGCTCAACCTGTTGCTGACACTTACTCAGTTTTGGAAAACATTACTGCCTTATCCTGAAAACACTGCTTTTTTTAAAGGTTTGAATGAGTTGTGTTCTTCCAGCTCCTTACTCTGAAGTGCTAATCAAAGTTTTGCTCAAGACTGTAACTCTGAAGAATTGGCAATCAGTGTAGCTCTATCAACCACTGCTAGCTTGCTATGTTCTTATTTCATCATTAAAAATGGATATTTTGCTACATGGGATTTAGAATGGAGATTTTACTTAGTTTTACACATTTCAGTCTAATTCTCACTGACAAAAGCATTACACTGAACAAGGCAGCTTGTTTTCAGATGAAATAAACTGATGAAAATAAAATAAGTCTCTTTATCTACTCGCCAGCCAACAGGCCTTCTCACACATTTATAATTCTGGATGCTGCACTAATCCAAGGAGTGTGAAGTTGCCCAAATGTGCAGTCACTCACCTGAATGCCATGATGACCACCAAAGCAATAATGGTACCTTGCAGAAAACGTTGGCTGATGCAAGCTTGGTCTGTGACTCCTTGTGTAGGAGTCTGCACAAGATACAGACAAAGGGAAAAACCATGTCAGATATCTGCTTAACAAATTTAGTTTTGATCCCTATCTTGCTACTGTTGCTTTGTCACCTTGGTAATAGCAAATTCTACTTTCTACAGAATCTCTGGAACAGTTACCTAAATCTCCCCAAGGAAAAGCAAAGATGCACAAAGGAGACTTAATTAATTAATTAAAAATGTTGCATTGACTAAGGATTGGCAGAGCAACATGGAAGAAAGGCAAGTATTTTGTTTGTTTGTTTGTTTATAGTATTTTGTTTGTTTGTTTGTTTATAAATTTATTCACCGCCCATCTCCACCTCATGGGGGACTCTGGGTGATTTTAAAGCAGAAGTGACAAATCACTAAAACAGAAAGCTGTTGGGTGGAACAGGAATTTGAGCACTAGCTCTAGAAAGAATTTCAGATCAAGAAATGTATCAGTTCTTAGCCACATCAGCTATGAATTTATATTCATAGCTGATGAAGGTAATTTACAATGTGAATTTATATTATTTATAAATGACAGAGGATTAGCGTATCAACATTTCCAGAACAGGCTGGCATTTGCTCCACAGTGTCATAAGCATGCTCAACAGACATGACATTGTTCAGAGCTCAAACAAATCTTTTGCTTCCATATCTTCAAGTACCACACGATTTGTACAGTAGGAGAATCAGAGAATCAGCTCCTGCATCTCCTACCAAAGACCAGAATATTCCAACAATATTACGTTTAATACAGAAAATCAAGACACGTTACACATCTTTGTAGAGGGTTACCTTGCCTGCCACTTTGGGGGACCTCTTTTTATGCGGAATGCTTTCTGCACGGCTGAACTGACTCCCAGCTTGGCTGCATAAAAAAGAAAGTTAGAATGCATCCAAATGAGCATTTTTTTTCTTTTATTAACTTCTGCCCTCTCATTCTTTCACTTCCAACAGTTTTTCAACAAAGCAGCATGTATGTATATTCCACATACATACATGTAAACTAACAAAATACATGCTCAGAGACACACAGAAATATGTACTGCAAAAAATGGGGCTCTGACAAATTAGAGGAGGTCTGTATTTATCCAAAACAGAAGCAAAGTTTAGAAGAATCACTTGACAGATTGTATTGAGTGCAGCAAAACGTTAGGGGTGAAATATAGAATCAATGCAAAAACCAGTGCTAAGTCATTGGATGAAATGAGAACTGTACGTTTTCTTGCACAAAGAAAAAGTTTTACATAATTTTAAAAAAACAGAGGAGATGTGAGGGGAAAATAGGCAAGAATATGAATTTCAGTTTAGCCAAATATTTCTTCCTTCATTGGTACATATTTCATCATTTCAATTAAGGAACCGTTCTGTTGTAGAATGCAGAAATGGGTAGCGGTATGGCTCCAAAATAATTCTAAATAGTGTGAAACTTTTTCTTCCCACTTATTGCACTATCTGTTTGATTTTACCATTCTTCTTTGAAAACATACTATTCTCAGGCCTTTTTAAGCATGGGCTCAAAGGTACAGATTTACATCCATGTTTATCTTGGGAGAGTTCAGAAACCCTATAGATCCCATTCTGTAGAGAAGTGAAGAGATGCATTCTCTTCTTCATGCCCCTGCTCTAACCAGCAGTGCTTGATGCAGGCACTCATATAGTCCAAAGCAGCCTTTCTCAGCCTTCTGACCCTGGAGAAGCCCTTGAAATATTTTTCAGGCCTTGGGGAACCCCTGCACATTCAGGCTCAATATAGGCCAGAAGTTACAAAATTATTATATTCGTTTCATGTGTAGGCCTGTATACATGCATTAACAGTGTTCTTAAACTAAAAATAAAGTATGAAACTGACATCTTTAATGTGAAGTTGCCCAAATTTGAACTAAATTTTTAAATGAATTGTGATCTCCCAGGGAACCCTGAGTGACCTCTCGTGGAACCCTGGGTTCCACAGAACCCCAGTTGAGAAACCCTGGTCCAGAGGCTTGAATAGTGCAATATTTTTCCCCATCTCATTAAGGACTAGAGAAATATCATGATATTGGTCTTAATTATGGTAGAAAGAGCAAAAATGTGCTTTCCTGCTTCCTTGGAAAAGGAACCAGATTTTCAGCTTGGGAAAATACCTGAACCTATTCCAAAACTCTATGTGCTTTTCTATCAGTGCAAACCTTAATGTATTTCCAAGTCCCACTGGGCTGAATGTAGCTTACTCCTAAGTCATAGGACTGCAGCCTACATGACAGAGGTTTAATTGTTGTGATAGAGAGTTAAATCTGTCAACAGTCCCTTTCCTTCAACTGGCTGCTCCATATTATGACCCAAAGCTGAATAGGAGTTATGTCTGAAATTCAGGTATTTGTATTACCTGAATGCTCCAGAGCTTACAGTTGACTTCATACTGTCCAACCTTTTGAGCTTGGCCAGTTTATGACTCCACCGCTCTAGTTCATCAATCCGGTTCTCCAGGTTGTCAGTCAGTTTGCAGAGCTCCTTCACAGCCCCAACGTTTTCCATAAAAATACGCTCCTGCAATGAGCAAAACCAAAGTTGGTTTTTATAGTAAGCCATTCTGATGAGCTCAAATTCTTACCTTGTGCTTGGTCTTTTATTTTCAAAGGGTGAGGATGGTTTGTTTTCACAAATAATTTTTTAAAAAATAAACTTAACATGTCAGGCAAGTGACTGGACAAATACTTTCCTCATTGTGGACTTTTTGCAGAAATCTTTTCACTATGCAAAACTTGTAGAGAAAAATGTGGATACAGAGACTTTATGACTTTGCAACTTATGTAACAGTGACATACAAAAGCCCATCCTTGAAGAAAGAGACTCAACCTCAAACTCTTTCCTCCACTCCTTTGATCTTCTGAGTTTTTCATATTTGCATGTTTTGAAGATGAAACTCAAACAATCTGTGCAGATATTTTTACATATCTACAGTACCATTAATTCATTGCTTACTACCATTCCTCTCCCTTCTGGAGAAAGATTGCTTCCTGACAGTACCTATAAATCTCATGTATAGTTTAATGAGTCTACATCCCACTCAAAATGGTATTTAAGGCAGTTAATATTAATGAAAAGAAACTGTTTAAACACGAATTAAATACCTCAATACACAATCAGCATCCAACCAAATTAAAATCCACCTCAGTTGGCACAAGCTTACCTGCCAAATACCTATGTAAATTTTTTAAAAAGTCTGTGTTAACTTTCTGCTGACAGGCAAAGACGAAACCAGCCTGGCTCCTGTTAAGCAAGGAGTTCCAAAGACACAGAGAGGCCCTTTTCCATATTCCACCAGGCATACATTTGATCACAGTGGAACTGAGAGAGCATCTTCTGTAGATTTTAAAGCCTGGGCAGACTTGCATTGCTTGCAGAGAACAGTATGAATGGCTTTAAGGGATGTAATTAGACTCCTTGTACAGTAAGTGGCCCTCTCAATAATATTCAATACAATATTCTGGACCAGCTAAAATTTCCAAACACTTTTAAAGGCTCCACTTAAGAGCACATGCCAGCTCTAAGACCAATTGAGCTGTTGCTATTCTTCTTCTTCTTTCGTACCCAGATCAAACCTTAAGCTGCCAATAAGATGCCACCTTCTTGGCTTTGTCATTGGTCAAAAACAAGATGCTATTATTAAAGCAAGGAATTTGCCATTGTGGTCATGCCTGGTATCTCCAGAAATGGATGCACTAGCATATGCATTTTACCCACGTAAATGCACTCTTGACCATCAGCAAAAATTGGATATCTAGCTTTAAGACTGAAGGCAGGAGATACCAAAACTTGGATAGCTATCTTCAAGACTGAAGGTAGGAGTACATACAAAATGGGAAACTGTATTTTCCAGGTGACCGTAACGCTAGAGCGCAGTTTACAACATCCTTTTTATGTACATTTATTGAGATGGATTGGTCTCTTTCTGGTCTACATCAGTCTTCTATCTGTAAATTCACAAATCTATTCCATCTCTGCATTAGTATCTCATTTTATTTTAAAAAAACACCACCAAAATACATTTTCACAAAATTTTCACAAAATAACCCTTTTATAATACATTATACTTGAAAATGTGCATAAAATTTATTTTAATAAAATAAGCATTCAGTAGGTAAGGAAATTTGTGGGCTTATTTTATTCTATAATCTGCCCTGCAGGATAGGGCAAGATATTCACTTTGATTAGATTCTTCTTGGTCCATATAAAAGACAAGCAGTTTTACCTGAGGTCAAGCTAAATGTACAAGACACAACAAGAACTAAGATCTATCCTTTCTTCTCTTCTGAAGGCTTTTTGAGAAATATAGACTGACTGCCTCTCTTATTACCCTCCACCAAATCCCCTCTGGTTGATTATTCTTGTCAATAGCCTTCCTATTTTGTTTTTATCTCCTTCGACATCAATTCAAGCTGGTGAGTGTAATAACTGGCACTGCCTAAAAAAAACACTGCTAAACAAAATATCTAAGATGCAACTTTTTTTAAAAAAAATGGGAAAAAAGATATATTTTTCCAGACTTTGCATGGATTTAGTTTTCTTCAGAATATTAATTCCAGTCTGTTGCTAGTTTATTTCCAAGAGTTCTACTCACCTTGTTTACCACAAGGAAGTTCTCAATAGTTTTCCCACTGGTAAAGACCATTTCCCCAGAATCTTTCACCGCTTCTGGAAGAATTTCCTTCACCTCTTGAGCAATAACACCTGTGCAGAAGGATCAGCATAAAACATAACAGCTTTGGGCCCGATAAATGGTATTACAGAAAATATTTGCTAGGAAGAGTCTCAATTAAAGGCATAATTCAAAGAGATGTATTATTTTATAAACTGTTCTTATGAGGAGCTCATCAGAACAGAAAGACAGTATTGGTGTGCTAGAGCCATGTTGGCATCAGGAACTCTTGCATCAAACCAAACAGCTTTTCCCCCCCTCGGCTGAGAGATGAGTCTAAACAATAGCTTGGATTGCTACTGGAGGGCATCTGTTTAAAGTAAGTGGCTTGATGCATACACTTCCATTATGAAAAATGCCACAGAAAACCTCTCGGCAGGTGGCAGCCCCTGGCTGACTTTGTCTGGCAGTGGGAGCTAAGCAGGATTGTTTAGTACTTGGATGGGATTCCTCCAGGAAACACTGCACACTTGACTAGGAAGTAAAAAACACATCCCACATATGCACCAATATATCTTTAAAGTCATCAGTTGAGCCTTCCTCGAAGAAAATTGAGTTTTATTCACGAAGTAACTGGAATGTAGCATACGGCCCATGGTGGGGAGGAGGAAATAAAGGGAACAAATATGAATTCACCATTAGGTGATCACACACCCTATCTTGCAACACCCGCTTACAAGGTATTCCAACATCTATGTTCCACCAAAGGCACAACAATGCACTCTGCATTTTAGCTATTTGCTATGAAAAACAATAGTGTAAGTATAGCAATTATATCTGACATTTAAGGTGATTCAGCTTCTACTGAGTAAAGAAAGATTATCAGGCCTGGGTTTTCATATTATGATGAATGATGTTTGATAAATGATTTTCCTCTGTCTTTCAATAATGTAGATTTTCAAATACCAAGGTATTAAAATTAACCATACTCTCTAAACAGGAGTGCAGAAACAATCTTCAGATAAAATATGTCACATGTAGGTATAAAATTATTGCCAAGAACAATACACAAACATCATCAAAGAGAAGCCAAAGATGGGACAGCCACGGATATGTGGGTCCATGGAATAACTGTAATCAATAGTTTTTAGACATACTTGCTAGCATAAAAGAAGCCTCAGATCAGAAAAATGACTTGTACCTGTCTCAGATGTGTTCTCCAAGCCAACAGTGGCAGCAAATTCCGGCTTGTAATTATACTGCACCAGCCGCATACGGGAGATTCTCTTCAGTTGTTCTGTGGTGTCTACCTAAAATTAAAGGAAAAAGAAATCCATAAATGCATTCTGTAGTCCTCAATACTCAGCCACTAGACAGTTATGTCCAAACGTATCTGACAGAAACAGAAAAAGGTCAACTGGAAGTTTGAATCTCAGGAACATATGGTGGGGAGTCACATGCTGATTTCAGCTCAGTATTTAGGTGTTCTCTATATTATGGATTTTAGTTGTGGGAGTAGCAGAATTTAGCCTTTCAGGTAAAGAAGAACACTTCAGTTTTCTAAAAACTAAGATTATTATTATTTCCTGCCACCCGAAACAAAGCCTGTCCAGCATTATAACTGACTGTAATGATTAGTACCTATGCCAACTTTTACAGAATAAACTACTGTGCATTGTATAAAAATCAGCAAAAAGCACTATAAAAAGCACTAAGTTTAGACTAAGTGTCTAAACTCACTTAGTCAAAAAGGATTAAATGTTTTTATCTAGTATTCAGGAATCAGCATCATGTACTTTCAAGTGAAAAAACAAACTGGGATTTTGTAGCCTTTACCGATGAATCCAGGCCAAGTTACAGCCAGAGATTTGTGTCAAAGCACCTAGTGACAGCCTAGAAACTCTGAAACCTTCCTTCCATATAGAACACAAACTATTAAAATCAAAAGTTTGCAACTGCATTTTGCAAAGACAGAAGATACATAATTAAAGACATAGGAGGCCCCATGTGCTATAACTAAACCTTGAGCTACAACCATAGTTACATGTAGCCTGATGCGAGGGGAACACATGGGAAAAAACAGTGAAGCACGCTGTGAGACAGAACACAGGAAGTAGCCAAACAGAGCAGCCTCCTCTGAATGTTCGCCTCCTGAACACTGTGTTCAGTGCTGAGACTAGATCACCCCTAATTTCAAGCATCAGGCAGAGGTTATCCTATTGCTATAGTGTTCTCTTTTTGGCTTGCAGTGAGGGTGGCTTACTCAGTGCTCATGGAAGTTTCAGTCCAGAAATCTAAACCGAAAGGTCTTCTGTGGATTTTCAAAGCAGATGCCCTACTGAATAGCTTGTGGGGGTGAACACTTACCTCTTGGATATCATCTTTTACTCGGATATCTGATGGATGCATAAGGGATCCCATAACTTTTACATTGCCATGGACAACCAAGGCTTCATCAGGTCGGTCCGTGTTGATGCCAACTCGGCCATGGTGAAAGACAGTGTCAGGGAGCTGAGAGCGCTGCCAAAGTACATCACTGTCACTCTCAAATTGACCTGGGTTAGACGCCTGCAAAAAAGAGATCCACAGATGAGCCGGGCATTAACCGTCAACAGTAGAAAATGGTAAGAGAAGAACAGAGAAGGAAAATCCAGTGGCTTTACAGCAGGACACACTATGGGATAAGACAGTGCCCTTTTCCAGAAGAAATGGAAAAATATTCATTTGTGCCAGTAGCCCATCCACTGATAGGAAGGTTAAGCAAGAAAGAAACAGTGGCCAGCAGCCTGCCACAAGATGCTTTTTGGCCCAGAGCTTCTGCAAGTATATCACATGATATGCTTTATGGACCGCTGTGATAGAAGGCAGCTACACATTATGCGCACTCATGTGTTAAGGTGAAAGGTAGGTCACACAATGTCATACAGAGCATTATGGGAATTTCTCATTTTGCAGCATTTACGATTATCAGCATGGATAAGAACACATAATTCTTTGTCCATGTTAAGAGACGGAGATACAAAACCTTAGTCAAAACCTACTTTATAATGTACGTAGCTGTTCCTTTAGTCTAACAGTAGGCTGTTTATAACTGGGGAGGGCTGTCTGATCTAGTTTGCCAGCTCAGCACAAGGAGCTTGAGTCAGCGTGTGTTTACAGAATCAGCAAGATAAACGTTCCTTCCCAGCTCATTAACAGAAAGGTTATGTTGCACATAGGCCTTTCTTACACTCAGTGGGGACAAAGTGTTCTATTAAGTACGAAGCATCCCCAGTTCAAAATAAATTCTTGCAGAATTGTGAGGGAAGGGCCTATAGGAGATTTATGGTGACCGAGGGTGATGAACTCCTCTAGGTAAAGACAGTTGAGAAAGACAGGAGGAAAAGGAAGAAACCATGTTTAAAGACAAAAGGTGGCCCAGGACTCAAGCCTGCTTTGCCCTGGAGAGATCTGGAAGCTCCAAGCCACACTCCCAAATGTGTGGGAGCAGATTGTGTCCCTTCAGTGGCAGGAAAAGTTTTCTGCATATATATCAGTCCAGCAGGTAGCACAGGAGCATCTTCTTTCTCATTTCTTCTCACCTGTGCTATTTCCCCTTGCTTCACAGACAGATATTATCCCCTCACTAAAAGAATGTTTGCATTCTTTTTGTCACTATTTCCCCATCCAAATATGTACCTCTCCATCAAAAACAGATTCCAAAGTTGAGCCTTAGATTCAAACTATCGCCAACCCGTCCTTCTTCCCTTGTATGCTCTCTTCAAATTCATGACATTATTGTCCCCTGTACTAACTGAAAGAGTAGTTGAAATACTACTCAGAGTTTACTAAAGAGAGCAATATGGTAAGCAAAGCAACAGAAAATAAAGATTCTATCCAACTACTTATAGAATTATAATTTTGTTCTACATATCCCTAGCAGTAGGCATTTAGAGTATATGCCTTAAATGCTATGTTTTCATGCAGAGTTGAACATTAAACAGGGATGCCTGAGACATTTCAGTGGGATTTCAAATAGTAAAGACTTCAGTGTTTCACAGAGGTTTAAACTTCTTTCCTTGATGAGCAAAATATTTTGTTCTATGCATATTTACTTAGTATGCAACAATTCTGGTTACAAGATTAATAGATACATTAAGTACACCAAAAAGAGCCTTTTTAAAGGTAATGTATATATGTGATCTTGTGCAAAGTACTCTCTTTTATAAGAGTACCATACAGAAAAATTGGTAGATCACAATATCAGGCCTGTTACCCACCTTTTTATCTGCTGTTTGTTGGCTGGAAGAAACTTGTACCGTTATTTCCAATTTCTACAACTCTGAATAATTTATTGCTCTTATAAACTGAGTCTACCATTATTCCTTACTGATTTTATTCACATGAAGCATTTCTATATAACCGCTGACCAAACTCAAAATCTATAGTGTTTTAAACAATTGAAGCAGTAACGAAAACAACCGTAAAATATACCATACAAATTGAAAGCAGTGCAGCAATTGAAATGAAATGGAACAAAGCACTGAGCAGTTGTTTAAAACACACATAACAAATAATTTCCAAAGGTCATGTTTTTACTGTTTCAGGAAAAACTGGGAAAAGACTGCTTCAGTCATCCAAGTTTACTAGTGCTGGGACTCCAACAGAAAAAGAAGCTTCTTCATTTCTTGTACTCTTACAACCTAAATGTACTATTAAATAGTGAGATTTGGCTCACAGGATGTCTACATTTCAAAGGACTTTATTTCAGATGGCATCTGTGCCAAAAAGTCACTTGGTGGCCTTTGGCATGCTCCTTTTTCTCACTCTTCATCTGCAATGTGAGCAGAAGTAACTTGCTTCAGATGGCATCATAAGAGTATCATACATAAAGACCCAGAATGGTGCTTGAATGGTGCAACATTTGAGAATGGGCAGGGGAGGAGTAATGACTATAGCTGGGTCTGAGAATGGGCACCATTTAGCCTCCACTTCAGGCAGCAAAGTATCTCTGCTGACAATGTAAACAAAAATAAATCCACCTATAATTGCTCACATCTATCCCACATGTACTTGCATCTCCAGACTGTCCTATGGTGTTTAGATTCTAAGCTCTCTTAGGCAAGGTGATGTCTTTTTTTCTGTCTTCTTTATGAAAACATATCACAATATAAAGACATTTTAAAAATCAATTAAGGAACACATCTTTTGAATCCTCTCTTTAACATCAAGATTTTATACTATAAAAATGAGAAGATGGAGTAGTACATTTCCATATGTAATTATATATTAAAGGATTGAGCTAGTTTTGTATTAACATTATATAGATTTTTTAATCTTCAGTTTTAGTTCCTTTTAATTATTATGTATATTTTTCTGATATATTATTATTGCTTTTTGTTTATTATATTTTGTCTGTCATGTACCAATAAAAATTAGATTAAAAAATAAACTAACATGGAACTGTAAATTAATGACATTACCTAACTACTATTATCATACAGGCAAATTACTAAAAATGCACCATGCAGCAAATACATCTCTTTCCAGGGAAGCAACATGGTACAACATTGCTTCTGATACAGTTGCATGCATTGCACAATCTTACTGGTGTTGCAGTATGTACAATTCGCCTGTGCTTTTAATCTACAACCAAACCACATATTTGTGCTAATGCAGACAGATCCTTACCCTCATTGATCAAACTGGAAGCAGCTAAGCTTCACCGTGGATATAATTCTTTTTTTATCTGCTTTACCCATTAATCTACAACAAAGGTCCCCCACCCCCACCACCCCGGAGACTGCATAAGTCAGCATTTACTTACTTGTCTGCAGACTCCGGGGTCCCCGTCTGCCCTCTGTTTGTGTTTTACCCCCGAACCGGCCCTTTGCTAGAGGAAATGGACACAGCACTTAAAAAGGCAGCAGGGCGGAGACAGCCAACTACAAAGTCACAGCTTAGTGTCCTCCTTATTAGCTAACTAACCCTGACAGTGAAAGAGCCACAACTGACTTCTTCACATGCCTTTTCCCAAGGTTATTCAATCTAAAGTGAATAAACATTCCACCTGGATGCTTGCTAAGAAGTCTAATTAGTTGGCCCTATTTGGGGGCATCACTTTCACAACTGGTATGTTATGTCCAAAGCCCAAAGGGCAGAAATATCCCCACTTTCATAAAGTGTGTCCTTAGGTGAAATTAGTCATAATACGTCTACAAGTCCCCCTCACCTGTACTCAGCATTTCCTTTCTGAGAACTTTAAGGCATATGTCTGCAAAAGTGCAATTTTGGGGGCTGGTTTAACTTCAACAAAACTGATGAATATCTGATCCACAAGACTTGCCTTGTGGCTTGTGTCACGGAACAGGGAAGTTTGCTGAAATGCAATCTAACTGGCGGTATCAGTTATCATTGATACAATTACATGATTAACTTCTACACATGGACATCGCGTGTACTGTCTATTATTCAATATTTCTAGGTACCCTCCAAGATTAAACCTCCTTTCCTTGCACGTATATTTACTTGTAACCTATAAGCCTTGAATGCACTGGAACTCTCTTAGTCTAAGTACTTGCCAAAGGCCTTCTTTGTGCAGAAGAAAGAATCAGAGTTCAGAAAGCTAACCAAAATTAGGGTAGAGGGGACCATGAACGAGAAAAGAAAAGCAAGGAACAAAGGGCAGACTGGTCCTGGGGTTAAGAACGTCAAAGGAACTCCAGTCAAGTAAAGTATAAAACTGTGAATGTTCACGATCAGGGAAGGATATTTGCAAAGGAAGGGAAGGGAAGGGAAGGGAAGGGAAGGGAAGGGAAGGGAATAGACTTACTCTAACAATGATGCGCTCTGAGATATGAGCAGCCAGAGTGTAGTTCTGATTCTGAGAGTGAGCTTGCAAAGCCACAACCAACATGAAGTATCTGAAACAAGATAGGACCAGATAAACACAGACTTTCCCCAATCCACAGCTGGACATATAGTATATGTGAAATATGAGATTTTCTAAAAACATGGCAGACACTTTTTCAAATGTATTCCATTCCTGAATGCAAAAATAAAAAAAATGAAAAAAACATTGTCAGAGATTTGAACAACTCAACCTAGAACTAAATTGCATTCACAACTTACTGAGAACCAATTAATTCAGTGTATGATAATGGTTCTGAAAACCGGCCAGGGATGGTGGCAGACTACCCTGTAGAGCTGCAAAATACATTTACAATGTAAGTGCAAAACTCCAGCAGTTCATTTAAAATGATCTGAACTGGACAGCTTTGCAGAGTTCATCATTCTTTGTCACCTTTCCTGAATAGGCATCAGAGACAAACCTAGCCCAGCACAAGTGAAAACCACTGTTTTCCAGACAGGAAGTGTAAAAACAGGACATACTGTAAATTGGTCACATCAAAATATTAGAGAACTCAAAACCAACTTTTTCTAAGCCTATCTGCTTTTCAAGTTATTATTTTAAGTTACAATTTTACAAAAGCAAATCTGAAAAATTAAATTCCAATCATGCATTTTACAGTTCAGGGTTCTTCCTTTGTCTTGAAGGCAGAGCAATCCGAAATCTGTGGCTGAGAAACAAGAGGGCAATACAGATATACTGCTTTGTGTAGCATTGGCAGTGAAAATAAAGCTCCCTGGATCTGGCAAGTTAAACCCTGCTCATTTCTCACAGGAAAGTGTAGTGTTATTTCAGATGAACAGCTATGAACAGTTTGGGGTGTTCCAGCAGTGTGGGAAGCATGTCTTTTCTAAGGCCACATCCACGCAGTTGCTTTGCCATGCTCCTCTCCCATCTCATCCCATAGCTGGCAGGAAATCATTCCACCCTAAATCTTGGTACCCCTACAATATAATGTCTTTATCACACACTTGGAAAAGTATGTGGAAAAGATGGATTTGTTCCATCTGTGTTGCACTGTTGTCTACACAGCTTTAGTGCAAAACAGTCCAAGGGCCATGACTGGGGGTGAAACTTGGCTGAAACTTCAGCCTCCTCCAATTGGTACTCACAAAGCTCTCCTTTCTCTATGCACTACCATTTTTTTTCTTTCCCAACGCACTGTCTACCAACTGAACATTTTTACTATTATTATGCCTTGAAACTTTGGATCAGCAGGTGGACCATTCAACCTATTGATCATTAGGTGGCAGCAAAGAGTTAACATCATTTTGTATCTCTTGGCTGCCATCTAGGGCTAGTCTGGATTTGTGCCACTGAGATGCAGCCATGAGATAAGTCCTACTGAAGAACTGGAGTCTGAGAAAGGCTTAGCTCTGGGGATCAGTGTGGGATCTGTAAACTGTAAATCTGTAAATCTCAGGGTAGAGAATATGAAGACAGGAAGGAAGGAGTCAGAGCACCCCTGGAAGCAGCAGCATGGGAAAGGGAATTCCCTGCAAAGAGACTACTGTACAGAAATACAAAAGCAAGTCCTTTCAATTACAGTACTGAAATTACTGTACTGAAATTACCTTTTTAAATGTGTTGGTTGACCAGTCAATGCAAAGGGCTTTGCATTGACTGGTCAACCAACTCATTTAAAAAAGAAAAGTGGCTGCAGAAGACAGAGTTCTGATCTCCTTGCAAGCAAGAGAGGACTGAAGAGGCAATCTCAAAGGAAGCCAGCAGAATCAATTGGAGCCACAAGATTGGCAAAAGCAGGTAAACTTGGGCTGCCTCCCCAGTGCACTTCACCACATCCTACTTTGCCTGGGTACAGCTTTTTGAGATGGGACATTAGGAAAACACTTCCAGACTGTAGCACCTTAAGCCATCCCCAGGCTGACAGCTGCAGGAAGATACTGAGATACAGGTGGAGGCATGAAGACAGGTACTTGAGGAATGAATAGTGGGCTATCCTCATTTACAGCCACTTACATGGGGATTTCTCTTCATTTTATCACTACAAAAAGGAAGCTTGTGAGGCAGGTTGGGCTGCAAGAGAATGACTGTCCCAGTTACTCAGTGTGATTCTATGGCTGGAGGTAGACCTTGAATTTGGGTCTCCCTTGTTGGAATCCTTAACCACAAGTTCTTTTAAATTCCATATAAGTTTCTATGTATTTGATTGCTATCCTGAGAACATTCATGTTGAAGAATAGCACTGGAAGATCTTAAATAAAAGTCACCAAGTAGAAGCTCACCTTTGATCAGGATTAGGTTTCCCCTTCTTCCTCATGTTATTGGCCGTGGTCTCACTGAAGTGCAACCGCCCCACCGTGACCTTTGTGACTTGCTCTGGAGGCAAATTGACCCTGAAAGAGGGAGGACATTAGAGAAACCAAGGATCTGCATCTGTCAATTAATCCGTTGGAGCAGGGCAAGCAAATTTTATAAAAATCGGGGCTCCTGAGGCTTCATGACATGAAGGGAACCAGCATTTAAAGAGAAAGTTCAAGAAAAAGATGAGGACTAAGCATAGAAGTAAATATGCAGCCTATTGTTCTGACCCCAGTGCCTGACCTCCCTAAAGCCCTGGGCAGTACTCACATGACAGGATTAAAGGGCCTTTTGCTGCGGTCTGATTGAGACTGTTCTATGTTGATTGACTGGTTTAATGCTTCCAGCTGAAAAGAAAGATCCAGATCCACTTTAAAGATGATCATGGGAACTTTGTTCTGCCCTACGCTCTATTCTTAAATGTATACATTCTTAAAGGGGCACCTCTTCATTTTAAATCACTGTAGCAAAATAATTATATATACTTGAGACTGGCAATTATCCTACTTATAGGAGAGGAAGGAGACAAGGAACATATAAACAAATAAACTCACACAGATACACATATATATCCTTCCTAGATGTAAATTATGTGTCTTCTGATGTGTATATGTAGTAGGTTAGATCAGAATTCCTTCAATAAGTATAATCACAGAGAAATTATTAAAGAATTTGCTGTCTAATTCAGACCATCTGTCAATATTTATAAGAGAGACATATAGTTATTAAACTATTCTTCAGTTGCAGTTTGCTAAGTATTGCACAAATGTTGATGCTATGGATTCTAATAATTAACCTCAAAGAAATAGGAGCAAAATGCATATGAATACTGCAGGTTAATACCTTAATGTAATTCTTTATCATACATTAGAAACATGATCTGATCAAGGGCATCCCCACAAAAGATCTAAAACATAAAAACATATTCCATGCTCCCCTTTGAATGTTTATAAATTGATATATAGGTGGTGTCTAATACTACACAGAATCAATTTTATACCACAAGTAGAAGAAAAATGCTAGGGCTGTAATTCTTGTATGCTTTCTAGTCATTTTTTAAAATCTTATTCTAAACTCATAAAGACTGTACATTAATGGAAATTTTTAAAAAGGCAGAAGTTATTAGTAGCTGTCTACTTTATTTGGATATTCAAAAGATGCAAAGATTCTGCTAACCTGATTACTTGTTTACTAGATTCACATATCCCTTGGATGGTGAAGACCACCCAAGAGAGAGAGGTGGTTGGGTCCATAATGTAACATTCATTCATTCATTCATTCAATCAATCAATCTGTATAGCCACCCATTTCACATTTGTGACTCTGGGTAGTTCACATAATTAAACAACCAAACAACACAATCAAGAAACAAAATACAAAGGTCAATCATAAACAATAACCCCTTTAAAGCCCAAATTAAAGCCCAATTAAAACTAAAATATAAAATCGGAAAATGTAATAAGCAGGCAAGTGCAAGTCATGTGTCAATCAAAACAGCCATCTAGCAGGCTTCAAAGCCATATTAGTATTGACACACACAAATATTTAACTGAATCATGTCCTCAATAAATAAATGAACAAATATAATTTGTTTATTGAATTGGGTTCTCCTTATCTATTTTTAGGACTTACATGCAGAACAAATAATGTTTTAGGTCATATTTATGCAGAAATACTCATGAACATTCAAAAGTGTTCACAAACTTTTAAGCACCACTATATACACTAGATATCTTTTCTATTTTAATGGTTACTTGATTGTGATAGTTTTAGTTTAATGATAGCCTGTTTTATGAGTATGAATTAATTTTAATTGAAGAGCAAATGTTTTAAAGATAGACAATATCAACCACTTAGGCTACAAGCTCTTAGAACTCAGCTAGTCAAACGTGCCACATGAAGACAAGCTCAGACACACATTTGCAATTCCATATGTTATATCATTCTACCCATTTTTGCTCAGAATTACATGTAACTGTAAATAAGCTCCTCAGTAGATTCTTACTTTTTTAACACATATGAGAGACACAATTACACAGTTCCTAAAACTTTCCCATGTGGCTGCCCCCTATTCTTTTAAATGATGCAGTTTGCCATTCTTAGACTTGCCTTCACCCCATGCAGTTTCAGATAGAAGCATTCAAGTGGCTTCAAACCCTCAGGAGTCTTGACATATTTGGGATCTCCAATCATACCAATGTACACAGTGACTTGGAAGTGGTTCTTTTTCTGGCACACGAAAGCATCATCCCCCACAGAGAAATTGAAGCCTTTATCTGCATCCACTCGGTATGTTGGCATAGGTCTGTAACCAAGGGAAAAGAAGACAAGAGACCACATGTTGAGCAAAAGAACAAATGGTGCCACTGATAAGACGTGGATACATCCAACATTTGTTTATAGGCAGACTTGTTTCCACAATCACATATGGCCTATACCAGAGGTTTTCAAATGTTTTCAGGCAGCAGAACGTGTTACTTAAAAAAAAAAAGTCCCCCCAACTCTTGATTAAAAGTCAAAGTTCTAGTGATAGAAAATTGGCTGCATTCAAGTGAACAACTTCTTCACCCTTAATCTCTCACAGAATCCCATCAAGTTCTTGCAGAATTCTAACATTCTGGAGAACACAGTTGTAACCACAGCTATAAACAGTTGTAGTCCCCAATTTGCCACCCACTGTTGCACTGGCCTGGCCACAACAAACTTACCTACCACCTCTACCTTAGGAAAAGCATTAAAAAAAGTTGCTAACTACAGAAAGGCAGCACTTCCTTATCTCATCTGAAAGCAATCTTAAAGCATCCTTCCTGAAGAACTCTAAGCACCTGTAAGGATGGAAAACCCAGAAGCAAAGGCTAATCGTGACTGGGTGCTCCAACCTTACACATTGTTGAGAATGAAGGAAGGATGAGAGACAAAGGAGGGACAGGGGGCTAGAAGGAAATGCAAGCCCGCAAGAAAACAACTAGCAACGAACCCACTTGAAACAGGAGGCAGGAGAAGCCATTAACAAATGAACTGTCAGCGCAGAGAAAAACCATCAAGGATGCTGAGAGGAAGGGAAGGGACAGAAAGAGAAGGCAGGAGGCTTAAAGAGTGAGGTGGGAGGAAGTAGAACCCATTTGTGGCTTTAATGGAGTAAGATACAGATCTAATAAATAACTACACATATCCCTCATGGCTTACGTTGTGAGTTACTGGACTTAGATCATAAGATCGAGAATCTCACAGCACCCTCCAGAGAAATTGAGAGTGCAATGAAGATTGTGAATTTTGGGAGTTATGGTCCTGAGAGATGTGGGGGTACCACCTCAAGGAAAGTTGTATTAAGGCAAATGGTAATGCCAGTTCCAGACAAAAACAGACACAATTAAATTAGAGCTACCTCCAGTTTTTTCTCACAACTTTCAACCCTTTTCCTCCATTATTAATACATTTAACCTTTAAATATTCAAGATAAAAAGCACCAGTTAAGAATATTTTTTTAAAGTGGAGAAGCAAGGTCACAGCAGCTGGGGAAGTTTAATCTACACCTCCTTAACGCCTTCGATTCACTGTGAGATCAAAGACTGAGGGAGTGGGCATGCATGAGAGCCAGTGTGATCAGCCCTGGACCCTTTATGCATGCCTAAATATCCTGCTGGAGGTGAACATGTGAGAAAGCCTCTGAAAGATGCAGAAAGGAAGGTTTAAACCAAGGACTTCATCAGGAAAGAAAACAAGAAGGAAAATGGAAAACAGCGACAGGGAGTGGGTGCTGAGTCAGAGCGGTGGGTAGGACAGAAGGCAAGGCAGGGTTCCTAGAACCAGAGCAGGGTTCTGTGTGGGGGCATAACAGCAGCTCCGTGTTTTGCCTTCATTTCCTGAAGTCTGGCCCTGAACATGTTGAGGATCCTCCTCAGTCATGCCGATGGCAACTGGATAAACTCTGTGTGCTGTCAGCACCCGTGGGGTGGTAACCTGGCAGAGTCTGTAAAGAGCCATGTCCGTCTTCCTCTTAGTAACAGAGGGACCTCGAGCTGCCAGAGATGTGCCCTGAACAAAAAGCAGATGGTGGCCACCGAACGAGCTACCTTAGCCAGAAAGTATGAGAGGAATTTCTCTCCCCCTCTCCCCCTTCTTCACATTTCTGGTGATTCATTTTGCTATTCCTTCCTTCCTTCCTACAGATCTTGGCATTCTACAGTATTGGACAACCAAATTTTCCCCCTCTATCACCTAAAATCAGACATGGACCTTTTCCTCCTTAATCTTAAACCACTGCACAAAATCTTCAGCCCCAACTATGACTTCTGTAAAAATACTAAGTTCATCAATAAAACTTGAGAGAAAGAAGCAGCTACAGGAGAAGAGAGAATCAAAGCAAGCAGGAGTCCCCGTTCAAGTAAGTTCTTTACACGGTTCATTCAAGCTGATTACTACTCAATGCCCCTCTAAAACAAGGAAGGAAGGACTCGTTTGGTCTTCCAGGAGAGAGAGGAAAGCTCCCACCCAGAAGAATACAAACTGTTTTTTAGGTCCAAACCCCTATAGTTATACACATTTTTGGACTCCCTTATAGTAACCTCCTACCTTGTAATCTACTCTCAACCCACATCCAT
The DNA here is from genome assembly GCF_035149785.1 of Candoia aspera. Classification (NCBI taxonomy): domain Eukaryota; kingdom Metazoa; phylum Chordata; class Lepidosauria; order Squamata; family Candoiidae; genus Candoia; species Candoia aspera. The sequence continues at coordinate 234,175,963 of NC_086153.1, read as the reverse complement.
ATCCACCCAAGAAAGGCTGTAAACAGGACAAAGAAAATTCAATGTGTCATCAGGGCAATTCCAGCACAGATAAATAGTTACTGAAACAGCCCTATTCAGTCATTCACAAGAGGCATATTCCACACCAAATCAGGCTTGGTAAGTCTTTTCCTTTGCCACCACGCAAATGACATCAGCCTTCACAGGACACACATTCACATGTCAAGCGTAGATGTCTGCAGAGGAAAACTCTTCATGCTAGCAACTGTATGAAAGCAGGGACCCCGACAAGCAGGGACCATGATGATGTGCCTTTTATAAAGGAGTCATTAACATAACACACAACACATAACAACATAATATGGCATAGGGCCTGGTTACTTGAAGGACTGCTTGTCTCCCATAACATCTGCCTGGCTGATTCAATCTTGCAGGGTTGGTGCACTCTGGGTTCCTTTGATTAAACAATGTCATTTATTGGGACCCAGAAGCATACCTTCTCTGTAGCAGCACCTGCCCTCTGGAATGAGATCCAGATAGCTCCCACTCTGCTATTGTTTAGAAGAGCCAACCTGTCTCTTCACCCAGGCCTTTGGCAATGCAGAGGGAGACCCCTTTCTTCATTCCATCCAGTCTGTTGCACTTGCCATCTTTTATATTTTGTTGGTTTTATCGTAATTTCTTTGTTTGATTATAAGCCACCCAGAGTCGTTGGGAGTTGGGTGGTATACAAGTTAAACAATACATATATACATACATACATACATACCAAAGGTTTTGATGATCACTTGATTAGTGTCCAGTGCTAAGATGTAAATGAATAAGATTCAGGGTGACATCAGTTAAATTTGAGAGTATGAGGGACAAAGGAACAAACTGGCACAATACTGAAATGACTATTTCCATCTTTCAGCTAACAGGCTACTAGTGAGATTTCCTAACAAAAACACAAGAAAACTTCCAAAGAATAGCATTCCTCCAACTACAAAGAATCAACAGTTAAATGATTCTAAGAACTTCTAAATGAAATTTACTCAAGCCAAGAGAAATTTAATATTATGTCCATGTATAAAGCACTGGAATCATATACAGATTCTGGTAATATTTACTAAGATACAATGGGCATAAATCATAAAAATTAGGTCGCTACTTCTGGATGTCACCGCTGCAGAATTGAACCAAGAACAGGGAAACACCAGTGATACTTCCACAGCTGCAATATTTGCCTCTCCAGATTGCCAGAGCATATCTTGCAGTGCCTGTGCAGCCAGGAGAAAATAATGACTAACAAGCCTGGACAAGCGGGGTCTATTGTAAATACCATTTTTTCTCCAGTCTAAAGAAATGAATGTGTGTGTGTGTGTGTGTGTGTGTGTGTGTGTGTGCATATCTATGTAGCCTAATTATAGATGGAACATATTACTACAGTATCTGCTTTACTTCAGATTGTAAACTATCAGGGAAGGAAAGCCGTAGGAGGTATCAGAATCTATGTCAAAATGATTGTCTCTCTGAAAAGCTGCCATATTCTAGTCACCATGTTGTAATAAACCATTAGAAGATTCAGTATATTTGTGAGGACTAGACAGTTAAAGACTCTAAATATGTAAGTAATATTTAATGGACACCAGCCCATAAAACAGTGAAACCTAGCAGTATATTTTCTAACCATGGGACTTTCACGACAGCACACAAAGTTAACTGGATACAGAGAATGGTGATGTCTATTATTAAGCTATGCAATTTTTGAACCACTACACTGATGCTATAAAAACTATTCAACTTCCTTCACATGAATCAAGGACTGCAATCTTTCAAATAAGGAACTATAGAATCAGAAGAGACCACTTAGGCCACTGAGTCTTGCTGGCCAGCTGATGGCTGTTCAGCCTCTATTTGAACATATCTAGTGAAAGGGAACCCCCTACCACTTTTCTGTGTATTTGGTTCCACTGTCAAGCTGCCCTTGTTGTTGTAAGCCTTTTTTAACAATCAGAAACTGCCCTCCTGTAACTTGAATCCATTTGCCCATGTTCTACATACACAACTCAATTTTTTCTTTGTGATATCTTTCATTATTTGAAGAGTATTATCATGTCCTGCCTCAATTGTCTTTTCTCAAGGATAATCATACCCAATTCCTTCAATCTCTCTTTACAGAACTCACTTTCTAGTCCCATGACCATCTTTGTCACCCTTTTCTGACCCTGTTCCAAAATTTCTAATCCTTCCTGCCATCCCATTCAATACCATCCTCTAGGTTTATTTATTTATTTATTAAATTTAGCCACCGCCCATCTCCCCCCAAAGAGGGGGACTCTAGGTGGTTTACAACAAAGATAAAAACATTAAAATACTCTAATAAATATAAATACAAATATTATATAAACATAAATACAATATAAAATCCAGACAATGGTAGCAGTTGGAATATCATTCAAGCGTATCTAAAGGGGCCATTTAAGGCGCTAACCATCTCCAAGTGTTATTACTTCCCTTCCCACCCCAAGCGAGGTGGCAGAACCAAGTCTTCAATTTCATGAGGAACTATGGATGAGCACACTTTCTTTTTATCCAGCAAGCCATTGGTCATCCAGCCCATAACTAACTTGCTAAAAATGTCATGGAGTATAAATGGTTTGCTGAAATTAAGATATATTATGCCTACAACATTTCCAATCTATTACAGAAATTACCAGATTTAAGAAAAAATGAGGTAAGAACAAGTCCTGCCAGACTAACTTTAACAAAACCATTCTGACTTCTGGTAATTACTACATTGTTTTCAAGATGCTTTGATTTAACTTTCAGTCATAGCCTACATTTCTATACAACAGCATATAAGAGTATGGGAAATAAACAAGAGGAGTTTGAACTCTTAATATAGGAAGACAAATATGATTTAACAATGTCTGCTGCAATGAATTCCATTACTGAAATACTGAAACTGAAGCATACAATTTGTTGAACAGCAGAGGCAGTAAAAAGGAGAAGTAGGTATATTGTACGCTAAAAGTATCATATGCTCAAAAATGCAAGTGAATGAACTTGGTGGTACTGTAGAAAGCATCTGGGCTACAAGAGGTGGAAGAACAAGTAAAAACAGTACTCTTGTTGGGTTTTACTATTGCCTGCCCAATCAAGGAGAAGATGCAGATGATGTTTTCCAAAAGCAAACAGTAGGTTTTTCAAAGAAGCACGGAATAGTAGTGATGAGGACTTTACTTACCTCAACATCTTTGGGGAGACAAAATTTACTTAATGCCTGACTTGATTTTTTTCTATCAGAAGGTGTGCATAGAGAGCCAGCTATTCCCAATATAATACTAACAAATAGGGAAGAAGCAAGATTTTTTGGGGGAAATGACCATATAATGTTGGAGTTCTGGTTTTAAGAGAAATTAAGTCTGAGGGTAGTGAAATATGTATGTACCTTACACTTTAAAAAAGCAGATGTTAAAAATCAAAATGAATGGGCAGGACTGACATATGAGACGGACAAAAACATGGTCCAGTAATATTTGTTTGAAGTTTAAATCTCCAGGATCAAAATAATTTCATCCTAGAGTACTAAATGAACTAGCTGATGGTCTGCCTGAACTTTTATTTATTATCCTCAAGAAGCTCTGTTTCTTTTTACAAAACATGTATGAGCTGTTTAAACACAGATTGGGACATAATGCAGAGCAATTCAAGAATAAACAAAAAATGAGTCTGAGCAATGCAGGAAAGATGAAAAAGTGAGAGAAGTAGAGGAGCATCAAAACTGAGCAAGAAATAAGGACCACAGACTAGTAGAACAGTATACTTTATTGATTAGTCAACTGACCATATCAAAGCACAGGCATCAGCCACAGTAAGACAGCAGACTAGTGATCCCCCCAAATATGAGCAATGTTTCTGCCTTTTGAAGATATTAGGAAGATTCAGAGATTGAAGAAATTAGGAGAGTCAGAGATTCAGCATTACTCCCCTGAATCTCTGGTAAAGAAAATGTCCAGGTAGCATTGTAATTTCTACAAATACATTCTCTTCAAATGTAACCTGAAGTTTCAGGATGCTGCAGTGTTTGTAAGAATGGGGAGGTTCAAGTCCACCTCACTGAACCATGAGTGGGTAACTCTGGGCAAGCCATTCATTCTATGCCCAACCTACCCCAGAAACTAGCTGTTGTGAGGATAAAACAAAGTGAGATCCTCACGTAAGTCACTGCTTCTAAAGAAAAGGAGGGTGTACATATAATAAACACTAAAATAATAATTAGCACTCTTCTAGGGTAGAAAATTAGGATAGGAATCCAATATACAATAAATAGGGGATGGGATTTTCCAACAGAATGTATTATTGATTATAGAAGTACAGTCTGTTTTTTTTATTGAGGAATAGATTGGTCAAACTACTGACTATCAAAATGAAGCCCCTGCATTACTCTGCTGCCAAACTCACTCCACCTACACCTGGAATCTGTCCATGAAACATTCCTGGGAAATGGATATGCTGAAAGTTAACCAAGATATTTCTTTTAGTCATCCGCTGCACAATCACTTTGTGCAGTTCTCTGAGCTGCTTCCACCCATACAGTTCCACTTCTCAAGTAAGTTGACCACTGATTGAAAATAGCCAGGATGCTAGTATTCGGCTAAGGAATGGATGTTATTCACCTCTACTCTAGGTTTCTTCCCCACTTGCCTAATGTCTAGCTGAATTCAGTGGGTGATGTATTCTTTACCACATTGGTTATTGGCAGTGAGAAACACAAAACAACATTATACCACATACTGTGCTAAGTAGAACGTTGCAAAGTCTAGTGGGTAACAATTCCAGAGATGATGTATTACAGACAAATGGATATACATTAGAATAGTAAATGTTATTTATTTACTTATTAAACACATTTCTATCCTGCTGCAATCAAAAAGAGTCTTGGCAACTTTCATAGAATACAATAAGACAATTTAAAGCATCCATGGTAAAATTTCAAATATAGCAAGTCTGTGTATATTTACTTTGCCATGTTGCTAGCCATTAGAAGTCTGTTCCTATTCCAGTGCAACCAATGCTTCATGTCTGATTTCACATAACTCCTCACTAACCTATCCTAAGGGTCAAACAAAACACCAACATTAAACATTAAGCTGCGGCTACATTATTTTGGATGGCCTTTTCTTCCTCTGAGGTACATATCATTTTTAGCTTTTCCCTTACTACCTATCATTCATTACTCACTAGATGAACTAAATGCAATGCAAAAGACTGGCATCTCCATGACATTTTAGAATAGACATTGGGTGAGATTAAAGGCTTGGGAGCGAAAATAGAAGAAAAAAAAGAGTTAGTGTCATGTTTTCCACCTATTACAATTGCTTATTGTATCATAACAAAATGCTCAATCCAATACAAAGTATTATCTAGTTCTGATATTATGAATATAAATGTCCTCTTTCAGTATTAACATTTTCCTCAGTATTAGTATCAGCTCTGTAAAATCATGAGCTGATGTCAAGAAACCTATTTTTGCCAACAAAGAAATTCTGGTAATTTTTCTCAAAAGTAACTGTAATAAGTAATTTACAGTTACTTTTTCTCAAAAGTAACAGTAAATTACTTATCTGAGATAAATATCTTACACTATTTATCTCAGAGCAGGAATGTTTCTGTTGTATTTTGGTTAGTTCAACAGATCCCTAAGTCTAGTTTTGAGGAGCACATCTCATTGACATTTTTGTCTTTCCCCTGTCCAATAAAGTAAACTGTCATTTGATCAAAGCACCATGGGTTATCAATCTTCACATGCTCTTGTATTGATTTATAATAAAGTGTGATTAAAAAGTGTCTCATCTATAAAGGCACCATCACCACTAGAATTGATCCAAATGAGAGAAATTAAAAGGACTTTAAATGACTTTGTTGTATCTCAGGAGCTTCCCACTGCTATTTTGTGAAAATACAAGAACGTTCCAGAGAGAGAATATAATTCTTGCCTACCTTCCTAACCAGAATGTCTTCTGTGGCAATTTTCCTTATAAATTGGCACAGTTTCTCTGTAGCTAACAAAACAATTTCTAAATACATCTATAAATTACTTCTTGTACTGCTACCTAAGAAAATCCACCTTTCTACCCTCATTGTTTACCAGTCAGGGGACAAAAACAAAATAAAAGTACTTCAATTTTCTATCTATTGTTTGCATAAAGGGCTAGACAAATGTCTCTTGCCATTTGTTATTGGCTTAAATGCACATTCTTATAAAAACTAATGCTTTATTCTGCACAGTATCCCATTTCTACTTCCTAATGCTATATGGTAGTAGTTCAGAATCTGTGGCCACAGGATTCACTTAACAGCAGGGTTGCACTTACCAACAGCATATTACTTAGCAAATACACTTTACCTTTTGCCATTAAGGTAAAAGTAAGCTTCAGAGATTAAAGAGAGAAACACAAACCCTGGCAGTCTTTTATTTTTTTTGTTTTGTTTTTTAAGCTTAGCATCCTGTGAAGCACTTAAAAAGTTCTTTCACACTTTACTTTCTAAAATCAAGCATAAGAAAGTCCAATGCTGTCATTAAACATTCAAGAGCAACCATCAGGAAGAAAAGAGCTAATGCTTCTGCTTCTAAGTTTATTGCAAGGAACCCACTGCTGTATATGTATATGTATTCTGCCAATCAAACTGGATGGTTTCATTTTCCTCCTCATCTGTAACAATACGGGCAATGCAGCTTTCAGGCTGTAAATCAGGAAGTGCTGCTAAGTGGATCTGGAAATCTCAAGACTGACTGTCGAGCAAATCTCTCTCAAATCCAGAGCGGCTGGGCAAAAATCGAAGTGTTCCCACACTTCCCCTGACTACTTATGGCCCTTCCAAGCAAGCAACATCACTGTAACAGTATTCCTTTGATCATAATCTGTAGCAGCCTCTGCTTAATCCTGGGAAGGTCCAAAAAGCTGAAGTAATCCAGGCCATTGAATCAGAGGATCACCTCTTTCACAAAGCCTTCTATTTCTATAGAAAGAGGTAAATAGGGATAGCCAGGAATTTGTGCTTAGTTTTTGATTTCTGTGTTGTGCCAAGTCTCAATTTCTTTATCACTCTCTGTACAAGTTGTGGAATTGGGTGTTTACTCCCAGCCTTCAAGGTCAGGCTATGTTCATGAAAACACAATCTTTTCTTCAGAATCTTTTTGTGATCTGTAGTATTTTGTACTCTCTCCAATCTCTTCAGAGATGTTGGGCTGAGGGCTTTCCATTTGAAAGAGACCACCACCATCTTGTGGCTGGAACTACGGTGCAAGCTACTTTATTACCACAATCTGAGCAGCTTTGTAATGATCTCCTTCCACACTGAATGTCTACATTTTAATACTTAAAATCAAAAGGGGATTTTTTTTAAAAAAAAAATAAGGTTTTGATTTTGTTTATTCCCTGGGAGATTGATTTATATCCAAAAAGGGGGAAGAAACGGCTGAATCCTTTAGTTACCAAGCTTCTATGCTACATAGCCAGGAAGTAGTGCTATTGTAATTATTCAGATTTGTTTGTTTGTTGTTGTTGTTGTTTCATTTTTGACTTTTTAAGTGACAGGCAGCACAAGGTATGAGCGCCTTTCCCCCAAGGCTATGAGATGACAGATGAAATGCCCCCTGGAAGATAGATAGAGGCCACAAGAATTACCAAGTCATTACCCCAAAGCAGGAGACAGGACCAGGATGTGAAGACCCAGACAGCTTCTAGGAGAGGAGGTTTGGGACCTCCAGACTTCTATCTTGTGGACCCTCAACATCGCTACAGGGTGACCAGCTAGATAGTTCCACAATGCCCAAAAGAAATATATGAAGACCTTAGCAGACAGGGCATATATATTCATATGGTTCTTTATATTTAAGGTGAATGGTTCTGAATGACCTCATTAGTGATAAAGCAAACACTTCCAGTTTTCAGTAAGAAGTGAGAATGAGGTTCTGTGACTACACTACAGCCTGAAGGAGTCAAAGGCATCCAATGAGTTGCTCTTCTTAGGCAAAGTTTTTTCCCATTTCTGAAGCTGTAGATCATTACAATTGGGAATAGGGATGACATCTGGGATCTTTGGCATGGAAACCATATATTCTATGACCCCTCTTTTAATAAATTTGAAATACTCAAACCATCTCCTAGTATATCTTTGAAATACTAACTAAACTTTAAACTAATCTTTAAACTAGACTGAAGCACTAAATTCTCTTAAATGATTTGATATGCTAATGAAATACCAATTGTTTCAATTTATGGATAAGTTTTTCACCTGCCTGCTACAAAATAGTTATATTTTCTTTGGTATGTTGTTACTGGATGTACTGTTACTTTTTAAACTCCAAAGGTAGTATATCATCTTCGTAAGAAGGTGTTATCAGGTGAACAGAAAAAAATAATCAGATATGAAGAAAAACTGGTCTCAGAAGTAATTTTCTTGTCAGAATAATATATTAGCAGTGGATTTAGATTGCTAATCAGCTTGCTTTTCCTCAAAGAAATTTGTGCAGGTATCATGTAAATGTGGGGGAGGCACAAAGAGAAAATCCTTATAAGGCTGCAATAAATATCTCTACCCCAACCCCACCTGTAACTTCACATTCATGGAACTATTCATGAAAAAGGAAAATTCTGGCATATTTTAAGGGATGGGCAAGCAAATTCTCTGATATTTTTGGTAAAAGGTGGGCTTTTTCTGAAAGACAAAATGGATGGACTTTTTTTTCCTTTCTTTTGCTGGGGGAAAAAAAACACCTCACTGCCACAGTGGTTGGGCTGTTCTTAGCAGCCTGGCAAAATTCACTTCTAACTTAAGAGTAGAAATGAAACTGCATTATGCCCTCATGATGTTACCTTCCCTCTTTTCTCCACCCTGTAGCACTACTGTATCAGATGTCATATCCTAAATTAGAAGAAAATACTGCCTGTCAATGTCAGAGGCAGGCTAACTGCTACCTGCAGTGACCCCAAAGATATCCCCCATTTCTGCGGCATTAAAGAAACAGCCAGACACCCTAGAACTTTCAATACCTGATTATTTGGAGCCGAGAAGGCTCAACATTGAAGTATGATATGCTAAAACATTAAGGAAAAAAAGGATCCCAAGAATAGATTATTTAGATTATTTAAAATGTACCACTTTTATATAGTATTTTAATTTTAAAGTATTAGGCACTGAATTTTAATTCATTTTTATCATCACATACATTTTTTTTAAAGTATCTGTTCTGGTAGAATTGCTTTTTAATTATACAGAGGAAGGGTTAGTAAAATCTTTTGCATTAATATGCCCTTTGGCCAATGCAATACATCAATATCTTACTCTACTCCCATTCTATACCTTGAAGGAACTCTGATAAATTGCCTTCTGCAAGACCTTGGGAAGGCAGTCCTGGAGAGGTGCTTTGTTTGGGTATCCTAAGCCCTTCAAGGGCAGCCTCCCTCTGATGCCACAGCTGGCTTTCATGTAACTCATCAACCCTTTCTCTCCAGATTGCTCTCATGAAGGCAGATAATAATCTCATTTTATTTGGTATCACAGAAAGCCAGGGTTCCCTTCTCATCAGATGGAGACAAACAGGAGATACAAGCTGTCTAGAAATCAAGGAGAAGGTTTTTTTTAAAAGGTCATTCCCAGAATCCATCTGGCTGGCTGCCAGTTCTCTATCACCTTTCTGGAATGTGGGGAGGACGTGCAGCATTTTTTCCCTGGAACATTTGTCTTTCTCTCCCTGTAAGCTGTAAACTCTGCCCTGAAAGCTGGTTTTCCTCAGCCCCTTGTTCTCACCTTATGTGGCTCCTTTACCTTTCTCCTGTCCATCCAAGTCACCTAAATTGCTCTCAGTCATTGGCTCTCCTATTGCCCTGTAAATTATGCACCTAATTCCTTTCTGTTCCTTTGGATAAGCATAGCACCCTTATTGTCCCTTTTCCTCACCTTTCAACAGCTATTTCAATATTTTTACACCCAGACCTCAAGGTGGCTTACATTGCACACTAGATCTAAATTCCCCTCTTCCTTTTTTTCTCCCCTTTTGGCTTTTCACCTGTGACACTTCCACATCTCACCACCTTTATCTTGCGCCATTCCTTGCAGAAGCCAGTTCCCATTGCCATTTCCTAAATGTTTTCTCTCTTCAGTGTTTCCACTCTTTAACCTTATTAGTTCTGTATTGGATTTTTTTGACCAATTGATTTTTCATGGTAACTTTTTGCTCTTTCTAAACTGATAGAAAAGTTGCTGACTGTGGGCCACAGAAGAATGAATACGTTCCTCTTTCTTGAAACCCTTTTTAAAAAAGCACATTAGAAATGCAATCTAAAATTTACTTTGGATGAGCTAGGTTGATGAGCATAAGTAACAACAAAAGTAGTTACAGTTCACCCCTTGTTGCTCTTACCTCTCCTCTTTTTAAAGACTTCCACCCAGTGCTCCAAGATTTAGACTGCAGGCTCCCCAATGATAGTGGACACGTAATTTATTGACATTATTTATTTGTATTTGTTCACAAAGACGGAATGTCAAATTAAGATATACTCAATTGTATATCTCCATCCCGGGTGAAGTAAGTGATGCCATGACTACCCTCTCCAGGTGCCCGGGGGCTGTGGGGGTCTGGATGGGGAACAACAGGCTTCGGCTGAACCCTGGTAAGATGGAGTGGCTGTGGGTTGATGGCTCTTCTGTATCTGAGACTTTGTCATCTTTGGCTCCAGATGGGGTGCACTGCCCCAGACAGACCCAGTGTGTAACTTGGGGGTCCTCTTGGACTCACGACTCCTGCTCAAAGAGCAGGTGGCAGTCGTGGCCAGGAGGGCCTTTGCGCAACTTCGTATTGTGCGCCGGTTACACTCTTTCCTGGACTGAGAGGCCCTTCGAACAGTCACTCATGCCCTGGTCATCTCCCATATAGACTATTGCAATGTGCTCTACATGGCGCTACCCTTGAAGAGTATCCGGAAGCTACAGCTGGTCCAGAATGCAGCCATGCGGGTGGTCTTTGGTGCCCCTAGAAGGGCACATGTAACACCTTTGCTACGTGAGCTGCACTGGATACCAGTTTGCTTCCAGGTCCAATTCAAGGTGTTGGTTATCACCTTTAAAGCCCTACATGGCATGGGGCCAGGCTGCCTGAGGAACTGCCTCTTCCCTGTTACGTCAACCTGTCCCACCTGATCATGCAGAGAGGGTATGCTGCGAACTCCGTCAGTAAAAGAATTCCATCTGGCGGGGTCCAGGCGGCGGGCCTACTCTGCAGTAGCTCCCGCCCTGTGGAACACGCTATCCCTGGAGGTGAGGTTAGCCCCATTGCTCCTGGCCTTCTGGAGGAATTTGAAGACCTGGCTCTGCCACCTGGCTTGGGGCGGGGAGGGGAGTCATCATGTTTGGGGATGGCTAGTACCCTAGAATGCTCGTCGCATACATGGACTGATTTATCATCTGCCATTTGGACTCTATTTTTATCTATAATTATTGTTTACCTGTAACTGTATTTTTAGATATTGTAATTTTATTGTTTATTTATTGTTTTATTGATTATTGTTGTAAACCACCTAGAGTCCCTCTGGTGGAAGGAGATGGGCAGTGACAAATTTGATAAATAAATAAATAAAGTTGATGCTCAAACTCATGATTCAATATATGAGTACATAGGAAGAGATACTAAAATATTATATGCATATACAAATACCTACAATGCATTTTTAACAGGGAAATAACTGCAAAAATACATAATTGAAAGGGTGTACAAAAATGCACATATTACAAAGAAATCTATCTAAAAACATGTTAGAAATTTTTGGCAAATTTTAAAAAAAACTAATTCACAAGCTGATGTTGAAATGAGACATAACTAATTTAAAGATAGGAAAATGAAAAACAATAAAATTGAACTTCACAGGGTCCCTATTAAATTGTGAGGTATGAAATGTCCATTCTTGAGTGGACAAAAAGGAAACCTGCTGAAACCGTTAGACAGAGGAGTCTACAGTCATATGGTTGTAATTACTCACAGCTCTTTGTAGTTAGCGTCATACAGAGTTGACCACTTGTTCTGCTGATGTGGCTGCCATTTTATAGACTGGTAGTTGGGATCCAAGTAGGAGGAGCTATTCAAGCTGTCATTGTCCTGAATCAGTCCTACAGCAGTAGAAAATTTTTGAACTGACATATGCCTACAAACCTGATGCAAACTATTTATTTTTATCCCACTTTTCTATTCTTCACTCACTATGCAACAAACCCCATAATTTTTTATTTTCTTTGCCTAGTATAATCAAGGAATACTCAAACAGTTTTCTTCCTTTTTTTAATTTTTTACAACTGATGGGACCTTTCTCACTTCCCACTCTCACTCAATGTGGTCAGACAAAGATGCTCTCCTGAAAATGCACTGCCATTCAGTGAGCTTCAACCTAAACTCTATCCCTTGTTCTCCATGTCCCACTCAATAGAACTCTACCTCTTTGGAGCATAAATAGTATCAGGGTGCTGGTAATACTAGAAAGGAATACAAAGAATTACAGTACATACCTGGGGAGAGCGCCCCCTGCTGATGCCAGGGAGGTGTTTGGACTCTGTCAGAGTTGAGAGGCACAGATCCTGTACCTGGCTCCTGTTTTATCATTCCATTGAACATCTGGGCATTGAGAGTGTTTGAGGGTGACTCTGAGTGTTTCCTCTTCTTGGCAGGGTGCACTGGAAGGCTGTGGAAATCAGTCATAAATTACAACAGGCATATGAAGGGAATATTTATTCAAATTTAGCCCATGGACATACATATACATACACACCATTCTTGTACACCCCAGACATAAATAAAGTTACGTTTCAGTAGGAAAGTCTAAACTAGAGTACTAGCCTTCAATTGATAGGCAGGGCCAGAAATAAGTCACACCCTGACCTATGTGCTTCGTAATAACAGTCTGACACAGTCATATAATAAAGCAAAGAATGAATGTCATTCAGTATGCTATGCGCCAATATACTGGGTGTAGCTCCTAGTTGGTGGGATGCAGGCAACAGCATGCTCGCTTTCAAGAGGTTTCTAGTTTAGAGATCTTGGTTTGCATAAAATAGTGTAACCATGCTTGGGATAAAACTGGACTTGATTGCAGTTTTGTGGGCCAGTTCTTTATTTAGTAGTGCCAAAAATGTATCCTGTGGAAAAGACGACCATGGAGAAAAATAAAAAATTGTGAAGAAAACAAGAATGAAGATAGAATGTCTACAGAAAGAACATGTATAAGTCATATGAAAAAGTATTAAAACACAGATTAATCTCCCAAAATAAGGAACGGGAAGTAGAAAAAAGAAATAAAAGTTGGAAGCTATTTGGATTAGAATGAAGATAATTACATAGAGTTACACTAATGAAAAGTGATGGTTGGTGGAATAATGAAGTGAAAGAGACTGTAGATAAGAAAACTTAAGCTAAAGGATGAGGATGCAAAAATGAGGATGAGAGAAAGATATTGTAGAATGTGAATAAGATGGAATGTAGTCAGAGAGAGCAAGGGATGCTTAAGAATAAAAGAGGCAAAAAATGCAGAGCAATCTTGATGAAAATAAAAGCTAGGCAAATAGTTGTCAGCAGAGTGAATGGAGGTAAAAATAAAAATAGGTTCCAACAGAAGAGAGTATATGTAGTTCAGGGTTGAACTATGGAGTTCTTGCTGCTCTCTGAGCTTGGTTGTTTGTTTGCAGATGTTTCATTACCCAACTAGGTAACATCATCAGTGCCAGAAAGTGTGGGGTTTGCTCCCTGTTTAAACAGAGTAGCCTGCCCTGCTAGTTTGGGAAGAGGGGCTTCATTATTTCTTAAGGCTGTCCATTATTTTAGGAAATGAAACAAACTTAAAGAGGCAAAAAGCTTCCAGCCATAAATGCATTCCTCTGCTATCTTTCCATTCTTGTTCCCGAAGAACTTACTCTGCTCCATGCTGTTGAAGTAGATGATGAAGCATCTGTGACTGCTGAGCATGATGGAGATCGCCGGGTGACATGCCCTGTCCTATAGTGAACTGTGGCATCAGAGGCTCAGACTTCGTGTACATGTCCCGCTGCATGCTGGGATAGTGATGGCTGTGCTGCTGCTGGTGTGAATGAGGAGGTGGTGGTGGCAGCCCCTGGAGGTGGGGTGGGGGAGGGGGTGGGGGTGGAGGAGGTGGAGGGGGTGGGGGATGCTCTAACCGTGAAGGGGGAGTAACTTGACACATATTCTCAGGAGTCATAGTTCGAAGAAGGTGAGGATCTAAAAAGAACCAGACAGATAGATTAATTTGAGTGAAAAGTGTAGGTTCCCCATTTTCAGTAGTCCTAACCTATGATCAATCATTCCGTCTTTGCTCTCAATCAGAACAGCATATAATAATAAATACAGAAAAGCAGTTCAATAATAGAGACATTCCAGACCCTTTCCTTATAGTTTCAACTTCATTAAAACAACAAGTAGATTATCAGCTATTTCACCAACAGTTGGAGTTGCATGGTGATAATGCAGCAATGTTTGTAAAGGGCAAAGGCCAGATTTCAGACCTTTCCCGTGTTTTAAAAAACATTAATAGAGGCACTAAATTTAACAGATGCTCACTGAAGCTGTTATTTCCTGCTGAAATTTAGTACAAAACTGTAAACCTGACAGCTTGTCACTGACATTCAGCAGTGTGATCTTGAGGAATCCCACAGCCACAAAAAACAGGTTTAAGGGCTGCATATGGCCCAAAGACTGTGGGTTGCTCCCTGAGATAGATATGTGCATGCACACAATTAGTAAAATAAGTGATGAATATTCAACTACACTACTTAATGAGAAATAAATCTATTTCCCCTTTCTAGTTTTCTAGCAAATGAGCTAGAATTGTAGGAAATATCTAGTATGAATATGTGCATACATGCATGTCTGTCTGTGTGAATGTGTGTGTATGTAGTATACAAAATTTATTAACAATTAAAGCACTTAAATATATTTAAATTACAAAATGTGTAGTCTAGAATAAAGAAGAAATAAGGAACTTAGCAAGTTCAGTTCCAGCAAAAACACTATCAGCCAGCAGGTAAATTCATTCTGGAACAAAGTAAGGAATTTGAGAATGCTGAATGCTAAATTTGTTATATGACTGGTCTGATATACTATCCTTCAGCATGAGAGGAAAAGCTAGAGCTAGTTATGTTTGTATATAATTGGAAATCATGACATTTGCCTATTTTTTATGTTTTTATGTTTTGACTTTGTTTATAGAAATAAACAAACTGCATTAATATAAAACAAAGAGCAAACTACATTTTTTATTTTGATCTCCTAGCAATACCCTCTCCAGAAATACATTTTAACTACCTGCTTCTTTCTAGTTATTCACCATTCTGATTCCCGTTTATTATTGGAAGTAAATCCATTCCCACTCCACTTTTGCTGTTCATTCTCCCCATTCAAAGCTCCACGTATCATACGATTTCCTTCTTTTCATTTCTGCCCCAGGAACATTTTTCTACCATGTCCACATGATGCTGCCTTCTTCTCATCCCAAACCCATGAATGAGGTAAGTTGAAGTCATCTTTAACTGTATTGATGTTAAAGTAATCTTTTCCACCTTATTCTGACATTATCTACTGAAGGAAAATTAAGTTACTGGCAGTGATTAATAACTGAGACAGGATGGGGACTGTAAATGGGGACAGCAAATTTAATGCTGATAGTTCTCTGTCAGCTCAAACATGGGTGGATAGTATTATAACTTAGTAAAGGAGAAAGGTCCATTGTCTCTGAAGAAAATATTGAATCTCAGCTGAAAAAGCATGAAATGTTCGCTAAAAAATACACTAGAATCCATACAAAGAGAAAGTAAACTTACTAGACTAACTTGGAATAGAAACTAATTTATAGCCAACCTCTTGGATTTTATATGTTTGAAATAATAAACATGTTTGTACAATGAGCTTGATGGATCCTGTTCAAGGTTTAATTTCAAAGTTCTCCATACAGGAACCATTTTATTCATTTGCGCAAATTATCATTTCCAATGGTAAATATTCATTGCATACCATTTGGTCAGCTAAAAGCAAAAGTACAGCAAATCCTCTTTCATATAATTTTTAGGAGTGGCCTGTAACATGTGACATTCGTAAAGTTAATTACCTTACTGGGACCAGACTGTACACCAAACTTTCCCAGCATAGTTAAGGGGATGCTTGGCATAATAGGGTGTCTCCCATCATCCACAGCTACCAGAGCTAATGGCCAAGAAAGGTGGGAGTCGCAGTCTATCTCATCTAGAAGGCTATGACTTGGACACTTGTCTGTAGAACATTCACCAAAGCCCTTGACTCAAGTTCACATCCCTCCTTAGTACAACAGATCTAAAGTTTACTTAACTTTGAAGCCTGATTTAAAGTTGGAAATGTATACAGAGGGCTTTGCTCTGTCAGAGTGTAGGGCTAACACTCTTACTAGCTCTATTTTCTAGCTCTTAGAGGTTCATTCGAAGCCAGGATTAATGTGGTTTGAATTATAGAAAACTCAGGATGTAAAATGAGACGAAAGTGCTTAGAGATACTGTTTTTTCCCTAAGCTTACTGGTGCAGCCTTCTCCAATCTGGTGTCCCCCAAATGAGCACACTGTCCATCACCCCCAGCTAGTACAGGGTGTGATGGTAGGTAGACAGCACATGGATTCAAAAGAGAAAAAATTAATTTTGATCACTGTAACACTATTCAGGCCAGCAAAATCAGTAACAGAAGCAACTATTATTATGGCTCAGAAAGACCAGCAGTTCAGCCCTTCTTCCATCTCCACCCTGCAATCAAACAGCACCTTTAACTATGCAATTTCCATTTTAGGAGCAATAATTAAATATGGTCAAAAGTTAAGAAACTGCTTAAATGTTAAAATAATATTGAAGTATTTTTATAAATGTCTCTTTATACGGGCATGTGCATGTGTTTATCCCATGTGTGTGTGTGTACAGGAATGAAGTAGAGTTCATGTACATTTTATTAAACCAATTTTGTAAGGCAGGCTAAAACAAAACAAACATATATGAAATAGTGTCCTTGAACCAAATTTCTATCTAGCAGTGCTGTGAAAATAAGTTGGGTGCGTAAACTACTCCATTATGTACTTTAGCTCAAATGAGAGGGAAGTAGTGTGAGTTCATCCCAGCTTTAAGTTCATCCCAACTGTGATGAATACATTTTTATCACTGAGATCAGCTGTTATTTGCATTAAATAGTAAAATAATTAGTGCAAAACAATAGGACATATCCTCTGGGTATGCCCTTGCCTTTGTTTCTTGCTGCCATTATTCACTGACTTCAGCTTCCCAACATCGAAAAGTCCCTCTCAAAAAATCCACCCACAAAAAACAAACAACAAAGAGAATTGGGAAAATGAATATTCCATTCAAACAAATTCAGACTAATTGCCCATCCTAACCTTCTAATGTTACTGGAGTGAAATAGTTAATGCTCATAGCAATTAATCAGATTCTTCTGTAGGGGGATGCATTAACAGAGGAAACAAAAATGATTATGAAATTAAGGTGGGGGGAAGGGCTAACACAACACAGAGGAGGCTAACACAAAGTATTATAATAAAAGATCAAGCACTACATATCTAGCACATCTAGCACTCCCCACTTTCCTTTCTTTAAAAAAAACTATCACAAAAGCTTATACTGAAGTTGGGTGCAAATTAAAAAGTTTATTAATGAACTAAAGTTAGAGTAAAGGGTGAAGAAGTTTAGAGATGACATCAAATGACAAAGGATGGTGAAATCCCACCCCCATAACCCCCACTCCACACACACACAAACACATAGCCACCACCAGAACATTTACTAATGATACTGGTTGGCAGCTGTTTCAGAAGAGACAAAACGAAACAATTAGCAAAAACTAACTAATCTGTTACTACTTCAAATTAGGGTGTGGTCACAGAACTATACTCTGGATTACAATATAATCCTACCACAATTTCAATTTTAGGCTTTGTAATATACTAAGTAGGCACTATTGGGGCAACATCAAATCCCAGTGTTTATTGTTTGGAAATTGAATTGAATACCTGCTACTGCAGAATGAATATTAAGGCAACATGGTAAACGCCATCTCATCTTTCATGTCTCAAGGTTATCTGGCATTTGAACTCCTCCCTCAAAATAAGGGAAGAATTCTAGAAATTATCATAGATGCAACTCTTTATACATACTCCAGACTTTCCTGGAGTTTGTGCATTACCAAAAAACCTGAAGTTCCAATTATTCCCCCACAGGCTGATGAGGTGGGTGCTGTTGTTTTAATGGTGAAAGAAAGCAGTTCACTCTGTGGCAAATAATCTGGCCTCTTGGCTATATTTAAAGAAGGGCCAGGAGGAATTCCAGGGATTTTTGTAGTGAGATAAAAAGAACTCTTGACCTTTTTCACAGAGAAAGGAGAAGGAGCTGCTTCCACAATGAACACAGCTTAAGTTTTAAAGGAAGGGGCCATGGGGAAACCTCTGAAGATTGCCACAGACAGGACCATCCCCTCAATTCTTTCGCCTCTGCTGCTAATTTGGCTTTCTCATAACTCAGAAAGAGACAACAAAAGTAGCTGGGGAGACATGATTCTCCCCTTTCGCATACATAAAGCACGGGCAGAACAGAACCGACACCATCCGGTGAAGGGGCGTGGGGAGGGGGGGGAGAGGGAGACCCACCCCCTGTGATGTATCTACGCTTTCTGTGCCTGTCACAAGAACTGGAAGAGAGTCCCTGGATATCAAATACAGCATACACAGAGAGGGCAGGAGTCACAAAGTATACTCACCACCTAAAAGCAAGCTCATGACAATATCTCTGGTTTGTTCTTCATTTCCAGCACAGACTTGTCTTTGTATAAACCTGCAGGAGTCTAACAGCACATTCACCCACAAAATGAAGCTTAAACCTTCTGCTCTGTGTCCTCACTGGGCAGGTCACCCTTATCCATTTTCCTCTCTGGGAAGGCAGAAGTACACCTTTCCCTCCCTACACAGTCTTGTGTTCTTGGTCCTGCCCACCCACCCCCTTTCTAAAAGGGTAGCGGGAAAACAATAGGCAAAAGTCTAGGAATATTTACTAACTGATAATCTCTTCACGTATTGCGGCAGTCTGTTTTTCCCTTTTCTGATAAAGATTTCAGAGCCAACCACTTTTGCCAACCAAAGGGGGAGAAGGCTGTGCTTGGGCTCTAATCTTAGCACTTACCATTCACCTGCTGGGGGGAGTATGCTTCTGATCCGGAGTCTGGGGGAGAGTCGGGTAAAGTGCTGAAGAGCAATTGAGAAAAAGAGAGGAAAAGGTCAAACAAATGTCTAGCAGGAGTGATAAGGCAAAATAGATTTCAAATCCTAGGTAGATGGGCTGAGAGAGTATATAGCCCTATTATCTACAACCCCCCTGGTTAGCAGAAATTAATTATGAATTTGTCATGCGTTTGTTCGCAAAGTTCTTGAACACAAAGGCTTCTGAACCTGAACTCAATCTTATCTCCATATAAACAGGCCATCCAGTAACAATTCCCTTCCACCAAAGTGCTAATTGCCAATTGCTGTTCCTGCCCAAGAGTAGCAGGAAATGTTCCTCTCTTAATGCCCCAGACCACTACAGCCCTTCCCCAGTGAAAACCTCTGGGGAGCTTTTAGCAGGTATTCCCTCATGTCATATCATGGCTGTTTTGTTTATCTGCTAATAAGACCTCCCCTACTTTGCTCAGCGGGTCTTCCTTGGCTGAAAGAAGCCAGACAGAATCTGTTGCTCAAGAAAAAGATCATCAGCTTCACCACAAATACAGAGAAGGGCCCACTGACAACAAATTCTGCAAGCCTACCATAAGGGTCAAACTGTAGTTTCATCAAGTAACCCTGAGGTTATATAGAAAACATTTTCATCGAAGTTAACAAAACTAACTCAAGGATGACAAAGAATATGAATTAATGCATTTCTTAAACCAAATAATCTTTCAAAGATTACTCAGGATCAAGCAACTTATTGAGCTGCCCCATTATCTCTTAAGTCAGTGAAATTAGGTAAAGCTTCTAGTCCTGGTGGTTTTTCTATAGACCAGTATAAGGATTTTACTGACTTTCTCACTCCTATGCTGCTGAAGGTTTACAATGATGCCTTTTTGTATAAAGCTCTTTCTTTTAACCTGTAAGTCTGAAAGTAGATATAGAGCTTGTAGAATATACAAATTATCACTCAAATTTTTTAACATATAGTAGATGGTAAAATTTTGACAGCAATTTTGCCCTAAGAATTTCAAACTATATTAGCTTCTGTAGTTCATCCTAAACAATTTGGTTTTATAAAATGGTGTCCGATCATGAATAATATTAGGTTATTAGTTGATATATTTGATACACAATCAGATAAATTGGATGTGGTTGTGATTATTTCATTGGAAGTGGGAAAAGCCTTTGATATTGTGCAGTTTAAAATTTTGAAGCATGTTTTTCTCAAATATAGTTTTCCTTTCAATTTTGTTGATTGCATTAAAATGTGGTAGTCCAACCTGTTGTTTAGGGTTATCACAGCTAGAATTACTTCTTCACCATTGGGATATCCAGGTTGTCCATTTTCTCCTCTTTTATTTAATTTAACACTGGAATCTTTAGTCTTTTATATCAGACAATTTAAGGATACTCTGAGGATCAAAACAGCCAGAGTAAATTGTTGTCATATGCGATTTCTATTCTATGTCTTACTGATAATTATTAAGATTCTTCACCAAAATTTATGGATATAGTACAACACTATTATTAGTGTTATCTAATGATTTGGAATAATTATTTGTAGAAAGATTTCTTCACTGACAGAGGTTAATATTCCTAATTGTCTATCTCAGATTAATGTTGCTATAAATAAGTGATTAAAAATCTACATCAGCTTTTAGGAAAGAATAAATATAATTTTAAAAATGTTGTTCCGACACTGATAGATAGTGGGATTTTTATGTCAATCACTGCTAAGTATTTTAAACAGATTAATAAGATATTGAGAAAATGTTTATGGAATGAGAATGATAAAACGCTACATTTTATCTAAATTATGACTTTCACATGAAGATAGAGATGTCAACTTTCCTAATTTCAGCTATAGCATTAGTTGTATATTTGGGCCTATATTTCTTGGTGGAATTTAATTAATTAAATTTAATTAATTTCGTTTAATTTGATTTATCTCAAAACCATTATGGGTACAATAGGAAAGTTATTATATGACCCTCTTACTGTCTTGGCAGGGACTTGATTCCTGTTTTGGTTAAAAGTCAACACTTCACTCTCATGAGACATTCATATTACATATTAAAGGCTGAAAATTGCTGGACAATCCTTCTTCTGAAATTCATGGGCCAAATGTCATAAATGCTTTCAATCACTTCATTGTTAATTATTCTTTTAAAACATCTGATGTGTTGAAAAAATATATGGATTGCCTAAAACCTTTGAACGGTAATATTTATCTTCTAACTACTATATATAATTTGCTCCTGAAGCATTCCAAACTCTTAAATATTAATATTGTGGAAAAGGATTTATAGACTCCCAACTCTATAGGTCATTTTTATATAGAACAGAAAATAATATTAGGATAGATTTGGAACCTGCAAGTAACTTGGGGGGTGGGGGGAAAGTCCTGTTTTAGCAAACCAACTGGCTAGAGTTTTAAAGAATGTTAAGTTAGTATACTTTGAGCTTAAGGTAGAATTAATACAAGAAAGGATTCTTTTTTGTATTTACAGGATACACCGGTAGATGTATAGTATGAGTTAGATTTCAATTTCTCTGTGTCAGAAGTGTAGTGTTTCTGAGTGGACACCGATTCATACATTTCAGGCTTGTTCTATAGTAGTAGCATTTTGTTCTAATATTCGTAAGGTTGCTAATGGTGTGTGGAAAAAGAAGTACGGGATAAAGATTTGAATGTGCTGTTAAATTATATTTTGAAATTTATAACTTACTGAAGTATGAAGAATTCTGATTTACCACGAATAAACAGATTATTTTTCCCCAGGTGAAAAACTATTAAATTTGATTTAAAAATCTGAATGGAAGTCATGTATTTACTTTCTACCTGTGAAGTGGCCTTCTATTGACATTTTGTAAAGTCCAATCAATATTACTCTGTGTGGTCTAGGTTTAAACTGTTTTTGTTTTATTTATATTTATATTTACTGTATATTTATTTCAGCATGTATTTTTCTCTTTCTGGTTCATTTTCATTTGTGCCTTTTTCCCCTTTTCTTTTAATTTTGCATATTTATTCTATTTTTCTATTTGTATATTAAATATCACAATACATAACTCTATACACAAGACCAAAACTGATATAAAACAGAGAAATCTATTAGGCTCAAGCAAGAGGCCAAAGTTTATAATTTCTCTTAAACTGCTAAGTATCTTTCAGTGCAGTTTTACTAATTTATTTGTATTACCTCATCAGTCTGCACAGAACTTTGCAGACTAGTAAACAGCGTAGGAAATTATTTAGGTTCTTTTGGCTTTAGTTCAAGCTGCAGAATATTTTCAATAATTATCATTTTTAAAGCAAAATTCAAAATGAATTTTGAGCTCAAAATTAAGAGCTAGATCTTGGTGGATTTCAAAGCAAATCTATTCCTTTCATAAGGCAGCCTTGCAAGTTTCTAACAGGTCAGTGAGGTCAGTAGCAGCCTAAAAGTCTGATTCTATACATACCTTCCAGTAGCTGATAACAACTGCTATCAATACTGAATGGCAAAGTCAAGTAAACAGAAGTAAGCCAGTTGAAAGTGAAACAGCACAGAAGAAAATGTAGTAAACCCAAGTAGAAAATGAGTTAATGGGAAGTCAGTTCAGGACAACCCTGAATTTCCCACTTGTGTGGGATAATCAGGATAATTGTCTGAAGAGCAGCTCACTAGCTAATTGACTTAAAACAGTACAATTTCTAATCATCAGTTGATAACTCTGGTTGTGCTACTGTGTGACTTTTGTATTTGTTTTCTTCTACACCAGAATGCGTTTTCTTAAAATATTATAGGTCATCTTTCAGAATCTAAAGTTCTCTCATAAAACTACAGAATACAGTTTCAGTCCCTTCTACCCCTCACTGTACTCTATCTATTCAGAAACAGTTCATAGATTTTTCACAATTGCGTTCAGGTTATTAAAATACATGGAACAGTCAAGTCCTTAGCCACAATTCATTTAAACATTTAAAGTCAGTTAGACCTAACAATTTACACAGATGTCCACAGTCTTTACTTCCTGTGATTACGAGAGAAATAGGGAAGAGAAAACACTAGTTTTCATGAACGAGTGGCGAAGAAGTTTAGAGGAAAAGACTAAACACTAAGAGAAGCTACAAAACAATTAAGACTGGGAACTCTAGAAAGATGAGAGTTTGGAGGAAGGTATTAGAGAATGGAAGAAGCAGAACACAGACTGAGAAGGATAATGATAGGGAAAGGAACAACATTTCAGAAGGTGTGCTGCTGGGATTGGAGAAAGGGGACAATGTCTGGAGTGAGAGTAAATGAGTTGACACAGTGCAGAAAATGAGACAAAAGTCTGTCTTAATCCCTTCGATTCTAATCTACAGGACGATAGAACTTCTGCAAAATAAGGATGAGATTTATGATCATGTAAAAAGAAGCGGAACTCAGTTCCGAAACTTTAATGCATAGTGGAAATGTGACAACAAAGTTCAGAAAGATAGTGAGTTAAGGGAAGATATTATGCAATAGTTTGAGTCGACTGAGGAGGAACAAAATCCTAAATGCTGACAAATTTGCAGCATACAACAGGAAAGGGATCTAAGACGCAAACTAAAGTTGAGACCAAAATCAAAAATTGGCTTTCGGGGGTTTTGGCAATAGACTAGATATAAGGGGAAAGGAATGTGAGAAGCACATTTTCATATAAACACTAAGAAAAACAAAGACCTATTAATAACCAGCATCAAGATGCAAAAAGTAGAAGCTACAAATAGAAAGGATTTATATTCAAATGTGGCTGTATTTTGATAAAGAGAACTTTCTAGTCCCAAGTTATTCACACCATATCAGAAATAATTCAATAATTTATCATATACAATAATGTACTGCTACTGCTGTTTGTATTCCAAGGTCCTGCTGAAACGTTAGTAAGTAAAGGCTTTATCAGACTATTTTTGTTAGAAGTATGTATGGTGAGCAGAAAATATGGGAAGTTAGCAGAAGACCACTCTATCTGTGCTTGGATAAAATGTATGTGGACCATTGTATGAACAGAAAAATCAATACCTAATTTGAAAACACTGAGCAAATCAGAAACTTTTTTGAAAAATGGAGCTTCTTTATCCAATGTTGTTGTTGTTTATTTGTTTAGTCGCTTCCGACTCTTTGTGACTTCATGGACCAGCCCATGCCAGAGCTTCCTGTCAGTCATCAACACCCCCAGCTCCCCCAGGGACGAGTCCGTCACCTCTAGAATATCATCCATCCATCTTGCCCTTGGTCGGCCCCTCTTCCTTTTGCCCTCCACTCTCCCCAGCATCAGCATCTTCTCCAGGCTGTCCTGTCTTCTCATTATGTGGCCAAAGTATTTCAGTTTGGCCTTTAATATCGTTCCCTCAAGTGAGCAGTCTGGCTTGATTTCCTGGAGTATGGACTGGTTTGATCTTCTTGCAGTCCAAGGCACTCTCAGAATTTTCCTCCAACACCACAGTTCAAAAGCATCGATCTTCCTTCGCTCAGCCTTCCTTATGGTCCAGCTCTCGCAGCCATATGTTACTACGGGGAACACCATTGCTTTAACTATGCGGACCTTTGTTGTCAGTGTGATGTCTCTGCTCTTAACTATTTTATCGAGATTTGTCATTGCTCTTCTCCCAAGGATTAAGCGTCTTCTGATTTCCTGACTGCAGTCAGCATCTGCAGTAATCTTTGCACCTAGAAATACAAAGTCTTTCGCTGCTTCTACATTTTCTCCCTCTATTTGCCAGTTATCAATCAAGCTGGTGGCCATAATCTTGGTCTTTTTGAGGTTTAGCTGCAAGCCAGCTTTTGCACTTTCTTCTTTCACCTTCATCATAAGGCTCCTCAGTTCCTCTTCGCTTTCAGCCATCAAAGTGGTATCATCTGCATATCTGAGATTGTTAATGTTTCTTCCAGTGATTTTAAGTCCAGCCTTGGATTCCTCAAGCCCAGCATGTCGCATGATGTGTTCTGCGTACAAGTTGAATAGGTAGGGTGAGAGTATACAGCCCTACCATACTCCTTTCCCAATCTTAAACCAGTCCGTTGTTCCGTGGTCTGTTCTTACTGTTGCTACTTGGTCGTTATACAGATTCTTCAGGAGGCAAACAGAATGACTTGGTATCCCCATACCACTAAGAACTTGCCACAATTTGTTATGGTCCACACAGTCAAAGGCTTTAGAATAGTCAATAAAACAGAAATAGATGTTTTTCTGAAACTCCCTGGCTTTTTCCATTATCCAGCGGATATTGGCAATTTGGTCTCTAGTTCCTCTGCCTTTTCTAAACCCAGCTTGTACATCTAGCAATTCTCGCTCCATGAATTGCTGAAGTCTACCTTGCAGGATCTTGAGCATTACCTTACTGGCATGTGAAATGAGTGCCACTGTTTGATAGTTTGAACATTCTTTAGTGTTTCCCTTTTTTGGTATGGGGATATAAGTTGATTTTTTCCAATCGGATGACCATTTGTGTGTTTTCCAAATTTGCTGGCATATAGCATGCATTACCTTGACAGCATCATCTTGCAAGATTTTGAACAGTTCAGCTGGGATGCCGTCATCTCCTGCTGCCTTGTTATTAGCAATGCTTCTTAAGGCTCATTCAACCTCACTCTTCAGGATGTCTAGCTCTAGCTCACTGACCACACCGTCAAAGCTATCCCCGATATTGTTATCCTTCCTATACAGGTCTTCCGTGTATTCTTGCCACCTTTTCTTGATCTCTTCTTCTTCTGTTAGGTCCTTGCCATCTTTGTTTTTGATCATACCCATTTTGGCCTGGAATTTGCCTCTGGTGTTTCTAATTTTCTGGAAGAGGTCTCTTGTCCTTCCTATTCTATTGTCTTCTTCCACTTCTGCGCATTGCTTGTTTAAAAATAACTCCTTATCTCTTCTGGCTAACCTCTAGAATTTTGCATTTAATTGGGCATATCTCCCCCTAGCACTGTTGCCTTTTGCTTTCCTTCTTTCTTGGGCTACTTCTAGTGTCTCAGCAGACAGCCATTTTGCCTTCTTGGTTTTCTCTTTCTTTGGGATGTATTTTGTTGCCGCCTCCTTGACAATGTTGTGAACTTCTGTCCATAGTTCTTCCGGGACCCTATCTACTAAGTCCAGTCCCTTAAATCTATTCTTCACCTCCACTGCATATTCCTTAGGAATATTAGTGAGCTCATATCTAGCTGATTTGTGGGTCTTCCCTAACCTCTTTAGTCTGATCCTAAATTGTGCAATAAGAAGTTCGTGATCCAAACTACAGTCAGCTCCAGGTCTTGTTTTTACCGACTGTACAGATGTCCACCACCTTTGGCTGCAAAGGATGTAGTCAATCTGATTTCGGTGTTGTCCATCTGGTGAAGTCCATGTATAAAGCCGTCTCTTAGGTTGTTGGAAGAGAGTGTTTGTTATGCAGAGTGAGTTGTCTTGGCAAAATTCTATCAGCCTATGTCCTGCTTCGTTTTGTTCTCCCAGGCCATACTTACCTGTAATTCGAGGTGTCATTTGACTGCCCACCTTAGCATTCCAGTCTCCTGTGATGAAAATAACATCTCTTTTAAGCGTGTTGTCCAGTAGGTGCTGCAGATCCTCATAGAATTGCTCTACTTCAGCTTCTTCAGCATTTGTGGTTGGGGCATATATTTGGATCAGTGTGATGTTAGATGGCTTGCCCTGAATTCGAATTGAGATCATTCTGTCGTTTTTTGGATTGTATCCAAGCACTGCTTTAGCCACTTTACTATTAATCATGAAGGCTACTCCATTTCTTCTGTGGTCCTCTTGTCCACAGTAGTAGATCTGGTGGTCATTTGATGTGAAGTGGCCCATTCCGGTCCATTTCAGTTCACTGACGCCCAGAATGTCTATCTTTAATCTTGACATCTCACCAATAACCACATCCAATTTGCCCTGGCTCATAGATCTTACATTCCAGGTAAGGAATAGCCATCCTTTTGGCTTTGAGCTAGCTGCGTCATCACGTCTGGGGCTAGTTGAGCTCATCCTCTGTTCCTCCCCAGTAGCATTTTGACCATCTTCCAACCTGGGGGTCTCATCTTCCGATGGTATACCGACATATCTCTGGTTGTACTGATCCATTTAGTTTTCACGGCAAGAATACTGGGGTGGGTTGCCATTACCTTCCCCACGGATTGCGTTTAGTCTGACCTCTCTGTCATGACCTTCCCATCTTGGGTGGCCCTTCACGGTTTAGCTCATGGCATCACTGAGGTGCTCAAGCTCCAGCACCACGACAAGGTAACGATCCTTTGCTGAAGATTATCCAATGTACCAATAGCTATTCTTCTTCCTTGGTTGCTCCTGCATCCCAGGAAAAGTTCTGGAAAGACTCTTGCTGTAAGATGTGGATCCCTTATTTCTGAGAAACAGAAATTTACAAGGAACTATACATGATAGATTTTGAGCCATTATAACTGGATACTTATGATGACCTTTCAAACAGATGCCAAATAACTCTGCCTTTGATTTTTTTTTCTTTTCAGTTTTTGACGTTATGCATGGGTTTGATATGCATCTTGGATATTTATGTGGAAAAAAAGAGAAGTTAATAGTTTATTTTAATAGACACAGAAATGAAATAATAACATTAAATGAATAAAGATAAAAAGATTGCATAATGTGAGAAGTAAACTAATGG
This sequence comes from Candoia aspera, assembly GCF_035149785.1. Lineage (NCBI taxonomy): Eukaryota > Metazoa > Chordata > Lepidosauria > Squamata > Candoiidae > Candoia > Candoia aspera. The sequence goes on along the minus strand of NC_086153.1, from coordinate 234,148,083 downwards.
TAGAAACTCAAAGAAAGGAGAAACACCAGAAACAAAAACAGATAAGGTATTCTGAACAAATTGAGAAAACCTGAAGATGAAAATGAAAGTAGAGAAGAATATGTGTTATAGCAGAATGATTTAAGACAGAAAATATTTAAGTTTGGTCTGACAAAATAATTAGAAAGCTTGGTGAGGACAGTGAAACAATTAACATGAAAACTGAAGTACATCTTAATTTGAGATAGAAGACAAGAAAGTGAGGCTTTAGGTACAAATTAAAAAATGATGACAGACAGGCAGCACAGGGGAAATTTGTTCTGTCCCCAGGACCCCAAGCAAAGGCAATCTTCCTCCTAACAGTGACATACCTTCTTTTTGGCAACAATTAGATACAGCAAGGAAGATGCCACAATCCTTGCAAAAAGAGATCCTGCAAGACACGTTCTTTAATAGCTAATTGCAGCCAAAACTTCATCCCGGTTCCTCCAAGGATCAGGCTTAAAATTTTCATTATTAAAATAAGCTTGATCCTAGTTCAAATGTTTTCACTGGAGTCAGAAGGTCACTTAACTCTATGAATTAGCAGAGAGTCCAATCAAAGCTTGGAAATCTAGAAGAAACAGGCTTCATATCTTCCCTTGCTTTTCAAATAGTCCAGATGCGTTATGCTTCTAATGAAGCTACTGAACCAGATCCCTCTGCTCCTCAGCCATCAGAGTTGCATCTGTTTTGTGATTCTGCTCACCCTGAAGTACCTATGTCCTCAAGCATTTTGGGCTGCTGAGCATATTGGGAATTCTGGGAACTCTTGCAAAATGGGAGAACTTATTAATTCACAGAATGGCTGCCATGGAAGACATAGTCAATTTCTAAGTGCTGATTTATCAGAAAGTTACTGGCCTCCAATAAGGTACTCCCTACTACCCTGCCTACTTTGTTGTTGTTGTTATTGTTTTCTACAGGTGGGTATACTTTCAAGCAAAGCACCAACCTACAACCATCCATCATTTTTTACTTTTAAAAGATCCTTAAGGTCTGTATAGGCAAACACAGCATTCATCTTGGATACCAAGTTAAATAGGGCACCAAAGTTCAAGAAAAAGAAATCAAAACTGCCCTTGAAGTTTGTGGATGGGGACAGCAATTGCACAGTTTGCCTAGGGCAATAGTTGCCAGCAGCTATTCAGGGCTGCCACTGTGTATGGGGTTATGTGAGGTCTAGAGGTATTCATGGAAAGAAAGATGATGCTGAAGACTGGCTTTTGCTTGGTAGCCATATGCCAGCTTCTCATTTTTAAAACATTAAATAATATTTTGAAATGTAATTAGTCAAGACAGACAACGTGGCAGGTGGGTGTCTTACCGGGTACCCCAGATCTTTGCTGTTCCCTTTATTTCATGTCTCTCTGCATGACCTTCATGGACCAGATGGATGATCCATGATTTCCTGATTTGAAAAGTTACTAATCTTATCTGAACGTGCGTATTTTGAAAATCAAGACAAAACATCTTGATTTGTCTGTCAATATTTATGTTTCTGAAAAGAACTGTATCTTTTTGCTGGTTAATTATCTCTGAACAATTAAAAATTAGAAATGGTCAAAATCTCATGAGATTTCAGCCTTCTAATTTTTTTAGTTTTGGTGTATGTGGGTGCCATCTAGTGGTGTTGTGGATGTCACAGTGCCGGCAGGTGCCACACTGGCAATCCCGGGTGTGAATTAAGGGGATACAATGGAATAAGGGGCATTCCCTATAGGTGATAAATATATTTCCTCTTGTTTGATGGGGGAAGAATAAATACAGAACCATGATCTTGTCCTGTCAGTCTAAGATAAGAAAGGTCTTATGGTGTATTTTGTTTAAGATATACACCATATGTCCATACACCTGTTGGACATACACCAAAAACATGGCATTATTTCAGGTTAGCAAGTGAAGTGCAGATCCATCTACTTTCTCAAGCCCATCTTCCAGTTTTCAACTTTTGTGCAGTAGTCAGCGCAAGCCTAACTAATCTTCTGCTCCAATCTCACCCACTGCATGGTTAACATTCTGTGACTCACCCTTCTTTAGCAGATTAGAATATCCACAAATGTGCTGTGGGATCCTTCTGTCAACAGCTAGGAAGCATTGCTAAGCCACTATGTAGCTGACTTTGTAAGTTTAATGGTTTCTGCAATAAATCTGAATTGCTGGTCAGTTTTGTTTTGCAATCTTTTTCTGGCAAATTCCTTTATCATATTACAGCTATTTATTTCCTACCTACCACAATATTATCTTTTTGGTTTTCTACTTTAGCATCATTTTCACACATCCCTACCAAACTGCAATAGTGTAGCAATGAATACTCAGTGTTCCCTTTATTAGAGCTGAATTCCTTTAATTTTCCCAACTTTCTTTTGCAGAAGTCAGGAAATGTATATTTCCTTTAAATCTTTTAATATTCCCTTTCCCACTGAAACACCATATCTCATCTCTGTTATAAGGAAAATGAAATTTGATTTGGATTCCACATATGAGTCAAAAGGATTTATAGTGTATACCCACCGATGATCTAGTACAATTCCATAAGACAGAGTCATGCATATTTTTTTCAGTCTCCCCATCCCATCCTCCTGCATCCTCTAAAAGGGCCTAAAAACCACATTCTGTATATTCCAAGCTGACCAAGTTCCAGTAGTCCAACTAAAATCAACTCAATGATACAAATATAAGCAGAATAATTCTGTGGAACTTTCAGGAGCTTAGATATGGATTTACATTTTTCATTTTTGCATTTGTGCTTGTTATTTCAGATCCCTTTGTTCTCCTTTAAACTACTCAAGGCCTGCTTCTTTTAGAACATACACTGGGGTTAGTATATGTTCGACTAATTAGCTGTTGACCAGTTGTTCATCTATTCTAATCCAAGACTGTTGATGCTAACTCACAGCAACCCTCCAGGACTCCAGGGGGAATTTTCCTAGCCCACTTACCAGGTACCAGAGAGCAAACCAATGGAACTTCTGAATGCGAATTAAATGCTCTACTGTTGACTTAAAGCCAATTCCTCCAGTAGTTAGCAGCTACCATTTTTCCACCAGAAAAGCAGCTTCCTGTGGGACTACTGTTGCTATTCAACATACATATTTCACATTTCTACCTGAACCCTAACTCTATTTTAAAAACTACATTATATGCAGTTACGTAGGTATTCAAAGCATCTAATAATAACAAAAAAATAAAATGTAACAGAATCTGATGAAAACTGTTACGTTTTAAGTCTAAGATGGCATTGCCTGATAAGAGAATTGGCAGAATTATTCAAATATAACCTATCACTTTAAGGCTCTGAAAACTTATCTCTGCATAACCACAATCCCTTACTTACCCAGATGTGTAGGAGGCTTCTGATTTGATTGGAGGGGCAATGTTGGACAGGCAGTGGCCACCGAGGTACCCTTTAGGTACTACCATGCCATTGTTGTTATTGCAGTTGAGATGAGCACTGTAACTGGAGCCACATGGACTTGGCAAGGGGGGACCATGCCGTATTGGAACTTGACCACTTGGAGGACCAGGATGGAGACCATGACGGACTGGGACCTGAGTGCTTGGGGGACCATGATGGAAGTTACCACTGGGTACAGGAGTAATTGCATGACCAACACAGGAGACAGATGCACTGACAGGGGCAGAGCTGGAAGGCTGAGTATGAGGATAACCAGCTGACACTGGGATGTCAGAGATGGAATCTAAATCAGAGCTGAAGGAGAAAAGTTGGACAACTTGTGTAATTTATGCATCTTGCAATCCTGATATACCATATAGACTGTATCCACTTCTAGAAATATACATAGTTGGATTCAGCCATAATGCCAACCCAGGATTTTTAACCATACTTTGTTGATCAAGAATATTGGCCTGATCAGCACAACAAACTAAACCCCAGTGGGTAGGTTCAAACATAAAGGAAAGCCAAAAGCAAAACATGCCATATTCCATCTTCAGAAAAATATGTGGAAGTATTGAAAAGAATGGAGGCAGAAGATGAAGAAAATGACAGCTCACATCACCATAACCTCACACACAACCATCAAACAGCATCACTGAGTATTAAGAATACAAGTGAAAAAAAAAAAGATACTTACATATCTTGTGAGTCCTCTTTACCAATGTATTCTTCCAGGATGCTGGTGTCAATGTTTGATGGTTCAAGTGCTCCATTAATATCATGACCTGAAGAAAACACAAAAAAAATAACAAAAAATCAGACAAGATGTCATTCTTCCGTAAGGACAGGCAGAACTCTGATAATTCCGCAGAACAAAAATTCTGATTTAAATAACAGAATTGACTTAAAAATGGATATTTGAAATGGGAAATGGAATCTAACCCAGTGTAATGGTTGCCTTCTCTAAAACACTATCAGACTCATGAGCAGGAATTCAAAGATATCTGATTTATTAAAGAATAGTATGCAGGATCACAGAGAAAGCTGAGAAAGATAAAAGCACGCCAAATGCAAACTAAAAACCCTGGATGCAAATGAAATCCCTCCCCCCCACCGTAGAATCTTCCCAAGTTCACAATCCCAGGTGCTCCTAATGGTTTCTGATGGTCTGCGGGAAAAGTCCTTGAACAGAGAACATAACCCAAACACATTACATTGTAAGGAACACAGATACAGAGCTTGGTACAAGGTTTCACAGCAGCTCCCTCCCAAACAGAAAGGCGCGTCAGCGCCATGGCATGTGAAATGTTACGATGCATACTGTACAATGAAACAGTGAACATGACATACTGCCCCCCTCCCAAATAAAGAATACAGGCTTCAAAGGGTAAGCAAGGTGGAAACAGCGAACTCAATCAGGAGCATTAACATGGCGGGCAGACACCCATTCAGGATGAGGAAAGTGTTTCCATAGACTAGATACTGGAGGGTGCCTCAAAGCTTGCGAGAATCAACAACCTCCTTGACCTCAAAGTGCTGTTGGCCGTCAATCATGATCGGAACAGGAGGAGGAGGTTGAGGATGCCAGCGGGAGGAGTGGTGGACAGGCTTGAGCAAGCTGCAATGGAAAACAGGGTGCAAGCGTTTCAAATTGTGAGGCAGGTCCAATTTAACAGTAACTGGATTGATAAGACAAACAACAGGGAAAGGACCAATGAACTTGGGAGCAAGTTTTTTAGAGGGTTGTGGTGACTTGATAAATTTGGTAGATAGATACACCTGATCCCCAATCCTGAAGTCGTGTTGCAAGGAACGATGCTTATCAGCTTGAAACTTGTAAGCAGCCTGGGCATCAGCCAAAGCTTGTTGAATCACCGGCCAGGAATCAGACAGCTTAACAGCCCAGTCCAATGCAGAACATGTTTGGGAAGGGGGTTGTGGCAGTTCAGGGATGGGAACAAAGTCGTGACCAGAAACCACACGAAAAGGGGTTTGCCCAGTACTTTGATGGACAGCATTGTTGTAAGCCACTTCAGCAAAAGGTAGTAACTCCACCCAATCGTCCTGATGGTAGTTAATGTATGCTCAAAGAAACTGTTCCAAGAGTGGAGTTTAAAATCTCAGTAGAACTGTCAGTCTCAGGATGGGAAGACATGGATAGCGCTTGTTTGGTGCCAATCAATTTTAAAAATGATTTCCAAAACTGGGAAGTAAACTGTGTCCCGCGGTCACTGACCAAATGGGAGGGGCTACCGTAGAGGAGGTAGATGTGGATGAGAAATAGGTGCGCCAATTGCGGGGCTGACGGGATGGATGCACATGGAATGAAATGTGCTTGTTTGGAAAAAAAATCTTTTACAACCCAAATGACAGTTTTCTTCTGACTGGGAGGAAGATCCACAATAAAATCCATAGAAATCTCGTCCCAGGGAGGGGACGGGCTGGCCACTGGCTGTAGAAGCCCCTGTGGTTTCCCCCCCTTACGTTTTGACATGGCACAAACAGGACAGGAAGCAACATAGCCTTTTACATCACGTCTCAAGGTAGGCCACCAGAATTGAAGACGAACCAAATGCAATGTTTTGACAAAACCAAAGTGTCCAGCAAGTTTATCATCATGGGAACACTGTAAAATCTCAGCTCTTAAAGTTTCAGGCACATAAAGGTGGTGTTCCACCCATGCCAGACCATTTTCAAAAGAAACAGTGTCTTTATTAGCTAGCAACCAAGTGTCAGATTTCAGCGCCTGGAGAAAGTCCTTCTGTAACTGACAAGGAACTTGCACTTTCGGCTTCCCAGACTGGGCTGGGGGCGGGGTTCCCCACGTTCGGGTCTGGCTCCAAGTGACAGCAACTAAACTCAGTTGTGGTTCAGTGAGAACAGTCCCAACCACATCTGCCCCCTGGTCAAAATCCTGAGGTAAACGCGACAAAGCATCGACCAGAAAGTTTTTCTTTCCTGAGATAAATTTTAACTGGAAGTTGAAACGACTGAAAAACTGAGCCCAGCGAATTTGTTTAGGACTGAGACGCCGGGGGATGCGGAGGGCTTCCAAATTCCTGTGATTGGTCCAAACCTCGAAAGGGCATTTAGCGCCTTCAAGGAGGTGACACCAGGCTTCCAAAGCAGCTTTTACAGCAAACGCCTCCTTTTCCCAAACATGCCACCAGTGTTCAATTTCAGAAAATTTCCTGGACAGACAAGCGCAGGGTTTTAAGTGATTTTTAGAATCTCTCTGTAACAAAATAGCCCCAGCTGAGGAGTCAGAAGCATCAACTTGGACCACCTAAGGGCATTCAGGATCGGGGTGCTGTAGAATAGGCTCAGCAGTGAAAAGGGATTTCAGTTTTTCGAATGCTGCCTGGCATTCAGGCGTCCAATTCAGCACTGCTCCAGGATGTTTTACCTTGCGTGTCTCCCCCAAACTCCCAAGTATGGAGTAAATCAGTGAGGAGCAAGGCAATCTCAGCGAACCCCTGGATAAATTGGCGATAGTAATTACTGAACCCAAGGAAACTTTGCAATTGCCTCCGGGTGCGGGGACGTTCCCGGCTTAAAATCACCTGAATTTTTGCAGGGTCCATTTCAATGCCCTTGTCAGACACTCGATAGCCCAGATAGTCAAGTTGGGTCTTGTGGAATTCACATTTGGAAAGTTTGGCATAGAGTTTGGCATTTCTAAGCTTGCGTATCACCTGTCTGAGGAGGCGTTCGTGTTCCTCCTCAGTTTCAGTGTAAATAAGATCATCTAAATAAACCAGGACCCCTTTAAACAAATGATCATGTAATACTTCATTAATCAATTGCATGAAGACTCCGGGCGCCCCTGCCAACCCAAAAGGGAGGACTTTGAACCCAGTGGGCAATTAAAAGCAGTTTTCCACTCATCCCCAGTTCGTATGCAGATGCGGAAATAGGCTTCGCGAAGATCGAGCTTGGAGAAAATCTTGCCCTTAGACAAATGAGCTAACATGTCCTTCATGAGTGGAAGAGGGTACTTGTTGAGAATTGAGATGGAATTTAACCCTCGATAGTCCATACAGAGTTGAAGCGTGCCATCTTTCTTTTCCCAGAATAGCGCAGGGGCCCCAACTGGGGAATTTGCAGGTTCAATAAACCCCCTTGACAGATTTTTGTCAATAAAGTCCCGTAATGCCTCAAGCTCCTTCTGAGTCATTGGATAAATTTTTGGCTTGGGCAATTGAGCATTGGGAACCAACTCTATTGCACTGTCAGTTTGCTGGTGGGGGGGTAGCTGATCTGCTTCCATTTCCCCAAATACGTCTGCAAAGTCTTGGTATCAATCAGGCAAGCCTTCTAAATGTGCTAAGCTAGGGTGCGGTGTGGCAATCACAGCCCTTCCAACCCCCACACATGCAGCTCTCTCCGCTGTAGGAGCTTGGTAAAACCCATGTTTAAAAGTCACAGTTCTGTGTTCCCAGTTTATACATGGGCTTCGATAGGTCAACCAGGGGATCCCCAGAATTACCAAGGGATTGCCAACTGGTGCTACAATGAATTTTAAAGTCTCACGGTGGCTGCCCATTTGCATTGCAACAGTTCCAGTGAAATGGGTTGCCGGCCCTCCCCCCACCGCTGAACCATCCAACTGTGTGAAGATCAAAGGCTGCTGGAGGGGGAAGCTAGGCAGGTCCAAAGCAGCAACCAGATCAGGGTGAATTAAACACCTGGAACACCCAGAGTCAACCAAATTCCAGACGTCTGTAGTTTTTGTGTGGGAGCCCAATTTCACTTTTACTGCTAAAGTGGGACAGTCAGCACTCACCATAGCATCCTCACGCCCATCCTCCTCCACCTGCCCACAGGCACTCTTCATGGCAGGTGGCTGGCATTTCCTGCCGGCTCCTTAGAGTCGTCTTCAGCCTCTCCCGAGGAGTAGAATACTTCCTCAGCGTCGGCTGCGCCCTTGGCTGCTGTCATCCGCCACGAGGGGGGGGGGCGATTTGGCCGGCGGCTTGCCCGCTCGATCTCCAGCCTTGGCTTTTGGGCAATCAGCTGCTCGATGCCCTTCCTTTCCGCATCGGAGACACTAACCCCTCGTGTAGTGCCGATCTCTCTCCTCATCCCAGGCTCTATAGCTTGGCCGGGGAGCAGTCGCAGCACTTTGGGGTGCCCTCATGGTGGCGGGTGGTCTTTCAGATCTTCTAACTTGCATGAAGGTATGCTGAGCGTGCTCAGCCTTGCCTGCCAGACAGATCCATTCGTACAATGACTCTGGGTCGTCTCTACACAACGCCCACTGTAGGATGTCCCGGTTGAGTCCCTCTTTGAACCGTTCTATTAAGGTTGACTGAGACCAGTTGGGGATTTTCCCAGCTAGAGCCTTAAACTCTAGGGCATAATCAGCTACAGGCATTTGGCCCTGGTTAAGATCCTTCAGCGCCTCCTTAGCTCTTGCCTTGGCCAGAGGATCCTCAAAATGCAGCTTTAACACCCACATGAATTCCTCGAAATAATCAAGTGCAGGGGAGTCAGCCTCACTTAATTGAACACACCAGTCAGCCACTCGACCCTTCAACTTGGTGGCAATGGCAGTTACCTTAGCCTCTTCGGAAGTATGCTCCAAACTGCCTCATGTAACTTTTAGCATTAGTTAGAAAGAAAGGTAACTTGGTTGGATTCCCATCAAACTTGACAGAAAAGTCTCTCACCCCCACTCCAGTTGGAGAGGAATCAGCAGCTGCTTGAGTGGTCGGGCCCCAGGTTACAGTAGCTTTCCCTCTTCGGGGGGGGGGGGACACTGGTGATCGAGCCCTGTGGGGTGGAGGTTCATCCCGGAGCTGTCTCCAGCCCCACTCCGCCGGTGGCCCAGGTGGGAGGATGGGGGATGGTTGCGTGAAGCTGGGATCTTCTCCGCGCCTCCCCTGCACCACCAATGACAGCGACAGGTTTCTTAGCATGTACTCCATCGATTCTATTTTGGCCTCCATCACTCTTAGCCTTTCAGGGGTTTGAGGTTCCTCCCTCCCTCATGTGTTAGGCTGTCTCTCTGTTGATACCATGGCAGATTCTACGTCTGGGGTCAGCGGGAACTGATACTTCCAGGACACCTGGGACGTCACTGGCTGGGGTTCTCCCACTTCATCCCAGGTGATCAACTCTGCAGGTGATTCGCTGGGTGCTGGTTGCTCTGGTTCTCCCCCATCGTCAGATTCCTCCACCTCAGGACTGGAACTCGATTCCGCCTGGAAATCTGAAGGTTCTGGGGTGAGGCTCAGTTCTCCACTCTTGACCGTCAACTCGTGCATCAAGCTAGCTGTCTCCTCAAGTCTCCCGGTCATGAGCTTGGACTAGGCCATCGTTAACTATTTTCCCTCACAAGAGACTGATCTTGGTAGGAGCTAACGGTACAACTTTGGTGATGCTCAGCTTTATGTAATGGTTGCCTATTCTAAAACACTATCAGACTCATGAGCAGGAATTCAAAGATATCTGATTTATTAAAGAATAGTATGCAGGATCACAGAGAAAGCTGAGAATGATAAAAGCACGCCAAATGCAAACTAAAAACCCTCGGTGCAAATGAAATCCCCCCCCCCGTAGAATCTTCCCAAGTTCACAATCCCAGGTGCTCCTAACGGTTTCTGATGGTCTGCGGGAAAAGTCCTTGAACGGAGAACGTAACCCAAACACATTACATTGTAATGAACACAGATACAGAGCTTGGTACAAGGTTTCACAGCAGCTCCCTCCCAAACAGAAAGGCACATCAGCACCATGGCATGTGAAACGTTACGATGCCCATATGTACAAGAGGAAAAAATGGACCAAGAATTGACAATGATGTGCCACAATTCTTGACACTCTGAATCATCTGGCTTGTTTCTACAAAAACCTACAAATTATTATGATGATGTATTTGCCATACTGAGCTCAAAACAATATTCTATCAACTGATAATCTTAACAGGAACCACTACATTTTCTTAGGAGAAATCATTAATTCCAGTCTATTACCCTGAGATAACCAAAATCTATGACTGGTTCTGCTAATTCTTATGCCCGTGCCATGGCTCTAAAGAAAGTTGCCTACCTTCTCATACATAAAAAGCAGGCTGGCTTGCAGGCTTCATGTGACCTGCATCCCTTCTGTACCAATCAACACCCTCCTCCCTCCAAGATTTGGCAACCCAATACAGGTTGTCCTTGACTTACGACCAGTCATTTAATGACTGTTTGAAGTTACAACGGTGCTGAAAAAAGTGACTTATGGCCTGTCCTCAAAATTACGACGGTCACAATGTCCCTGAGGTCACATGATCAAAAGTTGGGTGCTTGGCAACCAGCATGTATTTATGACAGTTGCAACGTCCTGGGGTAATGTGATCACCATTCGCAACCCTCCCAACCAGCTCCTGACAACAAAAACAATGGGGAACCCTGTGATTCAATTAACAACTGCTTGATTCACTTAACAGCCATGGCAAAAAAGATCATAAAATCAGGCACAACTCATTTAATGACCATGTCACTTAGTGACTGAATTCTGGTCCCAATTGTGGTCATAAGTCGAGGACTGCCTGAAACAGAAACACCATTTTCTGTATTGCCCCTACAATATCAGAATTGGGGAAAGAGAAGGGAGGATAAAATAAGAAGATGAAATAAAAAATCATGTATTAAGACTCCTGTGGCTTTAAGCCAGTGTTTCTTGAAGTGTGGTCCGAGGACCCCTGGGGACCCCCAAGACCCTCTCAGGGATCTACAACATCAAAATTATTTGCCAGATATTGAAGATATTTGTAAAAATTTTAAACAATATGACTCTTCTCATTATTATTTATTATTTGTTAAAAATATAAGGGTTTTTCCCATGAAAAATATTTTATATATGTTAATATTTTTTTGGGTTTAATATTGTTATTTTTGCATGATTCAGTAAATAAATATTCTACAAATGCTTCAATTTTAATTTTTAACATGGTAAATATCAATAAATATAACCCATACAAACAAAAGCTCTTTTGGGGTCCTCCATAATTTTTAAAAGTGAGAAGGGGTCCTGAGACCCAAAGGTTTAAGAAACACTGCTTTAAGCCATCTCTTCTACTTAGGGCCATCATTCCAACTTCAAATCAGAAAAGTAGAATACAACTTTCAATATCCATCCTATCTGGCAATGTCCCTGTATCACTGCCATACCTCTTGTAGTTCTTGACCACCACCACATTTCATAAACTATTATTTTAAAAAAGGACTAAAAGACTACCTCCTGCTGCCTCAAGAAATATCTGGTTTCTTTTCCATCCTCTCCCAAAATTCTCTTCTTGTTCTTGTACAGCAAACATGGATTGAGTTTCTTGATAGAAAATGCTTGCTTTATCTAACTCCTGGGTGCTAAGCATATTGTTAGGGAGAAGGGAGGGAAACCTCTACTCAGAGTTCAAATAAAATAAAGACATTTTCCTGAATGGCTCATCTCAACAGATTAAAATGGTATGCCATTTGCTCACCAGATAAGTATACACATAATGTTTCTCTCCCCAGACTCTACCTTATTCACTCCACAAGAAGCATTCTGGTTCAAAATTAGTCCTCCACACCCATACCCCCTCCAAGAAATAAATAACCAAGGGGAATAAAATAAAAAGAGGTGGCTTCAACCTAGAACTGTATCCTATGAAAATCCTTTTCATTGCTAGGCAAACAAATCAGCAGAAATAAATCCAGTGAGGAATTTTGTCAGAAGGATCCATGAGTGCGTTTAGGGAGGGAGAGGAAAAGGCGGGAATCTTTTTTTTTTTTTTTTTTGGTCACACAAAGTAGGGAAAGACAGGGCTGGGATATGATTTAATGAGAAAGCCCCCAGCTCTTTATTTGCTACTCTGTGAAGAACTCATTAAGGCAAAATCACCTTACTCCCTGCTTATTATAATAGGGAAGCAATGGCTTAATCCACACTCCTACCTCTGCCCGTACTGGTGCTTCAAGAATGAGAACTCTCCTTGAGGTTTAAAACTTGGCGCTCTTGGATGTAGAAATGCAGAAAACACTTCCTCCATTTCTACATCCATTTCCTAACTATGCCTATCTTCTTTTTTAATTCTTGCATTCTATCTTGCCTAGGTCTTCTTGTCTTTAATTTATATTTTAAAATACTATTTTTAAAAAAAATCTTAGTTAGATGGAAGAATTGACCACCACCTCTAATGTTTGAAATGTGGCTCTTATCTATTAATTTTAACTCCCCCAAATATTGCCTATGCTTCCTACCTAACTGTCCTATTTCACATATTCTGTGACACATAGTTCTTGCAGCAACATTTTTCTGAACCTTTCCAATCAAATATCCTAAGAACGAACTCAGCAGGCAAGTATGGACCAAAATACAAGAGACTTAAATTTGCCTTGAAGAGTCCAGAAGTAAAAAAGTATTAAAACATAACCTAAAATAACAAATAAGCATTTTTAAATTGCCAAAACAGCTCAATAAGAATAGTGACCATCTCAAGAAGGAAAAAATCCCGTATCAACACCTTGTTATAACAAAATGTTCAACATCTTTTCATAACACAGATTCTTGGAGCACAAATGATGTTTACCTCCTTGGATATTTCCTGCATATGCTGATTTTTGTTTATGTAAACTGAAAATATATACCCATCGATCCCTTGAGTTTATATGTTTAGACACTATTAAAAATACTAGAATTTTAAAAACAATTTTTAAGTCACCCATCAAATTGTTTAACAACTGTATTTTCAAGAGTCTAAGTGCAATGTGTTGCTTCCCCTCTTTCAATCATTTTGCGCTGGTTCACCTCCTTCCCCCAGGGCCGGTCCCAATCGGTGGTGATAGGAGATGAGAGATCTGACCCTCGACCTCTTCTGTGTGGGGTACCACAGGGCTCGGTTCTCTCCTCTCTCCTATCTAACATCCACATGAAACCACTGGGTGAGATCATCCGTCACCACAGGATGAAGTATCATCAATATGCTGATGATGCTCCTTTATATATTTCCATCTCGGGTGAAGTTAGTGATGCGATGGCTGCCCTTTCTCAGTGCCTGGGGGCTGTCAGGGCCTGGATGGGGAACAACAGGCTTCAGATGAACCTGGTAAGATGGACTGGCTGTGGATTGATGGCTCCTCGGTATCTGGGAAGTTGTCATCTTTAGTTCTGGATGGGGTTGCACTGCCCCATTCAGAACCAGTGCAGAACTTGGGGGTCCTCCTGGACTCACAACTACTGCTTGAAGAGCAGGTGGCAGTCATGGCCAGGAGGGCCTTTGCACAACTTCGTGCTGTGCACCAGTTACACCCTTTCCTGGACCGAGAGGCCCTCCAGACAGTCACTCATGCCCTCGTCATCTCCCACATAGACTATTGCAACGCGCTCTACATGGGGCTAATCCGGAAGCTTCAGCTGGTCCAGAATGCAGCCGCGCAGCAGTTACTGGTGCCCCAAGATCGGCACATGTGACAACACTGCTGCGCGAGCTGCACTGGGTGCCAGTTTGCTTCCGGGTCCAATTCAAGGTGTTGGTTATCACCTTTAAAACCCTACATGGCACGGGGCCAGGTTACCTGAGGGACTGTCTCATCCCCATAACATCGGCCTGTCCCATCCAGTCATGCAGAGAGGGCATGCTACGGATCCCATTGGCAAGGGAGTTCCACTTGGCGGGGTCCAGGAGGTGGGCCTTCTCTGCAGTGGCGCCCATCCTTTGGAACATTCTGTCCTGGGAGGTGAGGCAGGCCCCTTTGCTCACGACCTTCTGGAAGGGTGTGAAGACCTGGTTCTGCCACCTCACTTGGGGTGGGAAGGACAATAGCTCTTCCTGGGGGTGGCTGGTGGTGTAGAGTCCTCCCTATCGAATGTATTTATATTTAGTATTTTAGTATTTTGGTTGTTTACTTTGTAATTTTATATGTTGATGCTTTTAAAAGGAAAGATTTATTGTAAACCTTTTTGTGGGGAGATGGGCAGTGACAGAAATTTGAATAATAAATAAATAAATATCAATACATTTTAGAGACCTGTTTTCCTTTATAAGAACTAAACTAATCCTTCCATAATGGTGCCAATAGATCTTTTTGGCGAAGTTGTAATGTGTAATTCCACCCAATTATTGTTTAGCATTATCTGTAAACTGGCCACAATAGCATCTGGAAAGGATAGCACTCCCACACATACAACCCAAAGTATGGACCCGGTATGTAGATGACACTTTTGTCATAATACAAAAGAAACAACTGGAAGAAACCCACAAAACCATCAATAACATCTTTAATGGAATAAAATTCACAAGGGAGGAAGAAAACAACAACTCATACCATTCCTGGACATCCTCATCAGTAGAGGAAATGATGGTAAGTTAGAAACACAAGTCTACAGGAAAGCTACCCACACCAACCAAGTGCTCCATTACCAAAGTAACAATCCAACCTCCCACAAGAGAAGCTGTGTGAGAACATTATTCAGACGAGCACTTACACACTGCAGCAACCCAGAACACCAGAAAAAGGAAACAGATCATCTGTACAGCATCTTCCAACAAAATGGATACCCGCTCAACTTTATCAAAAAGTGCCTCACCACCCAACCCACTACAACCCAACCAATGGAAACTATGAAAAGGATAACACTGCCATACATCAGAAACATCTCAGAAACCACCAACAGACTGTTACAACCACATGGCATCACCGTAGCACATAAACCAACTAAAACTCTTCAAAACATATTAAGCAACCCAAAAGACCCAATAGCCCAAGAAGAAAAAACAGGAGTTATTTACAACATACAATGCAAAGACTGTAACAGCCACTATGTAGGACAGACAGGCAGAAGACTAGTAGAGCGCATCCATGAACACCAGCTAGCAGTCAGAAGACACGATGAGATCTCACAACACATGGACAGACTCAACCATAGTTTCAACTGGGAAACCGTGAGCATCCTAAACCAAGCCAAATCCAAAAACGCCAGAGAATTCCTGGAAGCCTGGCACTCAGACCAAGCAGCCATCAACAGACACATAGAGGTAAACAACATTTACATACCATTCAAAAGAGACAATAGAAAAGCCAAAAGACCAGGAGACTCCCTTGCCAGCAATCAACACCCAGATATGCAAAAAGCAACACTAGGACTAACACCAGATGAACCATCAAACAGCACAATACTCCCGAATCAAGGAACTATTAACTCAGGCAATCAGCCAAGCAGCAAACAACAGCCCAATCAAAGAACTCCCAAGGAGAGAACAACACCCCCACCAACACAAGCAGGGCAAGCCACGGTATATAAACTGAGAGCAAGGCCCACTACCTCTTTGCACTGAAGATGTTGCCTAGTCTGGCAATGAAATGTCTGCAAGAAAACAACAAGGCTCAGAGAGCACCAAGGACTCCACAGTTCAACCCTGAGCTACAAATATTTGCTTTGATTGGTACCACAATAGCTTCTTCAACAAACATTTTTTTCAAAAAAAAACTAGTCTGTGCTGTGTGAATCAGCCTTATTTATCCTATTTCCAACTCTACTCTTCAGCCATGCCATTCTGATTTGCAAGTATCACCATTAATACTCATCTGATCCCACTAAGATTTAAGAAAACCCTTAAATAAAGTTCAGACCAGAACTCTTCTTTTGTACTCCATCTTTTTTCCAACATTGACGAGCAGGATTTTCCCAGGAAGATAAAGCAAAAGAGTTCAGCTAAGAAATTGCTTATTTGGCCCATGTGTTAATTCAATGTCTAATAAATACTGTTGTCAGTTTTCACTTCCAGTATGGATGTCGCCAGATACACCATTTGGAAATAAATCTCAAAAGAGAAATGGGTATTGAAAAATAAGAATTTAGCTAAATTCAGCAAGGCAGTATTCCTTTTATTCTTTTAATAGTAATAGCATTGAGTATTTGACATCCATTCTGTACAAATCCTTTTGCAACAGTCATAGATCTCTGTTTTCTAACACTTACGTTGAAAACAAGAAATTGGCTAAATTTAGTAAATAAGTTAAATCTGTAATGATATGAATCGAAAGCAAATGAAGAATTCAAGTGAGAAAAAAAAATCTATTTCTGTGTGGTATGTGTGTGGTAGGATTATAACTCACATGTCCAGAAAGAATGGCATATTGCCTTTCCTAGCCAAAGAGTCATGTGTGGATCTGACAAAATCTAAGTTATCAGATGCTGTTTCCTTCAAGCTTTTCATGTCAATCACACTGTGGCTGTTCCATGGTGGTATTACTTTTAGCTTGAGAGGTAGGTCAGTTCCAATCTGCTGGCCATCTTGCCTTGAAGGTCACCTTCATGGAGAATCTCAAAAGGAGCCCAAGCATAGGTGAGATAAGCAACCAGAAGCAGGAGGCATTTCAGCTGGATAGCTTAGGAACTAGAAGACTGATAAGCAATTCTTTTTTTAGAGTGCCAAGTCCTATAAGCAGTTACTGGTGTTTTGATAAGGGAAGAGCTTTTCTTTTATTTTCTTGCTTAAAAATAAACGAAGTCTCTGAAGGGTTTTTCCCAGCTTTAGGCTAGAGGAACTTGAATTAGCCACCCACCCTACTAGCATGGGTGACATGTTAGCTCCTGTGCCACAACATGTTCTGTGTTTCCCCAGTCTGGCTTGTTTAATGCACAACTCTTAAAGCCTAATGCAAGCAAAAACAATGGGTCCAATCTTCTCTTCTCTCTTGTGAACTACCTCAAAAACTGGGGATTTCTTTTCCAAATCTGTTCTTCATTTGCTTTTTCATAAACTCCTTCATATGTCTTTCTGTCTCTCTAGAGCATAAAGCATCTCTGGAATGTCTGCCACTCAGTGCAAGCTCTTAAGAGCATCTTGTTGCTCAAAACTTCTGCTCAATAAAGACTTGTTACCAAAAGCCAGCTTAGGTGATTAATTACAAGCTAACACCACTCTTTTTGGAGTCACGAGCTCTTAACAACATTAAGCAATGCCCCTTTGCCCCCATCCCTTTCCAGCTAGAGATTAGAGGGAAGCAGGAGCCTTCAGAAAAAATACCATTTCTTCCAAAAGCTGCTATGTTATTCCTAGTTCTAATAAGCCAGGTGGTGGTACTGGCGATGATGATGATGATGTTGATTTCAGTCTGTGCTCATCTTTCTTCAGTCAAAAGTCCAAGTATTACTCCTGTCTGAGCCCTTCATTATCTACTGCAGAGTTCAACCTGCCCTTTACTAGTCTCTTCCTAAACTCTGGTTAAAAGCACACACTTTGAACCAGCCCACCACTTTGAACATTGGTGCAAGATGGAAACAAGATGCACTAAGTCTAAAATAATCAGAGAGAGCCAGCAATTCAGCTGAAGGAACAAGTGCTTCTTTGGGGCCATGGTGAACATATTCCCTTCAAGAAGAGTTCACTTCCCAACCAACTAAACATCAGCAATTATGTGTTTCTCAGTTAGCCAAACCAATGTATAATCCAAAGAGCTTCTGTGTAATATTAGCCATGTTTACTCCCTTTTACAACTGCAATCCAATTCTCAATCTTGCCATTTGTAGATTTTACACAAAAGTGAATTAAATTTAATCTTCTCTTAAAATACAACTAAAGATAATGAAATAATATACCTTGTTACTTTCAGAAATGCAAACTGAATATGTAGTTTTCACTACTTTTTTGTTTTCAATTCCTCGACATTTAATGGATGAAGCCAAGATTTATAACAAAGTATCATATGTAGCCCTGTTATATAATCAAACTGAAGTACTGTTAAGTGTTTTGTGTGCACGTCTCAAAGTTCATTGCTCTCTTGTTCCAATATGCTATATGGAAGTCTGAAGACTGTAGCATGTGAAACCACATGCATGTTATATTAAAAATAAAACAATGGTTAATCGTCATTTAACCATTTAAAGAAGCATAACAAACCACTTAAAAGTATGGTTTATTATTCACTATTATTACTCATTAGTGTTTGCCATGCTAAGCATAATTCTCAGTTCCAATAAAATAAGTAACTAGGAACACTTAAAACAGGAATAAAAATCTCACCACTGAAAATGCTAAAGAAAAAGAAAAGAGAGCGGCTGCACAAATCCAAAGCTTGTCCAGGCTCATTCCTATGCTGTTCAACTGTGCTTTGGTACCTCATCCAACACAGCTATTATCAGAATTGTTAAATCTAGGTTTAAAGCCAAGACTGTATTTTATTTAGGGGACAGAAGCAACATATTTACACCACTCAAGGGTGACAGGCTGTGAAGATGGAGAGGCTATTTTTGGGGGTCATTTTTCAGCAATCCCATCAAGTATATATACACTGCTAGTGGCACTACTAGTGCTGCTAACATGCTTCCTAAAGATCACAGAATTTTTATTTTATATACAAGACACCTGAATGAGATCAAAAACTATTAATCACTAAGAAAGATGAGTTTGATGAGGAAATTGGGCCTTCTTGCTGACTACATTGTTAAATCAATGAAATGTCAAAGACCTAATTTGAATGGATCATACATCAAATACTTAAGCATATTTTCTCTGGTATTTTTCTTCGGAATACAATTTTTCTTTCCTCTCTACATTTTTTTAACATACACAACTGTCAAATATGAGAGAGATCCTTGATTAAGCATGCAGGCACACTAAAACAAGCCATTTCTCAATTAACATTTCTTATGAAAGCATGAACTTGGGCACACAACCTCCTGATCCAAACAATAACTTAATGTAAGGCATCCAGACAGACGACGGTCCAGTCTGTGCTTGAATACTTCCAATGAAGGAGCACCATACCACCCCTATGGACAACTGGTTCTGCTGCTGAACTGCTCCGCCTTACAGTCAGGATTTTTTTACTTTATGATTCAGTCAGAATCCAGCTTTCTGTAACTTAATCCCATGATTCTGTGCTGTATTCTGGAACGACAGATAGCAAGTCTTGAACTTTTTCCTAGTGACATCCTTTCAGGTATTTGTTTTTGAAAAGCACTATCATATCCCTCCACAGTATTTTCTTCTCAAAGCTTGCTCAGGTCCTTCACACTCACTTTATAAAACTTAGTTTCCATTCTCCTGATCATCTACACTGCCTTTCACAGGACCTTTTCCTAGTTAGTCTAAATGTTTCTTAAAGCATAGTGCCCAGAACTGGCACAACACTTAAAGTGAGATCTGGCCAATGCAGAACAGAGTGGAACTATTAACTTCTTGTGACTTGTGACTTATATTTCTGATGTTGTTGTTTTGTTGCTGTTGTTATTATATTTAAATTTGTATACCGCCTGACTCCCAACAACTCATGCAATTTAAAAATGCATTTGCCTTTTTGCAGTCACATCACACTGCTCATATTCAATTTCCAATCAACTGCTGTCCCAAGATCTTTATTACAAGTATCAAGCCAGATATCCCTCATTCTACACTTGTACATTGTTTCCTTCTTACATGGATAACCTTGCATATGTTATATTAAGCTTTATTCTGTTTTTTTAACCAATAACTTTAACCTATCAAGAGCACTTTCAATTTTATTTCTCTCATCCAGCTTGCCAGAAAGATTCAAACAGATAATAGAAATGATGAGAATTGTCTGTTTTGTATCCAGCCATTCGAGGCCTGTTTTATTTCTGAGAAAAGAAAGGTAGAATGGCAGTCAGTGCAATATTTGTAGCCCATAACCCTTGCCAAGATTACACAGGTGAGACTTGTTGCAAATCACTATTTGATTATTTTTTTAATTCTTTAAAATAAGACTCCTTTTAAGCTTAATGTATACCAAATTCAACTATCCAGACTTTAAAAAAAACTTTCTGAATCTCAATTAAAAAAAAAAAAGGAAAATGTATGCTTTGACATCATCAACATGCCATAATCCTATGCCTCCCACATTTAAAAAAAAGATTTACGATGTCCATCCACCTAAAGGTTACCTGCCCCCAACCTATATCATCTAATGCTGATAAACTCATTAAAGGCCATTTGTACCTGGCACAAAATACAACCATGTTTTTTATCATTAGTTGGAGCAAGACAGAAGAAAATATTATTCCCCAGCCTTTTCAGTTGTGTGAATTGCCCACTAGGTTTTGAGCCAGGCTTGTTATGCTTGTTTGTACCTATCAACCTAAAAAGCGTAACACGTGTAATGTGTTTATGCTCCTGGGAGAGAGGTGAGAAGTTTTGCTTTCTACTTTTAAGGGTGCAGATGTATATACACAGACACAGACACACAGACACACACATGTGTGTATGTATATGAGTGTGTATGTGTACACAGTGCTTTCTGAACAATGGTACTGTTTTCCTCCAAGCAAAGGTCAACCATGTCACTTATATAGATTTTAAGGTATTTTTAAAAGTATGATGCCTTTAGAAGAAAAAGAAAAAGAAAACTGTGAACAAATGAAAAAGTATTTGAGAACAAATACTCAAGCCAGCCTGGGAAACCTGTGGCTGTCCAGAAGTTGCCAAGCTACACCTTCTAGCATTGCTAACTCTCAGCGTGCTGACTGGAACTGCTAGGAGTTATAATTTAGCAGTACCGGGCGGGGGGGAGGAACAGGTTCCCCACTTCTAGAGTTTGTTTTCCTTCTAGGTAGATCCCACAGGAGGCCTCTGGGGTTTCATCAACGTTCTGTGCACCATGAGAGTGCTCTTGAGAATACATAAAACTGCACACTGCAAGGCACGAGTAGAAATGGCAAAACCAATACACATATTAAAGGAATGATTTGGTTCCTATTTTCATCCAGGAACACCCAATCAGCTTTTGAAGTTGTTCCTTATGCTTGGAAATCTATTCTGAAAGTCGCCAGATTACAACATAACCAGGAGAATGTTCAGCACGCATTCCCTGTGAAACGTTCAACAGCTACCATTTCACAACCCTGCTTAGAGATTTCTGTGACTGTCATAGCAAAGTGTCTTTCTCTCCCTACAGATATACACACACCAAAGCAAGGCCTCAAAGCAAATAAAGCTAAGAAAGTCTGTGTCTGGTTAGTACCTCAATGGGCATTGCCTTGAATTCAGCAGAAGGGAAGCAGGATAAAAATGTGATGAATACTGAACAGGAACTTACATTAGGCACATACAAACAGCCTCAGGTCTACCTTTCACTCCCTAGACTTCTCTAATTGGTAATTTCCAATTACCTCTGTAACTTCTTCTCAAACCATTTCACCCGTTTATTAAACCTGCATCCCATCCTTATTTCAAGGAACCAGGTTGGTGCAATTTCACCCTTCTAGCAACTCTGACAGGCAGGTAGGGTGAGAGTTTCCACTTTCCTCTGGCAGGTTACCAAAAGAGCAGACTCCCCAAACTCTGATGCCATCAAAATGGTGGGACTATAAATTGTATAAAGTTCTGGGAGTTGTCATCCCTAAACATTTAGAAAGCACAAAGCTGAGCAGCAGGGCAATCCATAGTCATGCAGTGTATACAGTGACCGGCAGCTGTAAAGAGAGGCATGAGAATACAGGAAACCAAGCACTGTATTTTGGCCAAGTGAGTTTTTTTTTCTTTCTATGCTGTTCTTGTCTGCTTTACTAGGCTTTAGTCCAGCCCCACCCTCGTAAAAAACAAAGTAGGAAATCACCATTGCAGCAGCAGGGTCCAAGTTATGAGAAAACCGGTGTGGTTCAAGGGCAAATGAAATGGCTACATTTGAAGAATTGACAATGTGGGTTTGTATTGGCTGGAAAAGCTTTATTCAATTCAGCATCTCTGGTAGAAGGCATTAATTCAAAATCAGGGATAATATCTTTTATTTTTAGCTTAGTTAATCCTGAACTTAAGAGATTACTTTAAAATGAAAACAATCAGGATTTGAGGCTGATAGTATTTCCCCCACTACAAATTTGTGCAAAGTATCAGGAAATGGTGGAGATATTTGTTTGAAAGGAGAAGGTGAGAAAATAACATTAACTCAAGTACCAATCCAACAAAATGAACAGGGAGTGGGAAGAGCTGAATCCTTTGTACATGTGAGAATGTCAGGAATTCTACTGTTTGGACTGATTTTCTCTGCCAGACTTAAATGTCTAAACTTGGACAGAATCCAAAGGATGTTTCCAGCAGTACGTCCACCTTTCTTTGTATTTGCTGTTTTGCAAATGGTTTGCCTTTTGCAAATCCACCAAAAACAACCTATCTCCACCTCTTGAGGCCTTCTATCAGCAAAAGGGAGAAATAATTTATTCCTCTTTCAGTCTTCCTTCTATCCCCAAGGCTACAACCTCAATACAGGACATTATCCTGTGGTCACAAATCTGCCTTAAATTTCATGGAGCAGGAAGGATCCAAAAAGCTTTACCGATTTCTGAAAATCCCTCCTCTAGTTTAAAATGGGTACAAGTAGAGAAGAAATAAACTTGGGGTGAGACAACAGATACTATTTAGACGGGGACCTTTGGCACTGTTGGATAAAGCATAGTGACTGTCTCCATTCACTCAGTACCATATTTGTTCAAGAGGAATATTAAATATAATTAATATACAAGAAGGTTGCTTTTAATGCGCAATGGTAATTGTTAAACACTCCTTATACTGCGAGGACTCAAACCAGGGGTGGCTATATACTTATTTCCACATCACAAATGCTCTTACAAGGCTAGACATGTGAATTCAGCAGGGCAAGGGAATTTGTTATTAGGTTGTTCAAATAAACAACTACCACCACCACCACTGCCCCATAAAAAATTAACTTGGGTGTCTTACTTACACAGACTTGACCCCTAGCACCCTTGTTTAATACATTCCTGGATTCATTTTATGTGGAAGTATAATCTGTTTTAGCGTGGATAACTCTGTGCACAACCTAAAGGTGCTTCAGGACTTTGCATTGACAAGACTGAGAAACTAAACATAGAATTTACAGGGAGTGATGGAGTGATGTGTTTATCATTTTTCTATTTATAAAAATAACTCCCCCTTATGCTTTTGCTCTGTTGCCCAACATCTAATCAGCCATAATCTTTCCTAGGCCATGAGGTGGGGGAGAGCGCAGGGAGAGGGCTACATCCTTGAATACTTTAATTAGAACCAGATGCAGGAACTTGGGAAAGATGAGAAGGTCAGCCATTTTAACAGACCAATGAGCTTCAACAAAATGGGGAGGGGGGGAGAAGGAACCAGAGAAAGCACAAAAAGACAATAATGAATGCTTAGGGTCAGACAGAAGAGAAATGGATTGTTCTCTTCTATCCTTGATCAGACTATAAATCAAATAAGCATTACACTGTTGAATTAAGAATATACACCTACATCTACCTGTAGCTAGCTTGCAACCATATATAATAACATAACTCAAGTCTTAGTTCGAAGCATGGGTTACATCCTGAATAAATCGGCCATTGCAACCATTAAGTGTATATGCTGGAGCATCTTTTTTGTAACAGAAGCAGAAATAACAGAACAGCATCTACCACCTCTTCCACGGTGTCCCAGAAGCATATCTAGTCAAGACTTGGAGGAAACTGAAGATTATCAGTAAAATTCCTCCTCCTCCTCCCCCACCCCCCTTTTCTCCCGTGTTATGTCTTTTAGACTGTAATCCTGAGGGTAAGAACTGTCTTTCACTAATTCTGTAAGCCATTTTGCAAGTCTTTTGTGGGCTAAAAGTAGAGTAAAATGCTGAAATAAATACCACACAGAATGAGTAAAATTCAGCCTTGGAATGATGTTTGCAATAAAACAAACGTTATTTCTTGAAAAGGAGAGATCCATCCTGCAACTCCACAAAACACTGTTTCCCTTGCACAGAGGAGTCAGGGTGAGCTACCCTTTAAAAAGCAGTATTTTAGCCCCCTCCCCCCGCTTTTTTTTTTCTGATCCAGCAACAAACCTCAGGCAAGTGACTGTGATCCTAAGTAGGGGAGAGGTGGCTACAGAAAGAATCAAGTAATCCTTCGATCCATGCTTTTTGTCAACTTAGGAGAAATTAACTTGGACAGCAAAAGCTGAGAGCCCAGCTTCTTCACCATCCTGCTGCTCAGTCAGAGTAGATTCCCTATGTTAGTCAATGTCAGTGGAAAATACAATTAAAATCTCACAGCCCCATAAGCACAGCCTGACTGCTGCCAGGAGGAGGTAAGTCTAGCAGGGTGACATCTATGTTCAGGTCACTGCACTGGTTATCAATCAGGGGCCAACTGAAAGTGATTTTCATCTTTGAAGCCCTGCAGGGGTTGGCAACCATCTACTTGCAGGACTGGCTCTCCTGGCCAGAATTGGCCCATCCTGAGATAGGTTACTCTGGTTCCCCTCCCCACATGAGTTTAAAGGGATAGAGGCCCAAAGGTGCACCTTTTTGGTGTCAGCAAGCACATTATGGAACACCTTGTTCCCTGAGATGAGAGCACCCCACTAAAACCTTACTTGCCTTTGCAAAGCAGTAAAACCATCTTATTCCAAAGGGCTTGCTGGGTGGACAGTGAATTTATTTTGCTTTTGTAACTCCTCTGTGTATTGTTTAGTTATTTATTTAATTTTTATCCTGCCTTTATTATCTTTATAAATAACTCCAGGCGGCAAACATACCTAATACTCCCCCCTCCTCCTATTTTCCCCACAACAGCAACTCTGTGAGGTGAGTTGGGCTGAGAGGGAGTGACTGGCCCAAGGTCACCCAGATGGCTTTCATGCCTGAGGCGGGACTAGAACTCTCAGTCTCCTGGTTTCTAGCCTGGAGCCTTAACCACTAGACCAATATTCCATATGTAACTGCCCTAAATGGTGAGAAGTTGGTGTAGTATAAAACTGTTATAATTATTAGTGAAGTGGGCAAAAATGGTAGCATTGTAGGGAGCGATGACCCCTTCCATGAGACCTTTGCTGATGTCACAATACATCATTTCCCAGGTAACAGCAAAATCAAGGGCTACACTAACATATAAGATTTTGCTTGTGAGCAGTTGACATAGAGACATTATTGGGATCACAATAATCACACAACCCCCTCTCAGACTGAGGAGGTACCTAAGCACAGCCATGCAACAGAACCTCTAAAATCCCACTTAGCCCTTTCCATTAAATGTGTGTCAATCCACAAAATCAGTCTTTAGTCTGTTGTTTTTTGGGGAGGGTGAGAGTTGTTGCAAGCTGTTCCTCTGTTCTTGTATTTTCTGTGCTACTGCCATCCCCACCTGGGATCCCTAAGTGGAATCTCAACTTTTCTCTGCTTCCATGGTTTCCTCTCTGGCTCAGGATTTTCCAGTATGAAGGTGCTGTATGTTGCTCCTGAAGGACACAGAACTTTGCCATATCAGAGCATACAAAAGAAACACTGTCGATCACCTCCACAGCTGACTGTATCAGGGAGTGGGCTGTCCGGATGTCCTTCCTCACCTCTGTGAAGACTTTAACAGAGAAATGGAGGCCTGTTACAACATATAGCACCATGGAAATGTTCACACCATGCTGCCTATTGAGTAGAAGGTTAGAGGCACTTGCTAGGGGGAAGGATGAGAGCTCTCTGGGTGACTTCCAGTCCCCCCAGCCTTAATGAAAGATGAACCCTATTTGTAACTCTCTCAAAGGGTGGACCATGATGCACTGTGAGACTTAACATGGACTTTGGGGGTGCCACTAGGACAGAAATAGGCATTATTTCTGTCCTAGTGGTACCCCCAAACCCAGAACCTGCAAATTCTAAATGACTGTCCTTTGCAGGTGGCTGCCAGTAGGTTTCAGTGAATACCAAAACAGACTGTGAAGTGTACGGGGCTGCAGCATCGGCACATTCTCTGGGGCTCACTTTCTTCCTCTCCCAGCTTCTGCTTTCCTTCATGTTTATACTTCTCTGCCTATCGATTGGCCTGTTCTCCAGCCCTGCATCTGAAGAATCTACAAAAAAGATTCCTAACTAAACACTGCCCTGGTTGGACGGGTGCAGAAGGGAGGGGAGAGATTGTGCAGAAGAGACTAGGAAAAACATGCTGTTACGCTCAATCTTTTCTTCTTTGTCATCTAGAATCAGTGTTGCAATCCTGTATCACCAGGCAATACACGCTGCAGAGGACGTGAATCCCTTCCAATGAAATGTTTCCTGCAACAACAGGCTGAACCCCAAGCGCATTTTTCCACCTCTACCTCTAAGGAGACAGAACACAGTGTAACCACATTCAACCTTGCTTAAGTCAGAGCAAAGGCATTTTTAACACACTGAAAAAAAAATGGCAAGGTCCAGTAGTGTTGGCTGGGCACTTCCCCCAGTCAGCCTCAAACCAGACATGCAGTTTAACATTCCTCATCAATTATATCCTCTTTATTACCCAAGTGTAAAATGAAGCAGCCGCTCTCAATAGGACATGTAACTCCTGTAACTTGAGAGGATACCATCATTGCCATCACATGGTACCCACCCCCCTCCCAAAGCCTCAGAGACCACCCAGAGCAAAGCTCCTACAGGCCACTATTTCTTACGAGAGTGGAGAAAAGAGCAAGCGGGCTAGAAAATAGAAAGCAGTCACTAAGCTATAATATAATATGCATAACCCTAATCCTTCCCCCCCAAAAGCCAAAGCCAATAAAAACTCACTCATCCAGCCTGAATTTATACTTTACTAGGCTCCCAATAAGCCGTCCCAAACCATTAGCTTTGTAAATGCCACAATCTACTTAGAGTAGGGTTCTCCCAAACAGAGCACACATTTCTCCACAAAGATTCACATAATTGCTAGGCCTGCCTCCACAAAACCTCACCTCTCTGGCTTGGCACCCTTCAACTTACCTAGAAAGTACAACACAACTCTTAATTTCCTTGGTTGGCATCCATCCTCCACTTCTAACTCTTGCAGCAGTTGTATGGACCTCCACTCTACAGATGGAGCACTTTGGGCAAGAGTGTCTTTTAAAAACAAAACAAATGATAGAGGTCCTGAAAATGCACAGCATAAAGTTAAACTTTTTCTTCCTATTTCTAGCATGCTTGTTCCGACACCAAGTCAAGAATGACCAAACTGATTGTAGCATTTTCCCTCTAGGCCAGACTTTCTCAACCAGGGTTCTGTGAGAGGTCCCTAGGGGTTCCCTGGGAGATCATGATTTATTTTAAAAATTACTTCAAATTCAGGCAGCTTCACATTAAAGCGGTAAGTTTCATCCTTTATTTTCAGTTTAAGAACAGTGCTGATGCATATATAGAGGCCTACACATGAAACAAATACAGTAATTTGTAACTTCTGGCTTATATTTGAGGCTGAATATGTTCTCCAAGGCCTGAAAAATATTTCAAGGGTTCCTCCAGGGTCAAAAGGTTGAGAACGGTTGCTCTAGAGCAAGCCAATGTTTCAGAATCCCATCTGTTCTGCAGAGGTGCTTCACTGTATTTCTTCTGCCAATGCCAAGGGACTTAGACCATACACAGATAGGACCTCCTTAGAATACAGATTCAGAAGACCAGAGCAATTATTTTCGAACTCCAAACTGTTTCTTAAGATAAATGTATGTGCTTGTTTGAAAATAGCTACACTGATATCCAAAAATCCGAACTCTGACTTTTGAAAAATAATCATTTTGATCTGATATTAGGGGGCATACATCACGTAACACAGTGATCTCCCCCATTCTGGGAAAAGTATTGGGTTACAACTCCTACCAGCCCCAGCCAGTATGTGAAGTTTGAAACATCTGGAGGGCAGCAAGTTGGAAAAAACTGAGGTATGACCCAGCAATACCAGAAACCAATGGCTAAGGGATAAGAAAAATTTGCATGGTTCATTACAAGCTCATTTAGACTAAATCACTGACAGCCAATCAATCATGATTATTTCTCAAAGAGATCTTTCCATTATTTATCATTTTAAAACAAAGGGAAGCCTCCAAATCACAATTCTAGAAGTCACTCATTAGTGGAATTCTTTATAATGATATTTCATATATCTGTAATAGCCAAAGAAAATCAGAGACCTAAATATTCAATTCAGCTTATTTATTTAAGTCTTTGACCAATCTCTCCTGATATGGATAGGATTATGGACCTGACGCATGGGATGTTTATTTGGTTACATTGTTATGTTATTATGTTTATAGTTTTGTTATTTAATTTGAACCTTATTATTTTGGGAGGTCTGTAAGTTACGCAGAGTGTGGGGTGACTGGGGCGATTGGAGCGCCTTGTAAGCCTAGTAAAATAAATAAATAAAACATATAAAACAAACAACACAAGATGCATCTCTACTTTTACCGCTGGCAGGAAAGGCCACTATTAGAAGAACTTTCAGGACTAGATTTTTAAGACGAGTTTGCACGTTTCCCTGATCACCAAGAGGAGATACCTACACGTGCACTCATTAAGTGACAATTGGTTGCATCTCCCTGTAGCCTTGAATGTCAAATAAGTGCACGGTTTAAATTAGTCCTTACAGCTTTCTTCCTAATGCCCCACCATGAGAGCTGCTTTCTGTCCAGGTCTGAGCACCTTCTTTGGGTACTTCTCACATCAGCACCATCCTTCTGGCCTCTCCTAGCTCCCCAGCCTCCTTTCCATCCTCCGCCCTTCCCTGGCCTCTCCCCTGCCCATGCCAGCTGTGAACACTGGCTTGGATGGGGCCATTGTCTTGTGGACATTGGGACAGAGGAGGAGGGGAAGGTGTGAGCAGCAACACAGTAGAGCGTTTGTACGCTCCCCAGGGCTCTGCCACAGCTGTCAATGGCCTACTTGTCAATTCATGCACTAAGATGGAGGAAATCATAGCACATACAAACATCAGCATTTGATGATTGTGAAGGTGCCTGCCTGGAGACACACATTGGCCCATTGATAAATCAATTTTATTTTCAGCCTTCACTGTTAACATCACAAAACCCTGTATTCCATCTCAGGACAAGAGACAAGAAAGGCTGCACTGAAAGGAAGATCATCTCATGCCTGCCTATGACCCTTGCTCTCCCTTGCTTTGACAATCAATTCCTATCGTGCATCAGGGATCACTGCCAAGAAATTCCTAATATTATTCCTTCATTTGACTCTTAGCATAAAAATCCCAAGTTGATTCCAGTCGGCGCAGTTCCATCACTTCCTCAGTCAAGATCTGTCACAGACAAGACTCCTTAATTTCAAAAAGAACATGGATAATTGGCTAACATTTGTTTATTCTATCATTCTTCAGTTTTATGTATCTTGGAAGAAATGCACAAGTTTACATTTCCACTTTACTGAAGTAGATGATCCTAAAACTTTCACTTGGGAAAACCAAATGAACAAACCCAAACACATCTCCTTGTCAGATAAGGGAAACAAGCATTAAAGGGAAATGTAAGAAAGGAATCAAAGTTACAGGCCTAATCTACATATCTTGCTAAGACATGATGTGGTTTGTCTAATTCTGGTCTATAGCACTTAGATGCTATAGTTTATAAACCGCACTTTATGACTGAGTGGATTGTGTGAACCAAGTCAATTGTTTATTTATTACATGCTGGCTAAAGAACTGTATCTTAGTACAAGGATGAGCTAACTTTCATTGTCTAAGGATTAAACATTTTTAGGAAACTGAGGTCCATAATGGCTTTGTCATACTTTTGAGAAGAAACATGATTTCTGTTTCTTTCCCCAGCTTTGGAGGATGGTGTATATGTATTTAATATGTTCAGCCTATTTTAAGCGTCATACTACAACTTTAGTTTGAATGCTACCTCGAAACCGTAGCATCAATACTAAGCTGTGATCAGAGCATCTCTGGGACCACAAGGGAGATCTGAGGGTCAGATGCAGGGGTCTCATACTGTCCAACCTTATTTTAGTAGAATGTGTGAACCCAAACTGAAAGGGGGAAAGGGTAGAGAACTCACATGAAATTTTAAAAAGCCAGGATGACTGTGATAGCTAAAGGGTTGACTAGGAGAGAAGGCCCAAGTTCAGGGTTATTTGCAATCATGGAAACTCGTTTGCAGGCTTGGCAGTCTCTCTCTCGCAACACAACCTATCTCAGCAGCAGAACAAAAAGAAATGCTGATTCTTCTTACCAAAAGAGATGTTCCCAGATAGTTTCAGTTATGTTGCAGTTCAGCTGCTCATTAAATCAGATGTCCAGTTGAGTACTGGAATGGCTGCTTGTGTAACCAATGTAGTTAACAAAGTTAAACAGACCCATAGAAGTCCCAGGTACTCCATCTACTAGTTCACATTACAGGTGGGTTCCCCATAGTTTGTTTGTATGATTGCTCACAGCTTGCTGATATAAAAAGCAAATTGGGGAAAGGATATTTTAGCCATTTCTCTGTGAGATGTCCAGAATATACAACAGGAGGGAGGCATTCAAATATCCAGTTCAAATATAGGGGATGCCCTTCCACCAATCAAAAATAGTACATCTAAGCCCAATATAATCTCACAAGGCTTCTGCTC
This sequence comes from Candoia aspera, assembly GCF_035149785.1. Lineage (NCBI taxonomy): Eukaryota > Metazoa > Chordata > Lepidosauria > Squamata > Candoiidae > Candoia > Candoia aspera. The sequence goes on along the minus strand of NC_086153.1, from coordinate 234,117,366 downwards.
CCCCAACTGAGCCCTTTACCTCCACTTCAAGCTGATTTCAATTAAAAAGCTGTAAAGCTTTTTGGATAATCCAGTCATTATATCATGGCTCCTCTGGAACATTCGTCATGGCTGCTAAAACATCTGTATCAGTTGACAATGGGTTAGAGATTCAGTCAAGACCACTTGCATGAAACATCTCTGAAATAGCTGAAAAAAGATTGTACTTGTAGCAAAGAGCTGAATTACGATACTGTAATGGGAGAAAACAGAAACTACACAAGAGTGAGTCATTAGATAACATGTTTAAAATAATCAATTCAATTACATTCTCCATGATTACCATAGCACATTGCTCAGAATTGTATCCAGTTCACTTTGCAGCATGACACTACTGAATGTAGTGAAATCTACTGGATAGTTTTTACTTTGATAGAGGAAACCAGGGTTCAAACCCCTATTTTACCCAGGAGAGAGCCTTCTCCTTTGTGGAACCGAGCCCATGAAATCCACTTCCCATAGCAATGTGTTTAGCCCCAGCACTCTCAATAAATCCATCCCTTTCATCAAGTTTTTATCAAGAGAATTTATTTTGATTTCACTACTACAAAGTTTAATTTTGTCTTGATTTTGATTAAATTGTTTGTATCCTCATGTTTTATAATGTGTATTTCCACTTGCTGTAAGCCACCTTGAATATTTTTGAGGCAGTATATAAATTTAATTAATAAATAAATAAATAAAGAGGGGATTCCCACTGAAAGTCAAGAGGACACAGTGCTGTCCAATACTGATCTAGGAGACTTCTGTGACTTTGGGTAAGTTAGCTATACTGAGTGGGAGTTCTGAGAAGTGGAGTCCAACCCTATCTAGAACATCATCATGTAGTCCTTTTTCAGCCTCAACTGCTGCTGACTAGAATGGTGGAATGCATGCCAAGAAGTGCAGATTTCAATGCCATCGATAGCAGAGGTAAGTGGTCTGGTGGCCTGCCCACATTCTGGACTGTAACTTCCATCATTCTTTTTCCTGTTCATTCTTGCTAGGACTGATAGGATATCCATAAAATCCAGAGTGCCAGTCTGTCTGCTCTGATCTGTAAATTCTCTCAGACTTCAGTAAAATAGACATCAGGGTTTTACCCAGTCATTTTTTTTCTCTGTATATGCCAGTGTTTCTGTTATCAGAGTTCCAACTCCAGTAATTAAAGCAATTCGTGATAAAATTTTGAACGGTAAACAGACTACCAAAACAACTAACAAAATGTGTCAACAGACTGGCAGTCAATACAGCTTGCTATATCCTGAGGACTGCAATCTTTTCAGCCACCAGATGCCATCACATACTTGCAAACAATGGCCCCATAGTCAAAAATAATCAAGGAGATTTCCCCCAAGACCACCAAGATCTCAGAAGTTGTTATTCTTTTAATAGTTCATTTGTGGGGACAGGTGCAGCATAGGTCAATCTCTGCTATACAACATGGCATTGCCAGCTTCTGTTATACAAATTTTCTCTAAACTTCCACTCCTCCCTACTCAGTGCTCTTATATGGTCTTCTTGTGACAGAAGATGCTTCTATCATCACATAAGATTAGAGTGTCCTAACTACTATGTGATATGAGATGTAAGGATAAATGATACGGACAGTTGAGGAGATGACAATTTTATTGCCATGTTTACTGCCAGATATGACAACCCCTGTATTTCATTAACTCACTTACACCAACCTTTAATCCTTTAATTCCTATCTGACTTAAGTTCCATGAGATTCTTTCCTTGAAATTTAGTGCTCAAAATTACGTTTTATGGTCAATGTTTATGGCTTTTCACAGAGATGGTAGCACAGACAAGACTACATGAGCATCCTAGCTGACCCTGTATCTCATTAAAAACAGAAAAAGAAAAACCCAAGGTTATCCTCACTGTTTCTTATAACTACTCCCAGTTTCATATCACATGCAAAACTGATAACCTTGTTTTTCAGGCTCACTTGGGAGTATTAATCAATAGCAGTGGAATCATCCCTAATGCTGACCTGTAACATACTTCTTCCTACAATTTAATGTATTCCCTACAATTTAATTATTTTCCTAGGAAGACTTCTGTAGATATTAGATTGTCTCCCTGAAAAGTATCATCTGCAAAATGAGAAGCTAGATTCAGGACTATGCACACCTCCCCTGATTCCTCCCTGGTGCAATTTTCCCCTTCCTTCTTTGTCTACTTTAAGAGTGATTTTAGCACTGTATCTTCACTGACACTAACCTTGTCCATTTTAACCAGCAAATTCACTTGTATTGGTGCCTCCTGATTATCCTGATTTGCAAGAACCTGGTGTTAGACCAGAAATGACAGATTATAATTTATACAACTGAGTGGGTTCATATAACACACTAAGCCACAAACTAGTCAATCATGTTTTTAGCTACTGTGATATACGATCTAAATGATAGTGGAATAGCGTCTTATTAACAGAGGGACATTCCAGGATGCTTGTCAAAACTAGCAGGAACAACCCTGGAGACAGAGCTGTACAGTCTTGACATGCTGCTAAGCTTCATGCAAGCAAACCAAACCAGTTTAACTCTACTGAAGACAGACTAGCGTATCACTTATTCATGGAAGACAGAATTCACGCTGTCTTCTCACCATTACATTACTATGCAATGTGTTCAGTGGTGAAACAGGTCTATTGAATGTCTTCCATATTCTCCATCCAGCCCCTTCCTCTTACCTTAATACAAAGTAAGTACTGTATTGTTTCCTCATTACTGGGATTTAAGCTCTGGCACTGAAACTGCTTTAGTCATCCTGCTAGCTAGATTATCTTTGTGAGGTGAGAGATAGGGGACTACAGCTTGGTTGATTCACCTGGACCTCTCAGTGGCTTTTAATACAGATAGTCCTTAACTTATGACCACAATAGGGACCAGAAAATTCGCCATTAAGCGGTGTGGTCATTAAGTGAGGCATCACGTGACTGCACCCAATTTCACATTTTTTGCAGGAATCGTTAAGTGAATCACCATGGTTGTTAAGTGAATCACATGTTTGTTAAGCAAATCACATAGTTCCCCATTGATTTTGCTTGTCGGAAGCCGGCTGGGAAGGTCACAAATAGCGATCATTGGGACACTGCAACCATTGTAAATATATGCCAGTTGCCAAGCACCCAAATTTTGATCATGTGACCACAGGGATGCTGCGACAGTGGAAAGTGCAAGGACTGGTCGTAAGTCACTTTTTTCAGCTCCGTCATAACTTCAAACGGTCGCTAAACGAATGGTCATAAGTCGAGGGCTACCTGTACCATCAAACAGAGTATCTTCTATTCTGCCTAATAGTCTACTTGGAAGATGAATGCAAAAGGGAGGACTGAGGAAATGGAGACCCCCGCCATGCAGATGCATTGTGAACTGTTGGTATATTTAACCTATCCAAACAATTCTTCAGGGCAACAGGTAGAGGAATATTTTCAAAGTGTTCATACTTGAGTTATAGGGATATATATGCCCCTTCCTTCCACTCCCAGTCCAGAATCTGGCTTAAACCAAATTGTTGTCTATGTGGATGCCTAGTCAAAGAAAAGGTCCTTCTCCTATTCTCTATTCTGGAATTAGGTGTGTTCTCTAGGACACATACCAGAGTAACAATCAAATCATACACCTCACATTTCTTTTTTCCAATAGGGTGGAAAGTATGATTAGGCAAGTACTATAACACTGAAAAACAGATTGACTTTTACGGTTCATACACGCTGGCTGAGATAAATTTGTAAGGCATAATCTAAGCGGAGCCCTCCTGTGTGAAGAATAGCAAAAATAATAATTTCAGTAGAAACTAGATGAACTGTTTAAACCAACTAGGGCAAATGTTACTAGTTAGGTAGAAAACATTCAGACCAAGATAAGAAGTGTCATTTTCTAGATCCTGCAGTAAAAGTTACATTTGGAAAGCTCTTTATAGGACAGAATGCTGTCCATGGTTCTGGAATTGTCATTCATCTTCTAAGGACACAGACCACAGGCAGCAGCTTCCAAGTTGGAACAGACATTTAATCATGTCAATCCATGGGGAAATAGGAGGATTATCCACTTGCCGTGATACACACCCATCTCCTTTATCAAAAGAGGAAGAGTATATAACAATGCTTCAATACAATTTCCTCCTTCCGTATGTTTTTCTGCAAGCCGTGGGAAGAAAGATGGAAAAAAGAGAAAGTGGAGCAAAACTGAGGAAGAGTTAACAACAGTGCACAGAGGAGTATATATATATATTTTTAAACCAGTCTATTAGTGTATCTCTGGCCCCTGCCCAGCTGTCCCTTCCTCATCATCCCAATGCCTTCTTCCTCCTTCCTTTCCCTTCCCTTCGTTTTTGCACTGTGTCTTTTCCCTGCTGTTCTATCCCAACCCTAGAATCTCATATGGAGGAAGGAGTATTAGGTATGTTCCCCACCTTGAGTTGTTTGTAAAAATAATAAAGGCGGGATAAAAAATAAAAATATCGTGACTCTGGGCGGCGTACATAATGAAACAGTCAAAATACATAAACAAAATTAAAACCACCAATTTAAATTTAAAAAAAAATAAAAACAAGTAAAAAACAGAATGGTAGCAAAGCATTCAAAGAGTGTATTCCATTAACTGTCATACAACCATCTAGCGGGTTTCATTTTATGATTTCTCCTTCACCACAGACTGTGCTGGTTTGTTCAAAGTGCATGCAAAGCCATCTTCACAAGGCAAAAAGAGAGCTCTATATTTCAAAACTAAAAGGAAATCCAAGTTACTTCTGATTATAGAAATGCCTTTTTTAAAGAGACAATCAAATTTAAATAATTGTTTCTTCCTATAATAGTTGCTTATCATCACACTTCCTGCATTGCTTATATAGATGCTTGGTTCTTTTCATAAATATTGCTGCAGCAGTTAAATATATCTCCATGTTTATTCAATAATTTTGCTGCACTTTTAATTAAGATACATAGTTGACCTTCCATCTATATATTGATCTTTAAGTGTAGTTTCACCTGTTACCTTTAATTTTATCATCTACACATACTCTAATTAAAGAAATTAAGAAGCATGAAATATTTTCTCACCTTTTCTTTCTCATATCTTAAAAAAGGCCCCAAATTTAATCTCTAGCATCTTCAGATAGGGAACTAGCTGAAATCTGGAGAAACACTGCCAATGATGCAGACAATAGTGTGTTATATTAATCAATGGACCAATTTTGTATAAAGACATTTAATGTGTCACCTGAGTAATAAAGTTATTTCCAAAACAGAATTCCAAGAATCCATTTTAAAAAAGATTTTTTTATCCCGCCTGTATTATTTTTATAAATAACTCAAGGCAGGGAATATACCTAATACTCCTTCCTCCTCCTGTTTTCCCCACAACAACCACCCTGTGAGGTGGGTTGGGCTGAGAGAGAGGGACTGGCCCAAAGTCACCCAGCCGGCTTTCAGGCCTAAGCAGGGCTAGAACTCCTTTTGTAAGTTTATTACTTTCATCAACAGTTTCCCATTAAAATAGTAACACTTCACAGCCTTTTTCAATATCCTAGTATTGTATAGGATAAGACTTTTTAAAAATGTTACCCTTAAAGCTATGAGAAAAAGTCTATTTTCTATCCAAAGTATCTGCTGTTTCTTCATATATATTAAAACCATTCAAATAATTACAATATTCCTCAAAGAAGTCAATACTGTAATTCTTCTGTTAAATATTTAAATGGGACTATGAGCAACACTGAATCTCACCCAGTTGTTTTTTAAATTTATTTTTTATTTATATATATCTGGAATGTATGCACGTGTATATACATATTGCATAGTGTGTGTCCATTTGTGAATATATTTCATATGTCCATTTGTGCGTACTATATATTTCTTATGCACCCTTAAGGGAACCAAGTGATCTTCCAAAAGTTCTTATGAAAAGTTTTATTAAAGTTTTCACTACAAGAGAAGGTCTATCTTATGCTCACAAGAAAAGACAGAATATAAATATAATAAAAACTGTAACTGATTCCAATCAGAATTATTTTTGTTTTTAATTTATTCCAACAGCAAAATATGTATTTTGGAGGCAGAAAAGAGCTTTTCACGTTTCATACATGCTCTTTAAAATTTATTACAACTTAATATTTTTTAAAGTCTGATTAACCTTCGTATTTTATTCATGCTATTTAAACTTGATTTATAAAGTGTTATTTTCATAGTTTATTCAAACATATTTTTTCAGCATAGACTACTTGCCCATAGATTATAAAGTTAACAGAAATGATTAAATTATTAAATTCCCTTGATTTTTACAAAGTGGTTGAGAATATAACCATGATTTCTGATGTGGAGAGCGCTGGTCCATAGAATCATAGAGAATCAGACACAATTGAATGGATAGCATCATCATCTAATGCCAGACCTACCAGAGAAAATGCCAGATTACTATTTCTGCACATCGAATTACATTCTAAATCTGTTTTGTACAAAATCTATATGGATTGTTTTCTCCAGATGACTCGGGATATCTGGGAACATTTCCAAAGAGTTGTTGCCTAGGAAAAGATACGATATAGTTGGTTTCAAATATCTGAAGGGCTATTATTCTAAAGATGGGAAATGTGGAATCCAATTTCCACTAACCATTAGGAGAAACATGTTCAGGATAAGAGCAGTGTCACAGAAGCACACACCAATTGGGCAGGCTCCCTTTGACATTAGGTGCTTACAAAAAGTCTAAGCAGTTATATTCAGAGATGCCACATTTCAGATCGCTACTGGGAGGCAAGCCAAAGATAGGTAATTTGAAATAGACCAACAAGGATTTTTGATTCTCAGTATTTTAACCACTGGACAAAGAGTTTCCCCATAACAAATGCTTCAAAGGACTGTGAACTCATTTCCAGTTCAGCACTCAGACCAAATCTGTGTACACATAATTCTTTACAATCATTTGTACCTGGCTCCAGTTGATGGATCTTAAGCGGGAAAAGCAAAGATGATTTTGCTGGTTTGGAATCTATCCTCCTGTAGACGACCTTCAGGCACTTTCCAACTATTATTTTATTATTAGAGCATGCTCCACTACATTATTACATTTCTTTGTACACTTTGAAATACACAGTATTAACAAGTGTAAAACACATTTAACAAGCTGTGTGGGCTTTGCCACAAATTACAAGAGTTCATATCACAACCGCATGTACTAAGTGTGCATATAATTATGTATATCTGTGTTTATTAAGAGGTTGACTGCAATGAGTTTAAAGGACCATAAGTACTCTAAGTATCTATACTATGTAATTATCTATTCAGTATCACCCAGTGTTCTCCTCTCCCTCCACCATGCATTCCTTTATGAAATTGATTGGTACAGCGACCTATCTTTGAACCCCTCCAATGTTCCCAAACAGGCTGCCAGTAAGAGACTTGCCACTGGAAATCAGGAAGGAGGCGTATTCTCAGCCTTTGCCCTTTTTTGAGAAGGAACATCCCACATCGTGTGCAGTGGAACCAAACCCATTTAGACCAGTATTTTTCAATCTTGGCAACTTTAAGATGAGTGGACTGCAACTCCCAGAAATCTGGGAGAATGCTGGCTGGGGAATTCTGGAAGTCCACACATCTTCAAGTTGCCGAGGTTGAGAAACACTGATCTAGACCAACTCTTGTGCTGCTCTAAATATTAAATCAGCATTAAGAAGATCGGAGACAGCCAGACAAGCAGCACTCAGTCCTCTCCCTCCTCTGTGATCTTCCTATTACCTCATCAATCTATTTACCTTCATAAGCCCTGATATTCAATGTAATGGCCCCTCCCCACATCGGAAATGGAAGAAAAAATGACGACAAATGTGATCATTGGATTTGTTTTGATTAGGCTTTTTAAAAACTGTACAGTATGTGGCACCAAACAAATGTCTTTTTTAATGCTTGCCATACATAGTACCTCAAGAGCAGCAAAACAAAAGGTGTCCACTCATTCAGAACTTGTATTTTAGAGCTACCAACACAAAGACTCCAAGTTCCTCACTGAAGAATTTTCTCCTGCCATTTTAAGCCATGACACTGACTCTGTATCAGACAAAGTTCAGTGAGATAAGCAGCCAATATGAGGAGGCTTCATGTTACAATTCTACAAGACAGGGTATCACTTGCTCATAAAAACACACTTCCTAGTTCTTCTGGAAACACGCTGGATGGTGTTTGATATAAAGGCTCCGTATCACCTGTAATTTAGGATAATTCATTAGTACAAAGGAATGAATGGTCCACAATCTTGTTTATAACTAGGATTTTACTGCAGATCACTGCTCCCAGGAAGCTAAGCCAGTACCTGACTTACACGTATTTACACTACATCTTTATGTGTGTGTGTGTGTTTAGAAATATATACTAATATTAATATAAACTAGGAATTAGCATATATGCCATGTCAGTTCCATTTGCATAAACCTGGATTCACTGCTGTAAAGACAAGACAAAGTTGACGTAGTTAATATATAGCACAAAAGAACGGGAGCACAGAGATTTAACGACTCTGCATTCAACTATGATGTGTGGGCCAAGCTAGTCTGCCCATATACGCCATTGCCTTTGCTTATCTTTCCTCAGCTGCCTCTGCCCATTCCAGGTAGCTGCAGACATGGAGAATGTTCTCCCAGTTAAGAATCATGGACATTTAAACAAAAAAACCCATAGGCCAATCTGGACTGGATTCCCTTCTAATTTGGCAAATTAAAGAAAGCAGATCAGCTTTAAAGCTGTCCCTGTTTAAGCTGCAGTAAATTCCTATGTAAAGTGGGTTTAGAGTATAAGGCAGGCTTGCCCCCATCCAAAGGACAAGGTACTAGCAGGACCAGGAAAATGCTTCAGGAAAAGAACAAAGGTGTTCTTGATCTAAGTGAGATTCCTGTCCTTTGAGAAGTAAATAGGTGAATGGGACACAATGGCAGCTGACATTAGCTAGATGGCAGTATGGTAAGAAAACTGCAGAAAGTTGATTAAGACTGCTTGGCTTATATATAACTCACAACACAGGTTGCTTGTTTTGCTTGGTGTGGCATATAAAACCCTTCCATGACTGGTTATGGTTATATGTGAACAAGGCTCTCTGGCTAGTTCGGGCCCAAGCAACTAAGAAATTCAGCACATGAGTGATAAGCAGCCACAGGCATAATGCTACCCAAGACATGGAGAGTAGGGGTGAAAAGCACATTTCTTTCCTAGCACCTGCAGTTCTCCTGTGGCTTTCACCTCCTTATCTCGTGCAGCAATCACGTCACAGGATCCGCACAACATTCTCCCAAAGCTGAGGAAAAGGGAGGCAAAGCATTGGAGAACAAGATGGGAAATTTCACCAGAGGAGGGAGAGGTGATGACACCACATACAGTTACAAGTAACAGCATATTAGTGTGACATTAGGATACTATTTTTGTCTCAGGAGAGCCACTCCTTTCTCCCCTGTTCTCTGGCACATACACACCAAGTTAATAATTCCTCAGCTTCATTTAGCTCATTGGGGTTCTTATCAAAGAGAGCACAAAGTCCAAGGGCAAGGACCCAGCCAATCCACATCATCTTTGTAAGGAAGCAACAATTTACCCAGAATGCTTTTAACAGCACAGGCTCACAAGAATCCTTCCAGGTACCAAGAAAAAAAAAAGCAGTGACACTTTCCAATAAAGCTGACATTTATTAAAAAGGGAAGGAGGAATGAAGGGTGTGATGCTTAGGGCGTTGGGATACACTGGTCAATAATTGCTCATAGCATGGATGCTGTTCAGAAGGGAGGGAACACAATGACTGCTTTTAATATTCTCTGTGGAATCTCTGCTGAGGAAGAGGAATCTTAAGAGTGTAATTCTTCATCCGTACCTAGAGCTATCATGCTTTACAAAACCTTACCAGGGTGATCTACAAGCAGCCCAAAATACAGTCTTTCTGTTATTATCAATCTCATTGCTCAAAGGACGACTACGAAGGAGTGTTGCACATAGCTTCCCAAGGAATGTGCACTCAGATAGACTTGCGATGCAGTCATACATGAAGGTATACAGGAATGTCTGTTGTGCAGGATTCAATCATTTCCAGCGTATCAAATAATGTAAAGAAAGCATTATGGCTGCACACTGTGCTTGGTTTAACAGTTCCTCAAAGCAGCCTTTCATTTCTGTTCTTATTAAACTACAGAAAGTCAGGGAAAAACTGGGATGCCCTCTTCTTTAATGGACATGAAAGGATCCAGATTCGCTGCATGATTACTAAAAGCTTATTTGTGCAAAATGACTGTGTATATGAACATACTTAATCCACACTGTTAAAATAAGTTACAGAAATTCAACTTTTTGAGCCAATTAATCTGGATTGCTCAGGGAGAAGTCACAAGTGTGCATGTCAAGGCAGTTGATTTGCACAGCAAAGGTTCCAAGTGGGTATCCCTAACAAATCTAATAAATTAAATTAAATCTTCAGAAAGAACTAGGGAAGTTTCCCATCCAAGGTCATGATGCTCTAAGTTGCTACTAATCAAGATCGACCAATATGTGTCCCTGCGGGCAACTTTCCTATATAGTGTAGCAGTGTTAGGTTTTAGTTGTTGCTTTGTTTTTTAAGATAAACGCTATTTTATAACTGACTTCTGAATTGGCTGGTGATGCTAACACTACCAGAGCAAGTCTATCTATGCATGCTTCAGCCTACTGCAGTTACGGTGATTGTGCTATCTCTGATAGCCTTCCTCAACCTGGGACTCTTCACATGTGCCAGGCTTCAATTTCTATTAATTTCACAGCAAAGTGAAGCAGGGATCCCCAGAAAGTACCCACGTGTACCCACAGACACACGAAGAATGCTGCAGGAAGGCATAAAGAAGCTTAATGGTAAAAGGCAGTCCCTACATAGCTTGTGAGAGTCAGTTTGGTGTAGCAGTTATGGCATCAGGCTAGAAACCGGGTGACCGTGAGTTCTAGTCCCGCCTTAGGCACAAAGCCTGCTGGGTGACCTGGGGCCCCTCACTCTCTCTCTCAGCCATAGGAAGCAGGCAATGGCAAACCACTTCTGAAAAACCTTGCCAAGAAAACTGCAGGGACTGGTCCAGGCAGTCTCCAAGAATTAGATACAAGTGAATGGATTAAAAAAAAATAGATCTTGTAATGTAACTTAGGAATCATTGGTGTTTTGCTATATGTTTTTACATTGAACAAATAAAAACTGTGTAGGCTTTTTAAAAAATCCAAATCTTAGGAGGACATCCCAAAGAGACTTTTCACGTTACTCATCTTCCATAGTCCACCTTGGTCTGAGCTGCTGGTACACAGAATATGTCAGAGACAAAGGGAACTGCCATGAAAAGGACAGATACCCAACATATATCTGACATCAATTATTTAAAAGCCAAGTGCTTATGGTCACAGAACACCAATATTAAAACAAACACACACCAGTTGTGAATCAGTTATTTCACTCTTGCTCCTCAAAAGAATCAGCATTTGTCATCCAACTGGAACACACAGTTCCAGATTAATTATTTGTATCTGTTATAATAAAAGGGGAGGGAGTGGAATTGTTTTTTCAGCTGGCCAGCTGTGCCCATCAAGCAGAAGTTCAGCACTGATAACTTTGTATGGCCAGTTCGTGTCCAGAGGACTGTGAGAATGAAGTGTTAAGCTAGGCTCCTAGCAATCTAAGACTGCATCCACTGAACAAGTCAAGGAAAGATTCAAGTGTGCAGCAGCATTACAGTTTTAGTAGTTTTGTCCATGAGTTATGGAGCATTGCAACAGCATAACAGAAATAAAAACAACTACACAAGCAGCTGCTTCTTGGATAATGCAACACAAATGAGCATCGTTTTTGGATCAAAAGCAGCAACTTAATCTTCCAACCTGCCACCAGATTAGAGAAATCCTTCTGATGGTAAGGTAACATCACTGAAATGGGCATGGTACCATTCATTTTTTTGCTAGATTTCAGAGGTTTTAAAGGTAGGAGTGGGATTTTTTTTGCCTGAAAAAAATGGGAGCGGTGTGCTCCCATCCCCATCCTTAAAATTGCTTGAAATCCCCAACTTAAGCAAAAATTCACATTGCTCAAAATCACATTACGCTACCACCAAATTTCAGCAGCAAGCTGTCCCAGGTGTTGCAAATGCCTATGGTCTCCCACTGAGCCACAAGTTTTCCTTTTTTCCTGTTCTACGAACAGGGACACAGCTAGATAGAATATTGTAATGTAAGTGCCATACATATAGGAGTTGGATTCAATCCCAGGCACTCCTTGCTTCCATTTATATCCCACCTATTTTTAAGGAGCTCAAGAAGTCCTTATTTTATCCTCACAACAATCTAGGGAGGGTCAAGAAAGGTTCTTATCTAAAACCCCAGAAAGTGGTCAGTCACTGTAAACAACACTAAGCTAGATGAGGCATCCACAGTATCTTGTATTAGGAGCTCTCTATTTTATGTCTCCCATGTTCCATTTTTCCATTGGCTGCTACAGTGCTCACATGAATTGGTCATATTCACCTTGTCTCAAAAGTAGATACAAAAATTAGTCATGAGGGCCAAACATAGCCATGATTTGTTTCTAACCAATATTTTGGCAGCAGGACATTTACTTGAGCAAATTCTGTTTGTGATGAGATGATTTAGACACCTAACCTTAGAGGATCCACATGCCATTCTAGAGAGGCCTAGAATTCCTCCAAACCTTATCAGAAGATTCTCACAGTTAAGACCAAAGCATTAGGGTCTAGGGACATTTAAGAGTAACAGATCAAGACTCAGTAAACCTAAGTTCAAATCCCCACTCCTCAGTGAAGTTCACTGGATGCTGCTAGGCAATCTCAGTCTACTTTTCTACATTGCTATGAAGATGGGGAGAGAATCACGTATGCCATGCTAAGTGCCGTGGATAAAGGAAAGGATATGTGAAAAATTAAATAAAATTAAATGCATTATTCGTAGACAATTATCAATCATTGTTTACAAAAACGAAGTGTTTCTGGGGAGAAGTCACAATTAATGAATTACAACCCTGAGATCAATTGACTTGGATAGTGTCCCATGTGAACTCAATGTGTGATATTGCATTCCTCTGAATTGAGTAGGGATGGGAACATTGATGCAGGAATGATTCCCTTGTGGCAGGAAGCTTGAGAAATAAAGAATAAGCACCTTCTGGGATTTGCCCACTGAATCACACTGAGGAAATTAGAGGGAACTGATCATCAGAAACTCACAGTCATGAGTAGACAGAGAGGGAAAGATCTAATTCAGAATCAAGAATGTATTCAAGGCCCCTCCCCAGGCAATTGTATATTTTTGTAATTAATAGTTCCATGCAACCAATACCAAGAATAGCTTGCAATCCTTCTAAATCAAACATGTACCACTTGCGAATATATACCACCCTGCAGCTTTGGCTTTGAAGGCCCATTCCCTCACCTCCTATTAAAACAACCGCTCTTTTCTCTAGTCTTCTGAGAACTCAAGTGCTGCAGGGAAGTACTCAGCTATCTCCTCCTCTCTCCCACATACCAATTCACCAGCAAGTCACCAGAACTGAAATATAACCAGACCATCATCAGCCTTGCTGCTCCACCAGAGAAGTGCTCCATGCTGCTTCCACTTACCTGTTCGGACCCAATGCATCTTGAGGGTAGCAACCTCCAAGGTCACACCAACCACAAACTGATATCCTGTTTAGGCATCACCTGAGGTTGTTTTGCTTGTCTGGCCTGATCTGCACGCAGTCATCACTGCCTCTAAGATTTTCTATTTCTTATTCAAGAGGCAAGGAGGAAGACTGTCAGGGAGGGAGACTGCCACCTCTCGACAGCATCCCCCTCTGATTAGGCACATACTGGGATTTGGATTGCAAAGGGATTATTGAGAGGAGCCAGTCATGTGCTTGTACTGTACCAGGCTCCACGAGACCCTTCTGCCACGGAATTCCCATACTAAACAAAGGATTTCGCAGGAAGCTCCTTAACTTACTGATAAATCACCAGCCGGGACTAAAAATAAGAGGCCATTTCATATGCCACTTAAGTCTCACAGTAGAGACCTAAATCCCCCCCAAAACTTCTTGGGGCATTTCAGTAAAAGTTCAATAAACACTAGTTACAGCCTCTGCAACCCTTTCTGATTGTTCTCCCTCTCCTTTCCCCCACATACTAAGCTGCTAGATCTGAGGAGGAGTTTTGAACCCACTGAGAAGTATCAGTGGAAGTAAATAAAGTAAAAAAAATGCCCAGAGCTCAGCCAACATGCTGCTGTGGCTTGTAATCTCACCCCTAAAAATGTGTGCATGAGGAACAAATTGTATGGCCAGACTAAAGGTGAGGATTTCTCCTCTCTAAGGTCAAACGAAGATGGGATCTGTCAACAGGGTACCACAGAAACGAACTGTGAAACCATCTGCTCCGAAATAGTACATTCCTCCTAAATGAAGAATTAATGGCCTTGAGACTGAGAGAAGCATTTAACCAAAAGGAATCTGACACTGTTGCACAGAAATGGGATGCTCTGTGCCATTTTTTAACATCAAACAATCTTCTGTAGTACGTAAACTTACAAACGATCCTTCATTGATTCATACCGCTGGTGTCAGTGGAAATGGATAAGACAGATTTCCAATAGTGAAATCAGGTCAGACAAGCAAAACAAGCAACGAATTATAACTATGCAAGTGACCAGTGACTGGTTCAATACTGAATGCCAATGGTAGAAATAAGATGATTTCGTTGAACTAAGGACAGGTCCTGAGGAAATGAGACATAAGTAAACTGTGGTCACAGGCAACAAGAGTGAAAGGCAATATGTATTAACAGCCTTCCAGCATTGACCATCAAAATTAACTACCTAGGTTGCAGAATAGTGAGCACTGGTCCATGATGCAAAAAGATCAGAATTGTTCACAAGGGAGTTAGAAGCCAAAAAGCTGTTTGCAATGCAAGGTGTGGTCACAGCTGGTAGTGAGGGGTCAGAATCCAAGATGCAGTCCATAAAATATAGCAAGATCGAGAGATTGGAGGGCAGATAATGAAACTTCTAAAGCAATGTTGTTTCAGCACTCATTTAAAGACACCTGAGCTGTTAAGCAGAGATACTGGCAATGCACCCATATCCAGTCTGTTTTAGAATTGGGAACCCTAAAAAAGATGCATTTTGCATTACCTGCAGAAATCCCACACCTCACCTTCATTCCCCAAAGAGTTATAATTTGTCTCCTTGTCAAATCCCAGAGTTAGCTATTATTAGCAGTTGATGCACTTCCCAAGCAGTTAATCATTCTGGTCCTTATTTTAAGATACATGTGATTGATACAAATGACTGACTTGAAAAGTTACTAAACCACTGCCTTAGTGTCCCCCTTAGCACCTTGCCAAACCCTTTCCCAAAATCACTTTAAAGAAAGCAGATATATTCCTCAAAGCAATTATGAAACAAAGAAGCTGGGTGGGGTTCTTTGCTAGTTTGGTGTGATTCTTCCTCCATATTATATTTAACCAGATCTGCCTCCCAGAGCCTCACCCTCAAAGATACACACTGACATCCTAATCAGTGGGCATCTCCTGGAGGAAAATGAAAATCACATGCATAAGAAATTCTAACCCGTTTGCTTAAGTAAATCTCAAAATACATGCATAGCCTTTCAACAATGTAAACAATATCACAGCCAGAATATAAGCCTTCAAACTCAGCCAAAATTCTGAATTGGGAAAGATGTCTCCAGTGCAGAATCTATGTACATCTTTGTTTCAAATTTGATCAGGATGAAATGAGATTCAAGAACCATTTCCTTCACCCCACTGAGGCTTGTCATTTGACGCTTCCATGACAAAGCCAAATAAGAATGGTTCCAATGATATTATTTTAGCAGAATGAACATATAAAGCTATTGTTTCCAATGGTCTTTCAAGCCTGTAAATGGATTTATAACTCTAGGCCTAGAGTATTTCCAAAGGAGGGCTTCTAGCGCTATCAAGGATAATGGATATATTATATCTCAATAGATTATCTGTGATTAAAAAAGAAAGGGAGAGAGAGAGATGAAAACAGCAGTGCGGAAACGTGGGTTAGATGACGGCATCTGCAATCTCTCCCCCACACATACCCAACCTTGGGTAAAATTCCATGAACGGAACAGGGTGATAGCATACCATAATCAAAACATCAAATGAAAGCTCTCCTGAGATACTAGGGAAATTAATTCCTCAAACCCAGCAAATGGTATGATTGCTAAACTAAAACCAGATAGTAAGCTGGCTTATTATGGTTGATCGCACAGCCAGCCAGATGCATTGTTGTTGTTATTATTAAAATATTCATTTGTCTCTACCAGTAAACTCACAGCCTGTGGTCCTCCTTCACACATTGGTCACATACCCATTTTTTATTTGTTTGTTTATTTATTTATATTTCAGACTTTGTCACCGCCCATCTCCCTCAAAAGAAGGAGTTACCCATGCTGAAGTACATCCGTATCACAGATCCCTAGACCCTCACGGCCGAAGCTACAGCGAAGTTATGGAAAAGCACCTGAGCAAGAAAGCCCCTTATGTCAACCCAGGCGTTTTATCTGCTTTACATCCTGCAGTCCTGCCACTGAAGAATCCAGCCTCTCCACTGGGAATCTGGCTCAGCATCTTTTTACTGAAGCAGTTTATTTCATCTCAGCTAGACCACCTTAACCTAAACTCTTTTCTTGTATAAACTTCAGATTTTTAAAAGTCAACTGTCTCTTTTGTTTTCACTTTGTAAAGTGTCTGCCTCCACCACCAATCACTATTAAAGTTTTCAGAGAGTTGCCAAGCCACCCCTCCCACTCACCATACACCATTCGTTCTCCCTTTCAAGCTACTCTGCACGTCTTTCCCGATAGACATTCTTTAACAACCTCTTATCTCATAAATTAGCGAAGAGAGCGAGAGGGATCCCAAATAGCTAAGATCTGTTGTAACTGTTTCCCTTATGTGAGTGTTAGATGGAGAGGAAGGTAGGGTTACCAGCAAATGCTAGCCAAGGGTCAGACGCTTCTCCCCCGACACTCCCCTCATACTCCCCAACTTCTCTTTGATATAAAATAAAAACGCTCTATGTAAACACTCTCGAAACACCACAGAGGAAAAGTAACCATATTCTTACCTACTTCACGAAAGCTTTAATATACACCATTTTTTTACCTTTGCAAACATTCCTTTCTTTCTGATTTTTTTTTTTATCCTGTGAGAAGTTAGGCAACTGGCCAGCAAGTACTTCCCAAACTTTAGATAGCCTGCAATGGAGAAGCAATGGGCAGCACAGTCTTTCAACATCATTGCAAGTGCAAACAGTTTCCCATAGGAAATTTAGAGATCAGAGGATCTAAAACCACCACCTTTTCCTTCTTTATTCAATACTTGAAAAGCAAAAAGCAAAACACACATGCCATACAAGCTGTTCCACTCCACGTCAGCCTGTTCTATTTACTGATCCCGCAATTTCTTGGCTTCCATATTTCTGTCAACAAATCCCCCATTTTCATCTTGTCTTGCCATTCATGCTGGGAACAAATCACTGCTCACTTGCAATGAGTGAGGAAGAGAATGTGCTACAGTATAGCAGGCTTAACTGTGATATCCTTGCCTCCGTTATATCAGAAAGGACAGAACTATTTATTCTAAATTTTATGACATGTTGTGTTCACTATTCATTGTCCTTAGAGAATGTTACAAATATTATTTCTAGCAACAATTCAGTAAGAATAGCACATCAAGAGTATATTAAATTCAAGTTCTGCTGTAACAAAAAGAAATTAAAAAGTAGTGCAACAACAGTAGAAGTGGTAGAGCACTTGTCTTTCATAAATGAGGCAGATCCCAGATGTGAAGCTGAGCTTGTCTAGGGAACTTGCAGCCTTTAGGGCTGAACATATTCAGTACTGAAAATATTCAGTAGCTGCAGCATCTGGAAAACTAATTGAAAACTTTACCACATTTTGTCTACCAAACTTCGTGATAGTAGCTTTTCAACAGCACACAGGAACTCCGTTCTCTTTGAATATCGTCACTTTGAAGGAGGGGGAGAAAGACGTAAGTGATAATAAACCTCATGTTGCAAATAGTTTTTAAGTTTGAAAGTCCATTCATTTCTTTAAATCAAGAATAACAGAATTAGAATGGTTGAGCAAGTGTTATCTTCCAGATGTTGTTCACCAGCAATGTCTGTTATCTCTTACTATGAGAACCGAAGTTCAACAATATTTAGTGGGCTGCATGTTGCCCATCCCATTTCTAAACTTCCACATACAGTACTTGTACAGCTAAGAATTAGACTTTTCCATTTAACTCTCAAAGAACTAGATCTCTTTTTGTACTTCCATCTAAATCTTTTGTTGCCCATAATATATACCACAAATGTCGATCACTACTTTTCAAAGGGTACATGGATATAAAGGAAATATGCTTAAAATTAAATAGCATAGAATGAAGATCTGCTTAGATGAGAATCTGTCGTACAAAAAACACAACTTACTGTGAACTGATTGAATACCTGAAATTATTTCTGCATATTGTAACATGAGGAATTCACTATTCATAATGAAACTAAATTTTCTTAAAAAAAAAAAAAATGAGAAGCATGTTAATGTGCAATTTGTTTGAAATCACCAGACTCTTTTCTGTACACAGCCTATGGTTGGTCTTGAAAGTTTGTCACCCAGAGTAGCAATGAAGATGAAACCTATAAAATAACTTATAAGCAAGAATTGAGAGAAAGCTCAGGAATCTACTATAATGCTAAGGTTCTCCAAAATCATGAAGTGATAAAATAGAAGCTACTTCAGCCATTAGCTTATTGTCTTCCTCAGGTTCTCAACAAACAGATTGGGACCTCTTTTGCGTACGTTCTGTCCTCCTCATTTCAGTATCATCACTGAGCCCTGTTGGTAATGATGGAAACAACTTTCATAATTAGTTATTTCTGCAGCATGGAAGAATACATCATTCCATACAATGCAATTCCCTCATTATAAATGCTGGAGATAATTAGAAGTTGTAGGGGGGAAATCAACTTTTCAAGTAGCTTACAATCACTGAGGGATGACTCACTTGCCAGGATGTGGAGAACAGGACTTGTTCCATATTGTTTAAAAGCCAAATAAATAATAAATAAAGGAAAATATTGCATTCACCTGCACTGCCAGGGGATGGATATAACTATCTTTGGACAGTCGATTAGTAGTTTATCTACTTAAAATCACAGAACTGGGAAGATCTGTGTAGGTTACCTAGCCTAACCCCTCCTTGATGAGTAATCTACAATATAGAATAAAATTACTACCATTTTAGGAAAATAATATCTAGCCTCTGTTTAAATCCTTCCAACAAGGGAAAGCCTCACAAGGTAGAATGGAGAAGAAGAGAGAGAATAAATCAATCTGTATCTTACTAAGGAGATAGACATATTTATATACCTTTGTCTGCTCCGCATGTTGGAGAAAACACAGTTAATTTTGTTTGCTTAAATGATTGTAGTTACTTTCCTGTTTGTGATCCCAATTTCTTTAAAAAGGTGGTCAAAAATCTCAGTAAACCAAATATTCATTCCAGATTCTAATTGAAGCTGAAAACTGTCCTCGCAAACTTAAATTCACTAAGGATTACTCAAGATGATGAGATCTACAGCAAATCACCAATTAACAGATCCCAGAGTGCTTCCTCAATAGCCTTAAATATGTCAGTCTGATCATTGAAAGAAGAGTGGGAGGAATGTATGAATTTGCAAGGCAGCTCATGGTCTCTCTAAATGGAAAGACATTAGGACTGAGTAAACTCAAATAGTAGATAAAAGAGGGTAAAGTAGATAAAGGGGACCTACTGATAAATTTTTCACCATTTGGACTTGGATAAGTTTGGGAAGACGAGAATCTGATGGGCAAGCGCCACATTGTCCAATCTTGAAGGGCAATTCTTATACTACCATAACTAATCGCAGATAAGCCCATCTTAGAATTTTTAACCATAGTGACAGGTGGGAAACTCCAAACAATTACATCATAATTTATAAAACCACAAAAATTTAAGGCCATGATGGGTTTTAAAAAATCTGAGCTCTGGTCTGCAACCAAATTTTGGGGGTGCATTTTGGAACCTAAAATTTTTGGCTTAGCTGTGAGTATATACAGTAAGTCATTATAACTGAACTGTGTCATTCAACAGGAGTATTTTAAAGCCGGATTTTAGTTGTGATTTGTCATTTGTGCATATTTTTCTTCCAAATTAATTCAGAATAATTTCACAATTCACCTCAATCTGGACTTTGATCATGTACATTTGTACATAGCAGATCAAAAGCTAATGAGAAGCTAGCCCTATCAAGTGCTTGTTATAGCCAATGTATGTTTTATATTTCCAATACAGGCATAAGAAACCAAAACCCAATTTAAATATCACATATAGAAGCAATTTTGTTTTACAAACAGTAGATATTTATCTGTGGCAGATTATTAATTTCAACATCAGGTTTTACTCAAGGGCACCCTAATGATCCAAAATAGAATAATGTATAAGTATTATTGTTTATTTTAAAAACAATCTGAACATCCCACAAAAAGAAACGAAGACAAGGAAGAGAAGAATACAAGGAAATGAAGTAATAATGCATATCAGCAATTCCTGCACCATGTGTCTTTTTAGTAAATATTTCCTTCCACTCTCATCTAAAAGAATAATATTCAAACGAAAAATACAATACATGAGAACCAAACAGAATATATCTTGTTCATCAAATCTATCTAGAATTTGTATACTGAAAAGGAAAAATAATACAACTCAGTGACTTGCAGGAGCTAAATACATCCTACTTCTCATAACCCTGTTATAAAAGTAACAAACAACAACTATTTCATTTTCACACTATACAGTTTAATAGCTTTGGACAAAACTCAGATATTTTCTTAGAAGATATAATTGCAAAGACTCCATCAAGCATACATGTGGTAACAAGTGAGCCAAAAGAACTAATCCAAAAACTAAGACTGCAGTCAAATACTCAGAATAAACCCTGAGGAACTGAAAAGACTTAGACTTCCAAATAAACAAGTACACATTTACACTGAGAACAGTGGGACAGCTACAAGACTGCCAAAATGTGGTATTAAACATTTACTTTTGCATTTCAAGAAAAAAAAAAACCTTATACCTGATGTTCAACATCAGTGCACCATTTTGAATTCTGCTTCTTTAAGAATAAACTGCCAGCTTTCTCCCTTCAAAATCAGTCATTGTCACCTCTAGAGTAAACCATTTAAAAACAGAAGTGGGGAAGATGTGACATTAGGAAGGATGCACTTGAGAAGTGAGGAAACTGGGAATTTTACTCCCTACTGTGAACCAACAAGAGGCTCTGAATAGCTATAAAACCACCACTTTAATAAAGTTACTTGGGGATTAGTTAGAGAACTTGTCATCCCTTATATGTTAAAGCATTTCGAGCAATGAGATAAAGCAGAAGAGGAGAGCACGATGCTTCCTTTAAATCTGTGATGACCGGGGATACTTTGAAGCAATTCTGCACCACACAAGCATGAGTGCTGCTGTATGCAAGTTTTCTATAAAATGGAGACTATGACTTCTGCTTAACTTCTTTCCATTTGAGTTTGATCCGTCCTTACATAAAAATACTTTGCATTTATAAATCAAAATTTAAGGCTCAAAACAGTTCATATTAAACTATCATTTAAGCAATTTTAACCGCCCAGAGTCCCCTGATGGGAGGAGATGGGCAGGGACTGACTGACTGACTGACTGACTGAATAACGATGGTGCTTGTAAGGCATACCAATAGTGTGTTGTTGATGGGAGGCAGGACTTAGGTTGAATACCAGCACAGGAACGGCCACCCCGTGAATCTGTGGCAACCTAAGCTTTGAATGAGAGATCTCCAAAGATTTGATTTAGAGAGCGGGGAGTTGGATTTGATGGACTGAAGTGGTGTCTTCCAATTCTTTTAATTACTATGTTATATTCTTAGCTAATAGATAGATTACTTATTTAGTTGTAATTGTTTGCCACCTATGTTCAAGTCATGCTAACTTGTTATATGTGTATAAAAAGACCATAAGTTGAAAGATACTAGATGTATTTTGTTTGGTCTGCAAACAATTCTTTTTCTGTTCATTACCATTTCTATGAACAGCTTTAGTCTAGCCCATTTGCCACATCATCACTACATGAGGAAGTTAACAAGAAAAGAAGTATTAAGGAAGAGTGTAAAATATTATCAAATCCTGGAATTGATCAATGCATTACGCTGACCTTCAAGTCACTCTTCCATACAGCCAGTCCACAACTTTAGTTTGCAGGATATGACTTAATAATTATTCATACAGGATGCCACTTTGGGATGCCTTCCCCACACACCTTGCTAGTTTATTGATCAGTAAAAGTGGCTTGATCTGAAGTGTAAGTTTTCAATATATCTGAAGTGGAATCAGGATGAGTGAAATAAGACATTTTTTCCCCAAACCCACAAATACAAAAGTGCTACTAAAAAAAGATGGTGCGTAGAAGCATTAAATGTTACAAAAAAAGAAAAACAGAATCACATAAGAATTTGGGAACTATAAAGAAAAAAATGGTTTATAAGTAAAGATAGGAACTACAGCAAAGTAAATCTTGAATCACAGAAGAAAAATAAGTCAAAGGGAGAAAGACCTAAAAAAAAGATTCAGCAAGGACACTCTGTCTTAATTCAAGATAAATTGTTATTAAGTGCATAATGATGTTCACCATCCTGCAGGCTGTTGTTAGCTTCTCAAGGAGTGAAATAGTATGTTCCTCCTCAGGGGCTAATAGCAAGTTGTGGGTAAGGGAAGGAGCATTTTCAATAGGACAACAGTACAAGAGTCAGACTCCCCTATTCTGACTTTACTGTCCCAAAAGTATTAAGGAGATTCCTGCAGCTACACTAAAATAAAACCAAATTACCATATGTCAGGTAATCTAAATATTGAGCACTCAAGTGACACATAATTTGGCTTCCTTAAGAGTAAGTACACACAATATTTTTCAGAAGGTGAAAACTAAAGATGTACGGCTTTTTAAAGATGAAGAAATTAATTAAAACATCAGAAAAACTAATATTCTTATGCCATAATGAATGGCATTAGTACTGAAGGTGCTCAAGACTCATTATTTTTGCTCCAATAATTAACATTTTAAAATGTCCACTCCTCAGACCTGCATAAAATGTGAATGAAGCAGATATACAGTGTTTCTTTTGTGTCCCTCAGAGAGTCAGAATGGCTGCAAGCTCCATTTGCGATCTGTGGCAACCAGAGGTTTGCCGCAATGCAACAGGTAGAATGTGCTGTGAAGAAAGGGTCAAATCCCTGGAATTTTCTGGGTATCAGGGTTCCACAGAATTAAGAGTTCTACAATAAAAGATAATATCCATCACAGGATATTATGATATCATGGTAGCAAAATGGAAACCATGTAGGAAAAACCGCATACAGGCCTTTGGCATGTTGAATAAGACACACAGCGGACAGGAAAGGAATCCTCATTAGTATATAATCTTTTGCCAAAGATTAGGGGACTCCTCAAAGCCTAACAAGGACTGGATAACGTTGACATGTGACGAATGACCTGAGACTCACCTGAGAATGAGTGTGGGACTTTAGAATATAGGATCAGTCTGCTGCAAAAGGGATTTCTGCCACTGGTTATGTATTACAGGAAAAGGTAAAAGGTAACTTCGCATTGTCTGAGTGCATTCAGGATGTCAGTCAGCATGGGCTCTCTAACCAATATTAACAATTAGATGTAATCAGAAAGACATAATGAAGGATTCTAGAAATTTGGAGAAAGATGGTGGAAGGCAAATGGCCTTGACACAACCACTTTTGACTCAGCTCTGTAGTTTATTACTGATTTCCTTTGCCAGTGAGTTTTGGAAACGGTTTTTTTCAGTATTTTTATACATGTCTAACTCATATCTTAGTTCAGCCGTGGCCCTCAACGATTTCTTCTGCAGTCTGGACACGGAACCAAGCATTAACCAGATCAGCAAGCGAGCTCAGGATCGCCTGTAACACGTGACTATTACCATACTGTAACGCAAGGTGAGCTTGGAATGGCAGAGGAAAGTAAATAAAGAACTGATGCGTGCAACTTCAGGATGCGAACGGGGGAGCGGGAGCGGGAAGAGAGTCGTTAAAAGCCACTTGCGAGGCGGAGTTTGCGGTAGTGTCTGGGCTCCCTTTCTGAGATCCACCGTGGGAAGTCAGCAGCGAGGCTGTGCTGGTGCTGCTTCAACGCGCGGCGTCCGAAACGAATGTCATTCTAAAACCCCTTCTCGCAGCTTCCTTCACGTGAACCCAACAATTTCCACCTTTCCCACCACACACCTGCGTGCACGACACGACACGACACGTGTTTCCCCAGGCGCCGCCGCCGCAGCCGCCGCCGTCCTCACGCTCCGCTAACCCCCAATTCAAGAAGTAGCGGAGTTGCGGGCGCCGAACGGCGAGAAGAAACCCGGCTTGCTTCGCCCTTCTCCCTGCCCCGCACACCGCGCCCGGGTTTCGCGCTCGCCTACCTTCGAAGAAGCGCTGCAGAGCCTCTGTTTCGTCCACCACCTCCATAGCTGGGCCATGCACCGAGCGGCCGGGCTAGTCGCCGAGCCCGCACAGGGGCATCCCCCCGGCCAGGGCGCCTCGAGCGCGCAACACCGGCGGCGCGCGCCCCGTAGCCCTTTCGCCCTGGGACTTCGGACTACGCTCCCCGGACTCTGGCCCCGAGAGACCCGAGTTAGGGCGCGCCTCCGAAGCCCGAGCAGAAGCGAGCGCGCTTTCCCCCGGGGAGATTGGCGCCCAGGCTCCCCCAGCCGGCGCTCCACGGCAGCCTCCCCGCACGCCGCTTGGCACTCCACTTCGGCTCTGCGGACGCCCCAGCCTCTCCCCTCACGCCCCCCTCGCCTCTTTTTCTCCGCCTTCTCCTCCTTCTTTTCCTCCTCCTCCTCCTCCTCCCCCCTCCACGGCTCCTGCTCTCTGCTGGCCAGAGCAGGCATGACGCGAATGATCCACTCGGCTAGCTGCCTCGGGGTCGCTGTTCCTGCCTTGGCAAGGGTTCGTTTAGTAGAATGGTTCTGGCCCCTCTTTCTGATAGTGAGTTGAAGGAATATTGCACAGGAGTGGAGCAGATCAAATTATTGACACTACCCATCCTGCAGCAGCAGATTAAAAGAAAGAATGTCCATAGTACCCTAATGTTCAGCATACTGATCTACCTAGATTTCCAGTGTGTGTTCCATATAAATAAGCAGGACAACTGCTAAGGTCCTGAGGAAACAGAGACGATCCACTGGCTAGTTTCCAGTGCTCTATCCGATGCCTACTGGTTGTTGGAGTTCTTGGGTGTAACTGTGGACCATGGCCTAATTCAGGCCAGTCTGACAACACTGTCTCCAGTTCCCACAACCATTATGTTTGATGTGAACAGTGGAGATTGTAGCTATGCATCTGGAGGGCAC
Source organism: Candoia aspera (assembly GCF_035149785.1). Lineage (NCBI taxonomy): Eukaryota > Metazoa > Chordata > Lepidosauria > Squamata > Candoiidae > Candoia > Candoia aspera. The sequence continues at coordinate 234,091,850 of NC_086153.1, read as the reverse complement.
CAGGTTTGGGGACCTTATCAAATCCACCAGACCCATCTAATCCATTGTTCTGATCCCATAGTGACAGGCTTGATACGTTTGGACAGCCCCAAGTAGGACATAATGGCAATGTAAGCTTCACACTTCCCCAGAAATAAACTTATAAAAGTGTATTGATCATCGTAGACCAGTGTTTCTCAACCTTAACCAACTTTTAAGATGTGTGGACTTCAACTCCCAGAATTCCCCAGCCAGCATGTTGCTGAGGTTGAGAAACATTATTATAGGCAAGCAGACAATTAATCAGGATTTTAAAAAGGAAATGAGCCGGAAAGACTGTGGAGAAAATGGATAAAGAGAAAACTTTCTTTCAGAATATCTAATGAATTTGAATGATGGGAGATTTAGAAGGGCACATTCTGCATACAGCACAGAATTAACCCATAGAATTCACTACCACACCATATAGTGATGGCCACTAATGTGGAATTTTATCTGCTTCTGGAGTTCTTTCTACCAGTTTGGTTGTCTTTTTTCTTTATATACACTATTAACATTCAGAAGCTAAACAAACTGAATTGATGCAGAATATGAAAATATTCTGAAAAAGACTACATTATATTTAAATCAAAGGCAATACTAACATAACGTATTTGGTCATCAAAGACTAATTCAAAAATAAGTTTACAGTATGTTTTGGATAAGTTGGCCCAGACAAAGGAATTTTAATGCATATAAATGGAGATTGCTATAAACAAACTTAAATTTACTTCCACCTCTGAGCAGAGGGACACGGTATAAATATATTAATTGATTATGTGCCATCAAGTTGGTGTTGACTCTTATCAACCACACAGATTTTCTCCAGGATGATCTGTCTCTAACCTGGTCTTTCAAGTCTTCCAACAGTGATTTTCTATCCACGTGCTTTTCTGGATAAAATAAAGGAGTGATTCAGCATTACCTTCTCTGGTGCTGTATGAGGGTTAGGGTTAGGGTTGACAGACGGATGGACAGAAACTTTATTTATACATTCTATAAAACAAACAAAGCAAAATTATCCCCTAATATCAATAAATGAATTGATGCCTTTGCCATTGTCACTAAAGTGATCACCTGCCTTCAGCATCTTCCTATATCACTACTGTCCAATACAGGTGTCTGCTTGCTTTAGCTGGGCATCTGGGATGACCTTTATGCCTTGGGTGACCCTGCTGGGAATGTTTACTCTTGGCATTCACTCTGATGGTCTTTGCTCATCCCTTCCAGGAACACACACACACAAACACACACCACAATAAGGCAGCACAGCAGGACTTGGGAGGGATATAAATATATACATTTATTTTAACACATGCTAAAGATCAGGCTCCCAACTTGATTTATGCACGACAACTTCCATAAATTCCAGTCAGTGTAGCCAATTGTAGTTATAGATGTTATCATGTGGGTGAAACAAGAAATAATATGACAGATGCATTCTTAGTTGGTTCATACATCGCACTAAAATAAAACTGCAAACATAGTTAAAACCAATCATGCATAACATGATATACCAACCCAGACATGTGGTACATTGCTAAATTTCTCCCCTCTTAGTTTCAGAGAACCTCACGGAATTCTTACTTACTTCTACATATATATCTCAAAGTGGTCCCTGCAGAACAATCAGGACACTAACTAGGAATTAACTTCTAGTGAATTCATTGGGACTTATTTCTGAATTAACAGATGTTGATCCAATATTATTACAACATTTATGGATATCCATTTTGGGAGAGATCTCTCCACAATATGCAACTGAGACAAATACATATGGCCTTGGAAAAGACTGAAATGAATTGGTGTGGGCTTGTGTTTTTAGCCTCCATTCTTGAAACCAGCCAACCTTCTCTTATTTTTTTCTGAACAGGACATGGAAAGGATTTATGTTTGTGTTTTTCTCCAGATATGTGCACAATCAATAATAATGCCCGAACCATACCCACATCCACACAGACACACACACACACACACACACAGAGTACCACATCTAAATGAAGTTACAGTTGTCTAACCACAGTTAACCAAAGGCAGAAGCCCTGCCAGAATGAGACTGTGGGCCCATTCTCTTCTGGACAGATAAAGTACACAATGAGGTTTTGTCCAGCCCCACAAACCAATTCAGAAGAGCAAATTCTCTTGTGTGTGTGTGTGTGTGTGTGTGTGTGTGTGTGTCTATCTATATAAATATATATATATATATATATATATATATATATATATATATATATATATATATATATATTCTCTTCCACAGCTGTGCAGTGACCAATTCTTCTCCAGGGAGGCAGCAAGAGAAAAGGAGGGTCTGTGGTTTTCAGAGAGTAATAGGGCTATTATTTCAGAGTTGGAAAGCAAAAGCTCAACAGCCTTTTCCAACCTCTCCCCCCTTCCCAACTCCTTCTCTTAAGACAATTGTTTTCCTTCACCCTTTCCCTCCCCTTGTCCATCATAGAAACACCCTTCAGGCAGCCAGGGAGGAAGCAAAACATTTTTGTTCATTTCTGCCAGCTTCAGCCCTGAAAGCAAGCATTTTCCCATAGGAAGAAATGGGGAGTGAAGTAGCGGTTTTCTGTTCTTTTTATGAACCTCTGGACCCAAATCCTCAAGTCCCTTGAATCTGGAAAGAATGATTCTTATGTTATAGCTCAAGGTTACAGTATCATAAGAAAGAGGTCTGTCATCTTATTCCTTGGATACAATTCTCTTGGGAGGTTGAGCCAAGGCAATGCCTCTGCCCATAGAATCTACTGCATCATGTCAATTTACATGCTTGTTGATGTTATCATTCATATTTAGTGAAGCAAACCTTATTTTTGCAGAAGCCATGCTTATCCCTCAAGGTGTGTTCTTTTGTTTAGCTTTAATTATTTCTAATGGCAGACTGGGAAGGCTATCATTTCTTCATTGTCTCTAGTTTTCTCTCTTTCAAATGTGCCATCATATGTTGGCTGCAATCCTGTGTTCTCCTGTATAAGAATTAATGCCAGAAAAACTTGCAGAGGATTGCACTGTTAGGTTCAATGAGTCTTAGGGGAAAAAAAAATAACAAAAGCGGAAGACTCATGGCAATGTGATAAGATCTCATGTCCTTCCATCCACTGATACATAAAATATATGAACAAGCACCTCATCAGCTATTGTAAGATCCTACCATTCAAAAGGAGCTCATTATATCCCTGTAGCTTGTAAGGTCTTTCAAACCCTTCTCTGTGGCTCCCAAATTTGTTCCCTTGCAAAGCTCAATATTATTGAAACCATTCAGAATAAGTTCATTAGAGCCATATTGATGGTACCAAAAAGTATCAAAAACACCATCCTATGGGTAGAAGCAGGTATAGTTTTATTGGATGCCAGAGCATGGTTCCTTCTTCTTACCTTCTGGCTAAAGCTAATTCTAATTCCTATAGGTTTAGCCCCATTAGTATTTAGAGATCGTTTTAAGTCATCATGGCTTAAAAAAGCCTTAGATAAAATGTAATTGCTGGTCTTCTCTATGGAAAGTTTGTGCTCATTAGGTTTTGATAATGCTAGAACCACCCTTAAACAATGAATCTGGGATATAGATCTCCAAACAAATTTAAGTAAGGTGCTACACCCCAATATTTATCATTTTCTTCCAGAAGGATTTGTTCCAGCTTCTTATTTATCATCCATCACAATTCTGAAATTTTGTAAGGCCTTCACCTTAAGCAGGCTGGACGCACTGCCCTCAGCAGTCCTTTTTGGACGTTTCAAGGGTACCCCTATGCACCTTCAGTTATGTCCATGCGGTGATGGCTCAACAGAAACTCTAAGCCATATGCTGTTATACTATTCCCTATATAAGGACTCTAGACAGATCCTTATATATCTGATTTTGAAGAAATTTCCAGGAAGGGAATGTGATTTCTATTTAATGCTACTTTGTTAAGACAAGGATTCAAAAATATCCTCTCAAGTTGCTCAGTTCTGTGCTACCATTTGTACGATATGCCACACCATTATTTAGGTTTAAAATTTCTAAAAATAGTATTTTATTTTGATTTATTTTAGCATTTCTATTTCAGTTGGTTTTAGAACCTTTTCCCCTTGTTTTATACATATATAGAAGGATGTATTACTGCTGTTATTATATTTTTGGATGTATCTGGCCTTAGGGCTGTATATAAAATTTTAATAATAATTTAATAATGTGAACAATGTGTGAAGCTTCCTTAAACTGAGAGTCAAACTTCATATTAAATGGAATGATTTTGTGTGTTTTACTCAAAAGCAAAAGTGGTAGTAATAGGAACAGATCCGAAGTTCACTAAGTTGGGGAAAGTTTGATCCTTTATTGTCTGGTTCTTCTCTCCCCATAAGTCTTTTTTTCCCTACCAGGTTAGAAGGGGAAGACGTAAGTTGTATGTTATTTTCTGCTGATAAGCAAAGCAAGTGATCTCTTAAATACTGAAGAAAAATCATGGACCTTGGTTATTATGTAGTTTGACTCAACTCTGATGATTATGTGCTCCACTGAAATCTGTACTGCTTGGGGTGGGTTTTTGAAGATGACAGGTGGTGATTGGTGGTAGCTTCTCTCCAACTCAAGATCATCTTCTACATGCAATAAAGAACGTACCCTACTTAACCTTTTGCCTCTGCTATAACTCTGAGTGGAATTTGCCTGTGATTTCTAATGGAGGAAAAAAACTCAAGGATCTTTGCTATATATGTACCTTAAAGGGTGAATTGGGGCAAACATCACTCTTTGTGATATTAATCAGGAAAAAACATGATAGAAAACTATATTAATAAAAAACAAAGATGTTACCAGCCCTAATTCTCTGACATTATTTCAACCTGACAGCTCAGAAGTGTATCTGTTGATCCTGGGCTTTTGTCTGTTGGCTCAATAAACATGCAAACAGGGCTAAAGGATGTCTTTATTAGTATGAGCTTTACATAATTTGAGGAATGGCTGTGATTAGAAAACGAGAACAGTAGCATGGGTTTGATGGCTTCATAGGAACTATTAAAAACAATATGGTGGAGGTTGAGACTCATAAGCTGCTAGGTCACAGAGTATAACTGCAACATCATTGCATAGGGTGTAAGGGTTTGAAACTGGCAGAAACTTGAGTTATTAGAAGTGTTTATTGCAATAAGTTGCTCAAGGGTCCTTTGATGTAGCCTACACACTCCTTCATACAATCTCTTTTCCTAAATTATTCATTAGGTAAAGAAAGATGCATTTTGTGATAATATGATATGGTGGGTAGGCTTAAAACTTTAAATTACTCAAGACATTGACTCCCAGCTTGCTGACTTTATTGACTGCTATAGTTGTAATTAGAATGCCAATCATGTAATTTGCAACCAGGATCACCCCCTTCCTCAACAATAACATCAGTTGTAGAATAACAGAATCTGTCAGAGTTTCTGCCCATCTTGTACCAAACAAAATCAAGGCAGGATTATTTTGAGTTTCTCATGCTTTCCTCTTTCTCAGGACTGAGTAATCTTTTCTCAAAGCCACCCCATAAGTTTGCTCATTCCTTCCCCATTCCCAAGGCCAGGTCTACATTCCTTCACATACCCTGCACTGATGTAGCCAAAAAGCACTAACAAGCAACTATTACCAAGACTTTTTAAAACATTATCTGTCATGAGTAAGGATGGCGAGCAGGGGGCTCCCATCCAGGCTGTAAAGCGCATGCGTAGTACTGAGGAATTAAGCAGCCATTCAAAGAGACACAGATCAGGCCCGCCTTAGCCTTTGGGGTTTATATGTCTGGGTTTTTCCCATGCTTGTTCAGTTTGTTAGGATTCTGTTTATGTAGCAGTAATAAACATTAGAGAACTACTCCTCATCTCAGCGTGTGTCTCACTGTTAGGACATTATCCTTTTCATCTAGTCAGAAACAAAGCCAGACAGATACAAGGAAGAGTGGGTTATTTCTAATCCCCAGTACAGCTGAATTGGCTGGTAGGTTTCCTCTCTTCTTTTAATGCTTAAAACTTTGCCCATGTAAGGTTGTGGGGAGACTGATTCAGCCTCATCCACAGGAGTTTATAGGGCGACTTTGGGCCAGTTGTAATCTCCCAGCCCAATCTCCTCTACAAGTATGTTATTGAGTGGGGGCAAAAAGTGGAAGGGAGAATGTTACGTATACTACTTTCAGCTCCTAGAGGAAAGACAAGAATCAATGCCTTTAAAATGTTGGGAGATGGGAGAGAGAGACATGTCTCCATTTTTGTATATAAGCTGCATAGAATGGACCTGTGGGGTGGAAGCAGGGCAATAAAATTTAAAATTACTTAGTGCCACAAGGATGTAATATAGGTTGCAAATTGCAACAATTTCATTGTATGTATATATATTATCATGTATTATTTTATCATATATTTATGATTATATTTTATGTTTATTGCATGTTTTTTAGAATGTTGTTTGCTGACTAGATTGATGGGAAACACATTTTTAAATTAAATTAAACTGCTTCTAGCGGAAGTTTTGGCAAGAATTTGGTAGCAGGCTTCAAGGCCTTGATGGGAAAACACCAAGCCATGAATAGGAATTCCCACTTGCCTCCCCTCAGATGCTTGTGCAGCTCTAGATCAAATGTAGCCCTCCTCCCCTTGCTTTTGTGACTGGGAGGAGGAATATGTGCCCTGTTGCTGCATTGTTGTTTCCCTGCTTTAAAAGGATATCTGTTCCAGGTGAAAGTCCTACTTTTAAAGGGCTGGAGTAGGTAGAAGGAATAGCGTACAGTATGGGAATGGGCAAATAAATCATGAATCCATGGGAGAGAGAAATTTGTTGGAGATAACTCTTAGGCTAAAATGAAAAAAGGGCTTTTCTGGGTCTTTGCTACCTTGCTTTGAATCAGAGGATTTCCTGAGGTTTGGGAATTGTGCTAGAGAAGGATTGAAGGTTTGTTGAGGCATCATCTCAAGAATGATCGCTCCTGAACCCCACATTCATATTCAGGCTTCTGGGGGTATTCCCAGCAAGATTCAAGTATGAGAGAAGTAAAGCTTTTGATTGTCTATTTTTTAAAAAAATCAAAAGCAGTAGGAATTTTAAAACTATGCTGTTTGGAAAAGCAGTGGTTAGTGAACATTCAAGAAAATGTGCATCTTCTGAGAGCTGTCCCAGATTTTGGATCCATTCAATTTCACAAACCATACTACTTATTAATTAAGAGATGTTTGGAATGTTTCGGATGTCACATTAAAACACTTTTAAAAAACCTGGAAACATTTGGATGAAAGTTCATAATGAGTATCAACTTCTAGGTGTAAAAAAGTACTGAAATTGTTGCTATCTTTTCTTTCAGTTTACCTGTGATTAATATTACCCATAATGGTTTTCAAAACACTGCTAAGCATGCACATCAGGGTAAATGTAGGCAAACTCCAGTATGAGAACAAAATAGGCTTTTCCCTAGGATTATCTGAACCCATGCAAGTTACATGATGGTCAACATGACTACAGATGTCAATACACATGCATTCTTCATATTTGAAATTTATGAATACATCAAGAATTATGGGGTTTTCATGCATGGGGAATAGCTGATAGGACTATTTTACTACTCAGAAAAGATGAATCTGCAGCTGAATTGAAGCCATGTGCTGCTTATATTCGATAATTAAAAAGTGGACAACAGAAGGATAAGGTAAAGGGCTTTGGAGCAATCTGGTCAGTTTCTGGAATTGTTTCATCTAATATACCATATACAGTGTGTGTGTGTGTGTGTGTAATTATTTTAAAAAATAATTTTAATCTGTCTCTCTCTGAATTATTTTCCCCATTCATTCAGACATGGTTTATTAATATTTGTATAATATTGAAAAATGGATTTGAGACTTTTCTTTTTGTACCATTTTATATTGTTGTCAGACTTTGGTTTAATAACACAAAAATAAAAAGAAATGCATTTTTAGTACTGTTGCCAAGAATACATTTTATCACAAAATGCACCATTTCTGGGTGGCAGAGGAGAGAGAAAAGGTAACAGAAAGTAGAAAATGGGAGGTATCTGAAAATCAAAAGTAATTACTGTATTTAGGTTTTGCTATTAAAGGAGCAGGGAATGCAAAATACGATTGTTTCGCATAGAGTTCAATAGAACCAGTAGAGTTTTGCACCAGAATGATTCACTGAGAAGAAAGAAGTAGAAGCAAAGGAGAATGCACTTGCATTTAATAGCAGTAACTATTAAATGTGCATCTTGCTTTTTCACTGATGTTTCCACATGTGTTACAGGAATATTAGCCCGAGCACCTCAGTTTCCTGTGATGTTTCTCAGGAGGACTATTGTCTTATAAACTGTTGTTAAGTTTAGCTTCAAATGCTAAGCTGGAGAACTGATCCTTTGACTGGGTTCACACAACATATTTAACAAGGTTGGTGAAGACCTAGCAGCTACATGAATGTAACGTGCTAAGTGTGATTAATTTTATGGTTTGGGTTTCTTTTTTCTTTTTCTTTGGAGGCTTGGTTTGTAGTGTGAACCCAGCTTGTTTAGTTTGTGGTTGAATGTACTGCATGAACTCATCCATTAAGTTGCATTAGAAAGTATCTTGGTCTGTTGTATCATGGGGATAGGTGCAAAGGTTTGCTTTTGAGGGTATCCAAGAACAGGGAGGTACCCAGTTGCCTTTGAAACAGTAGGCTGAATCATCTGTGTTTGTTATTGCAGACTAAAAAGGGAACTTTACCTCTTGGTCTGAGGCCCACACCCACTGAGGCTCATGACTTTACAGCTTACATACTGTGACCTTACTTTTTCTATCACCAAGAGTCTACAGCCTTGGCTGCCTTCTTGAGTATTATTTGCCATGTTTTACTCATTAATACTTCTAGAGAATTTCCATTGTATGCCCACATAATCAGCCCCACTGAATTTGAGGCTTACCCACTTCAAACCTCAAATTGCAGTTGACAAAGTCCAGGCTTTGGGGACATGCTTAATATTTTATCAGAACTCAAGATCTACCAAATGGGTATCTTGCTGAATAAATCACAGTTGCTTGGGATTACACATCACCATGCCAAACACCATAGTTTACAAAACACTAGATGTAAGCTCACGCATCTTAAGCCGAACCTTAAGCCAGACTCACGAAGCCAGCTTTTTTTTTTTTTGCAGCTGCCACTATTAAACAGTTGGGAGTCAGAAATCTTGGTTTACTTCAAGTCATCCAGAGATCTGACAATATTTATTTTATTTATTCCATTTATATGGCCACTCATCAAAACAAGTGAATATATATCCTGACCTATCTTCCACCCTCACTGTAAGAGAGTGTGGTTGATCTATCATATTAAGTTTTTATAGTCCAGGAAAATCCTTTCCTTTTTCTTCCAAATTTTTAAAACATTGCTGTTGGCAGAGAACTTCACCTATCATTACAATGGGTCAAATAGTATGGTAGTCTTGCTGTTTAACTTGCTTATCTGCTTTATTGCAGATAGAATAAATGATAATATGGTTCTTAGAGCCACACAGGCATGTGTATAATTAAAATGAAGAGTAATACACCTTGTCACTTCTATGAAAGTAACTGTGTATGTGGCAAGTAATGGCTAGATAACAGGGGCAGGGGATGCTTTGGCCTAGGTAAGATATTGATCTAAAGGGAAATACTATACAAAAGCCCCTATGCAGATTTTATCACCTTCCCTTTTATGAAATCCTCTGCAGTTAGTAAATTAGTTTATTTTACTAGTAAAATAAAGCAGACAACGCATGTTACAAGTCAGATTACTGTTCAAATCTTGCTAGGCCACAGATTCACAGAATCCCTACCATCTCCCAGCCTCCATTCTTCCATATGGAAGTTGTAAAGATTCATAACTGTCGTGAAGTTCCATTTTAACATGCAATGCTAGAATGACAACCTTCAAGGTAGCATTATCCACTGATTTATTAAAATGTGATCATACTGTTCACTCAGTCTCAATATTCCGGGCTTTACCCTAGCATTTCTGTAATAGAGGTAGGCAAGAGCCACTTGCTTCTTCTCCAGTGTGGATGTGCAATCATGATGCTTCTTTCCTCTGGTGATGACAGTTGGTTATTTATTACACATTCTGGGTTTATTAAAACAGTGTCCGTTATAATTTTAAAGTGGTTTTGCTTAAACATGTACACTACTTTTGATGCATTCGGGAAAGGACAAGATTAGAAATGTTAGGAACATTTTCAGCATGAGCGTTACTGCTTAGAGGCCTCTTCTTAGTATTTCCGCAGTTGCAAAAGACACTTACCAGAACAAATAACGTGATCACTCGGACAGGATACACTGCCATCCCCATTTGTTTATTCCACTTGCTGCTCTTCACATTTTTTGCATTCTCTCTCCAGCGTGAATAGGTCGCACTCGTTAACACAAACCAGATGGGAGGTTAGGTAACTGCATTGCTTAATTCTATGTCAGCCTTCCCCAGACTGCAGCTTTCTAGAGGTGTTTTGACTACAACTCCCATAATCCCCACTCTGCCTGTGGTGATGCTGGCTGGCTAATCTGAGTGGCATAGTCCAATCTATCGGAAGGCCCTAGGCTGGGACAGGCAAGAAAGCTCCCCTTAGCTATGGCAATAACTTTTGGGCAGTGAGACTGTCTTCCAAGCCTGCCCAGCAAAGGGACGCGCGCAGTGCCTGGCATCAGCCAAGCGAGAGCATGGACGTCGGGACAGACCTTTTGCCTGGCCTGCATAAGATGTCATTTCTGTGATGACAGGCAGATTGCTGTGACCCTATTCCCAGGTTAGGTTCACCCTTATTCCTTTCTGACAGTTAAGATAGTATCCTTATCCTTGTGTTCTGGATAACTGCCAGGAGGTAATTAATTGAAACTGGTGGTCTGCAAGTTAGATAAATCAGTAAATAAATGAAATTTAAATTTGTGAACAAATAACTGGTTTCTTGATTGGATTCAGAGATTTCTTTCTGGTAGGAGGTCTGTTACATCTCTCCCCTCCTTTATTTTGCTTTCTAAAAAGATGAGCTTGCATCACCAAACAATAGGGCCTTTTTTGTGAATTATTTCTTCTCTTTAAACCAGAAGTGCAAAAGTGTTGCCCATTCTGACCCATAAAATTCACTTTTACAGCCTCCCTGATCTTCAAACTATAAACAGTTATGTTGAATTATTATCTTATCATCCACTGTTTAATCTGACTGTAATCCTCCCAATTCTTTCACATTTTCTCATTTGTATCAATAAAGGTGCTCCTATGTCCATTGAAACCAATGTATCAGATAGCTAGTCAGGGACATACAGCCACTCCGGTGTAGCGGTTAATGCACCAGGCTAGACACCAGAAGACTAGTCCCACCTTAGGCACAAAGCCAGCTGAGTGATCTTGGGCCACTCTCTCTCTCTCAGCCCTAGGAAGGAAGCAATGGCAAACCACTTCCAAAGCATCTTGCCAAGAAAATTACAGTGACTCGCCCAGGCAGTTGCCAGGAATGACTCGAAGGCACTATGGACAGATAGTCAGGGACACAGATATTTACCAAGGCAGCAAATCTATAAAGCTTTGAGCAATCATGAAACAGAACCACATTAGTCAATGATATTTAAAATTTTGTATGGTTCTTTTATGATTGTATGCTTTTCTACTTAAAATAGAACTTTTCTACTTAAAATTCACCCATGGAAGTAGCTCCAGTAAACCTCAAAAACCACCAGCTGCATTTAGATTTTTTTTTTCCCAGATGCAACCAGAATAAACAATAAAGGCTTGGTATCATGGTTTCTGCAGGAGCATAAGTAGGTATGTAAAATACCCTGTAGAAGCCATAAAAGAGAGTTCAAGAATGCTGCTTCAGCACTGATCTGCACATATCTAAAATGTTAGAGGTTATGTGGATCTTTACAGTTATGCAGAAGATGGACTGATGTTTGTATCTGCTTTACATAAATAGAGGTTCTGTTAGCTACTATGTCCTGCAGAACATTGGACCAGTTGTGTCATGCCCTGATGTAGCAGGGCTCTTCTTAGAAGTTTCTGATACAGTTTGCCTATGTTTTATTTGCTATTGTATTGCTGTTTAAGGTTCAATAATTGCTCTGCTTTTTGGGATTTTTATGATAGTGAACTAGGTTGTCTTTTTATTCTTCCTAATGCAGAGGTACCAAGCTGGCTATTGTTAGAGATAGTGATGGACGAACAGATTGATGGGGCGATACACCACAGGCAATTCCTCTTGTTCTTGTTCTCTAATAATAGTACAATACACAGACCCAATCATTCTTCTTTTTAGCTCCATGGGTCTTATAATGCTGGTCAATCCCTTTATCCTAGACAAGGAGCAGGATAGCATTATATATCTCAGCCATGCCTCAACCACAATTTCATATATGGAGGTATACAATATACAGAATCGTTATATACATATGTATTTATATAATGTTATAATAATTTGTATCTTTCTTTACAGCAATATTAGTTTATACTTTCATACATAGGCTAAAAAAGAGTCACATAAGAATGGCACAGATAGAGTGCTCAGAGTTCTCTACAGCCTTCATGCTGGGACAAATCAGAACAGGAATCCAACAGATAGCATTCCTAGAAAAGGTAAATAAGTGACCTCCTTAGAGTAGCAATAAATGGATGTTTTGCTGCCTCTTCAGTCACTGTATACAAAGAAGTTCTAGAATCTATGACTGAGGTCTGGAGGGCCTTGGAATCAAAGACATGGATGAGATTTGACACTCTTTCCCCCTAGGGGAAGACAAATCTGATTAAATGCTCAAGAAGCAGGAGTCCACTGGTAAATGCCTGGCTCCAACATGCCCCAGCAGAAGAAATAATTAATGAAGGGTACAAGCAGGGCTGCCATACACAGATAAACTGTATGATTGGTTTTGAAAGAAAGGCAAGGAAGGTAATTCTTTGTACAGAAATTTTACAGGATAGTGAAAGACATTTTGTAATACCCCTCATACAAGCAAGAGCCTAAGATTCCATACTCAAAACAGTCTTCCACAACACTGATTCCACATGAATTTCTTTCACCCACACAACAGGAAATGAACATATTCAGTTGTAAAGAGAACACTACCTGGGCTTCTGTCCCTTGCATCTGATTCTGGAGGCTGTCTGGCAATTAACATTACAAATGTACCACCATAAATTTAAACTCACTGGAAGGATAGTAAAGCACCTTCCCTCCTGTCATGCCCAGCGCTAGAAAAACATAGATGAAAAGATCTGTTCATCAACATGTGATTGCTGGTGAACAGTTCTATCGATAAAGCTGACAGAACTATCAGTGACTTACTTTAAAATGATCCTTTTCTAGATTGGAAAATTAGTATTGGATACTATGCAATGATCTCAGATAAAATATTTTTCTGCAAGCTTGTCTGCCAATAAATACTTCTGACATCTGATATGAATAATAGAATTGTGGTATTAATGCCAGCTTTTGTATGATAGCACTGTATATCTAATATGCCCAGACTGGGGAAACATAGACTGACAATGTATTTATATATCAGTCTGAGTCTGAATGCTAGCTTGATGCTTGGGACTGGGACATGTCTCTCCAATAGTACCCTTTTTAGCAGGAAGTCAAGTTTCTGAACATCTGTGCTTCACTCATAATGTGATACAGGTTAAATGAGTCCTGATAAATAAGGAATTCTGTTGTCTGCATGTTACTTTTTTATCCAAAATCACTTTTGCTAGCATCTAGTTGACTACCTTTTCTTGAGGCATGGAAGATGGACTGAACTCCTTTTGCACCAAGGAAAATTAAAATCTTACAAGCCTTCTTATGCTTAATAAGTAATTGAAACACACAGGCATCAAGTAAGAGGAAAAACCTAAGAATCTAGAATACCAAGTTGATTTCGAAAAGAAACTGTATCAAACCTGATGCCACTTTTACATGAAGTCCAATACTTTGCTTTTTCCATAAAAACTGTAATCAATTTCAGGGTTAGAATTTGGAAGCTGCAACAAATGCAGTTTGCAATGGAGCGGGCTCACACTCATTTCTATATGCTTTCAGGTATGCCCCATAACCAAAAGGGCCAACAATCTCAACATGAAAGTTGACCCTTATATTGTATTTCCTAGGTATTGGCAAAAGCCTGTTTCAGTTGGATGAGGAAACCTGAGAAAGGAGAAGACACTTTGGATATTTGACCAAGTATAGTGGCATGAAACATGAAGATGTCTGCAAGAGCAACTCTCCTGCATATCAAAAGAAAAGCAATGTGACAGCATACAGAGGTAAGCTAATCAAAACCACTTAACAAGTCATCTCCTAGTATCTCAAATCAGCAATTCAAGGCACAAAAAGTAGTGTGGACTAGGGGGAAAAAAATAAGAGAAAACAACATTAAAACAAGGCAGCAATTTCCTCAACAACAGTTGGATATAACCTATGATTGTCCTGCTTATGAATCTTGATGCTCCCCCCCCCCAATGAAATTACATGTTCCCTGGGTTCCTCTCTTGTGCAAGGAAATACATATAAGAACAAAATGTATCAGAGATGACATTTGACAAGAGCTTGAAGGAAATGCCATCAAGTACGACACTAAGATCCAAGAAAGTAATGTTATGTCTATTTATATTCTAGCTTATTCTTTGCCCATTCTTATTATAAACCTTTATGGACAACCTCAGAGGCTTGTCATAGAAGTCTTTCTGAAGATATATGAATATTTGAAGAAAGTTTGAAGGAACTAGAATGAAGCCAATGTCAGATTAACCTATGAGTTGGCCATGAACATATTTTATCAATACTTTGGCTCCCAGCCCATTTCACAATCTTAAGTCCTAAACAGCTTGAGGCCCAGTTATCTGAAGGAGCATTTTTTCCACATGTAGCTGCCCAGAAAATTCCATCTTAAATCTGAGTAGACCTATTAAATAAAGTGAGGCAGGCAATAAAACTGGCCTTAGAGTAAAACGTAACCGGGGAGGGGACCTTTCTGATTTTATACAGACTGTTAAGGGGATGAAACAAGGATGCATTTTAGCACCACTGCTTTTTAACTTTTGTTATCAACTCTCTGATTAAAACTCTTCAGAGAGCTTATATCCATACACCTAAATTGGCCGATAGACATCTCCCAATTCTCCTCTATGCAGATGATGCAGTTCTTCTCTCGTGAATATTTAGGCCAACTAACTCTGGAGAAGGCCAAATCAGTAGTAAAAGAAAGAATTAGGGACACTGATCACCAAAATGATATTACCAGTGCTCCTGAATTCTATTGCCAAATTCTAGATAGCCGCAAACCCTCTCCTGCAGGGTATCTGTACAATCTCTTCTTAAGCAAATATAGATGGGCCTTTTCCAGCTTTGATGCCCTCCCTCCCTTCCTGCTGGCAGGAAGATTTCGTGTATCTCCTTGTTCACAGAGACTTTGCCCTTGTGGATTCAGGGAGGTAGAAACTCTTGCCCATGTCCTCATACAGTGCCCTTTTTATGATGCCCCAGGATGTGCTCTGATCTCCCCAATCATTTCTAAATTTGTGGGTCATACTGATAGATTTTATGTTTCTTTCTTTTTAAGGGATATTGATTCTACACTCACACACCAGGTGGCCAAATATTTTTATCAAGCTATACAATTATGCAAAACTTTTAATTACATAAATTGTTTTACTGTTTTCCTTTTTCCTGACAATGAATTGTTGAATTAAACTATTCTCTTTTATTGTAAAGGCTGCTCAAAGATCATGATAAAGTTACCCATTCATTCAAAGTGAGGCAGGTGATTACAAGGAAGAGAGCTCTGATGATGCTCCGGTTGTGCAATGCTCTCTCTAGGAATGCTCCCTGAGCTTCTGTACTGTTATCTTGTCAGCTGCGTGTGTGTATTATCTGCATGTCTGTCTAATTTTCCCAAGTTTTTCTATTAAGCAAAAAATACCTTCACCACCAATATTTTATCGATTGCTTGTTTTATACGTTTTATTTTTTACTTCTTTTTAAATATTACTGTTTCTTATATATTACTGCTTAATTTTCTTGTAAATCAGAAGAGTATTTATTAATGCATGATACAAAAATACCATGTACAAATAATAAAAGTGAATCAGGCCATTTATCAGTGCCTTAATCTCAGAGCAGCAGTGCTCCAAATTTTTTTTACCACAGGCTTTTCTAGACCTTGCCACCTGAGGAGCTTTACCCAGAGATGTCAGAAATTCATCCTGGGATCTTGGCATACAAAAGGGCGAAGGGCACATTTTTGTTCCTACCTAAAGCTCTCTACCATGCTATTTCACAGACAGCTTTAACTCAACAGTGAAGGGAATTATCATACATTTTGTCAGAGTTCCTAAAGCTTTTAATATCTGGAAGTTCAGGTTATGGCAGTTCAGTATTACTAGATAGCAGATTACATATGAAATCAAAGAAAGATCACAAGGAAAGTATTCCAGTTGACAAAGGCGTATTCCCAATTTCAAAGTGGTGAGCCAAAGGTGGCTTTTTTTTTTTTTTTTGCTGAAAGGTATAAACAGGAGCGAGAAATTTGGTTCCTACTGAGATGGTGTTACCACAGAATGAAGAAAATATACATTCAGTTCAGCAGTGAATTTGAAAGAAGAGAATATTCCAACCATACTTTCTTATTACACTTACAAAACCCAGCTGTATATAAGATGTCTCCAGTAATGTACTATCAGGCTACATAAGCTCTTATCATTTATCCATGGGAACTGAAGCTTCAATGGTAAGTAGGGGCAGAAGTGGTTCTCATATTCATACAGACAAATGTAGATAAAATTAATGGTTTAAAAAATCTATAACCAGGTTTCTATGATGCATCATATTATCGTGTGCTGCTCTTGCTACAATATGCCTCTTTAGGGTTTACCCATAATGAAATAAATTTCAGACAACGGTGAAACTGATTAGATCAAACCGCCAATTAATCCAAGTTCTTTGTGAAACCTCAGAGATATTTTGCAAAGGCAAGGCATTTTCACAGAGAAAGCAATATGTAAGCCACAATAAATTAATAGATTAATTTAAATTACTTACCAATAAGAGATAAGGTTTACAATAGCATAACAATATACAAACTTAAGGACTGTATTTCACAGTGATTTAAGATAAGGAGACATCTATCTATCTATCTATCTATCTATCTATCTATCTATCTATCTATCTATCTGTGCTGAACAACTGGAGCATCTCAGATACAAAGCAGAATAGTACTTCCCTCACAATTCTATATATTTATTTCAGCCAAAGTTCAAGTTAAGGCTATCAGATTGGACTGCAAAACTCTGGATGATCACTAGATGGCAGCAAAGAGATACAGAAACTGGGTAAGTCTTTGTTCTCATCTAGTGGTAGTCTTGTTTTCAGCAGTTCAAATTTAGGAGTCCCAGCTAAGCAATTCAACCCACATTAATTTCACAAATGCCAAATACCATTAAAAAAAATAATAAAAAAATCCTAGGCACTGTGATTGTATTTTCAGTTACTCTCACATATGATTTGTGCCTACAAAGTGGAGGTCTATTGGGTAGCTTGTTTCAGAGACTTAGCTGAAATTCATAGATGAGGAAAACATAATAAATTATAAATAATGTAAGACAGACAGAGGCAGCATAATTGTGGTTGCAATAGATTTTGGAGGGTCAGCAGAATGATGCAAGTTTTAGGGATAGAAGGGATGTAAATGCACATTGGCAGCTAAAACCTGGCTCTTTAAGAGAACAGTTTGAGATTAAGAGTGTTGCATGGGATTGGCTTTTAACACTTATTTATATAATGTTATTTTGGAGCTATTATGATGGTTGGGCACACAGTCAGCCAGATGTTTAGACTGGATTTGGCATTTTGTCCACTTATCGAGTTCTTCCCAAGGACTTGGGATAGGGCAGATGTTGTTTAATATTAAAGGTACTGTTGCATGATGTAAGGTGTTCCAAGTAAAGCTGCCTTTTGCATTTATTACTACTACTACTACTACTACTACTACGGGTTTGAATGTTACTATTCCTGTCAGATACGTGCTTTATCATTTGATGTTAGCAACTTGAGGGGGTGTCTTTGGAGCACAGCAGAATACAAATGCAATTAAATAAATAAACAAAATCAACTTGGAACTCCGCAGTAATTAATCAGCAGTAAGGTAAAAGTCTACAAATAATTGTGCATTTTTCAATATTGAGCAAATAAATGGAAGACAACCTGGCTTGAAATAAGAAATTTGAGGTGAAAGGCCTTAACATTCTTGATTCTTATGACATTATTGGTTATAAAACTTTGCCCACTGTTTTCTCCTTACTTTTCTTGAAAGAGACTTACTATCACTCTTGAGTAAAAGAGACACATCTTCCCTGTCCTTACTTGGCCTTAAAAAGAGGCAAAGTGATATGACCAGAGACAAAGATACAGGAGCAGAACAGAATTATTAAGGATATAGATACCAACATTCTTAAATAAATACACAGAAGTTTGCATAGCCAATGAAGAGGAAAAATAATTAATACACAGAAGTCTAAGGGCTTTTTGAGAAGGAATTTTGTGTTTTTTCTTGCATTTATAAAATGATTATCATTTTAGAGTTGAGCATTTAAGGGAAGAAACAAACTCTGCAGGTATGCAGTTCAATCTTAGAATTTAAGGACTGAGAAACTGAACTAGGCCTCTTCATCCAGCTTCTTACCGCCAAAAATTGAGAGGAGGGAAAAGAAGAGGGAAGATGAAATATTATATAAATTAAAGGTAAAAAAGAGAAAGAAATACTACAAATCTTTACATTCTTTTCTATAGTGTGAAATACCCAGAATAGATGACAAATTTATGATAAAAACCAATAAAAAGGGGAAGAGTATGTTAAAATAAGAATAAAATTAGATTATTGCAGCGCAATGCCAGGATGACCTGCAGCAAACACAGATGAGAGAAACTGAACTGAACTGGGAGATCTAGAAGTTATTTTAATATTAGCTGGGTTAAGAAAATAATCTGGAATAGGTTTAGCAGGATGCATGTTTTATTTACAACTCACTGTCCAATATTAGTTTTTTAAAATCTTGTGATAATAACCAAGGACTTATTACTTACTATGTGCTTGAATGTCCTACAAAATATGTACTAAAGGGTGCTAAGAGACCCAGAAATTAAACTCTATGGCTAAAGGGATTGCGTAGTTGAGGAAGCCAGGAATAAACATATTAACACAGAAAGTTTGAAATAGCTGGCTTGTATGTTTCTCTCTGACTGGGCAAGCTGGGCCTCCAATTTTCAGCCACTACATTTTTATAACAGGGTCCAGACTTGGATCCAGGTCTGATTCAGGGGAATCCTATTATTGCCTTGGGTGGAAAATGTATTTCAGAGCTTATGATCTCTTTCTCTTCTCCTGACTAGAGAGGAAATCAAATAAAGTTTTGTTTTTATTTTTCTAAGTTTCTAACCTCTGAAACAATGTACAAATTCTACCCCAACACCCCCCAACTCTGCCTCCCAATTCCTTAAAGTTTGGCAACCATTTTGGTGTGAAAGCATTTGGGCCTAGGTCTATAAGGGTGTGCCCATCTTCCAAACTGACTGATGGTTTCATAACCAAGTATCTTCTGGACCACATAATCTGAATTATCCGAGTACACAAATAATCTTTAAAGGTAACATTGATCAGGACTGAATACACTATGTCCAATAAGATATATTACTTTGTACACTTTGGGAAAACAAGCAAGTTCTTTCCTCATGGCAGAGATTTAAATATTTCAATGTCACTTACCATATTGGCAATAATAAATTACTTAGCCTAGAAATCCTTCCAAAACCTAAAGTACTTGGTGCTAAAGAAAAAAATAATTACAAATTGGGAACAAGGGACATCACAGATTATACAAAAAACCTGCGGATTTCTGTCACACAAGTTTCTAGGCTTGTGTAGACTCCAGGTTTGAGGCTCTAATAGAAAGTATTATTTAGTTAAATACTATATATTAAAATCTATGGAACATTAACTATATGTTTTGTGGTGAAATCATTTGGATATTTTTCAGTCTAAATTTAGAGCTTCCTAGATTAATCTTTAATCAAGGCCTATTTTGCTAATGTTATTATTGTTAAAAGCCATAAATGAATGGTAGAACACATTAACTTGTCTGTATAAAACCCCCGATTCAATCCTTAAGAAGTCCAAAAGCTCTGCTTGAGACACTGAAAAAACATGGCCAGAACAGGCAATACTGGGCTGGATGGACTATGGAAGTGTAAGATTGTTTCGTAGGATTACTTATGTAAATGTTTTACCTTTAGCAGTACACATTACACAGTAACACCCCCCCCCCCCGCCCCCAGACACAAATATTAAGGATGAGCATTCTAGCTGCCATCCACCAACTTTCCTCTTAAGTGAGTAGTCTTTCTGAATGCTTCATGCTGGCTTTGAAATAGAGACAATACATAAGTTTTCCTGAAATTGTAGGGCGAAGCAGAACTGTAGCATGTAGCCATATCTCACATGTATATTTTTTAAAGCTGATCTTCGATGCTTCAAAATTACAGCTGCATAGTAGGAGAAATGGCAATTAATTGCACAAAGAAATAAAAGACAAAAGACCCAGAAGTGTTCAAAATACATGAAGAATTATGTGCTCATCAAAGGCATTATTCAGTCATACTTGTGTAATCGTATTTCCCATGGCAATCTAAAGAACGAAGGATGTGCTATCTGGAAGACGAATTGTAATCTGAACATGGTAATTTGAATACTTGAAAACAGGCTTGCAACAGAAGCACTCCCATGGATAGTTTTGAGTTTTAAAAGGTGGGAAAGCTTGGAAAGTGAGAAAACAGGTTTTTGAAACAATAAGATGCCTCCAGCACTAAGATTAAATGATGGAAAAGAAAATGAGTATTTAGCATCAAGAGCACAGGGCAAAAAGATGATAAAGCATAATTATAATGAATGTGTTTGAAAAATTAGAGGTAGCATGGCAGAATCGGAAATGGGAATCACCAAACTGCAGCTTATTGAAAAGGAACAAAATTATGGAAAGACCAATGTATATTTAAAACCATATGAAATACCAGAAGATGACGTTTCCGTTCATCACATTTAGCACAAATCTTTCAATAATAGGATTTATGTCTGGAACAAACATGTTCAGAAGAACTAGCATAACATTGCTGATATGCGTATATTTGAAAAATACCCTCTTTTAGTTAAAATGGAAACAGCCTTCAACTACCATTCATCTAAACAGCAATACAAATATTTTAAATTGTGCAATTAATCAATCCATCAAAATGCAGTTATGTTTCCTGTACCTGTTCCTGATAATATTCCATGATGGCTACACAGTCATTAAAAACTTTATTGTAAATATTTTTATTTGTTATGCATTTATACCTAAAGCACAATAAAAGACCTATTGATAAAATGTGTCACAGATATTCTTTAGCCATAGAGAATGACAGTCTGGTGCCTTTCAGTTGCTTTGTATTTCTGAAATCTATATCCATTAGCTATAATGACTGGACCCTATGTGCATTGTAGTGCAAAAGATCCAGATTGCCCAGCTGTGCTAAATTTTAAAATGTCAGCTGAAAGATATTCTTTGCGAGGGCATCTTTGGCAAAGTAGCATCAGTGTATTTGAGGGATTTTTGCTTTCAGTACTTAATTGTTAAAGTGCACAAATCCAACTTGCTAATGTAAATCAGTTGGCTGACTGCTTCAAACATTCATCCAAGTGGTATAATTTCCATCCAAAATCTACTAACCATTGATGTGGAACAATAATAGATGATAACTGAATAAAGTGGCACTTTTCAGACCTAAGGAAAACAAAATTATGAAAACCAATCAGCCAAAGCACATATGTAGTGAATGGCAGCATTTCCTAGGAATGAAAGAGGTAGTAGCATGTTTAGGCATGAAACTCAACAAGCCACTGAATTTATACGTCAGCTGTAGGTCATTTCTGAATGAATTCTAATATTGCTGGAAATGTTTATATATTACTTAGATTTATACTAAAAGGTCAACTAGTGCTAAGAGAATATAATAAAAAATAAGAATATAATAAATAGGGCAAATGGGATGTTGTGAACTGATACAACAACTAAATGTTCCCAGTCAGTCCCCATTTTATTATAGCCACTCATGATCAGTTGAAGAATATGAGTCACCAGAATTTGTGTTTCTCCTTTTTGAACAAAAGTCCCCAAATTATACAAATAATCTGGGACCCAGTTAAGATAGATTCTTCCTGCTCAGGACAAGAAAGAAAGCAAGAAACACCCTAAGGATACTATCAAACAACTTCAAAATAAAAGTAACAACCTCAAGAAATGACAATTAAATTGTGTTCAGGTCAGACACGACATTGTAGTGCAATAGCTTGATTTATCACAAGGAACCCAAATTAAACTCTTCTCCAAGCAAAGCTGTATCAGCTGATTGTTTTCAGTCCTTATTTTCTAAACCTAAAATAATTCTTTTAGGCAAGAAGCCTATATTATGTAGCCTCAGTATGTGTGTGTGTGTTTGTGTGTGTGTGTATTAGAAACAGCTACCTTCCATCTAATAATACATTAGATAGGCTTCTTGAACATACAAGCACAAACCCTTTATTTTTCCCCATCTGATGTTCTAATGACCTAGCTTGGGAAGATTCATTTAATTTGTAAAGTGCTTTGATGTTAAAAGAATTCTTTAGGTGCTAAGTATTAGCTAGGGCTATCATTAGATAACCATTACATATTAGCAAAAAGATAGAAACATCAACTCTGGATTTTGCAAACCAGATATTGTAGCCCTAACATAAACACTGAAAATAGTTCAATTTACAAAACATTGTTTTTATGAGGTTAACTGACTACGTGATTTATATGGAATCCTTAAACCACCCAATTTGGATGGTTTATATCAAATCCTCAAGCCACCCAATTTGGAGAGTCTAACTCATTATAGGTACCTGCAGCTTAAATTTACCAATATTTCTTCCTTTCCAAATCTCATTAAAAATATCTATTATGTGCTTTCATCAGAAAGAATACCTGAATGTTTGGAAATATAAATTTACCTTTAATAACTCAATATTATTCCCACCACATCTTTAGTGAGGAACCGCGTTTCGTTAGCCTAGGCCAAGGGTTGCAGGTGTTTATGGTAATCTAAGTGAGTGCGAACAACTATTCTTGTTTTCACTATAAAATCACTTACTAGTTATCCAATAAGATACATAGAATTATTTTTTTGAAGATGGACATAATTCTTGATTGTTGCAAGAATTCTTGGAAAAAGAGGAACATTTAAAAACAAAGCTATAAAACAAACTGGAACAACCCTAAATCATTAACTTATTATTTTTTAAGTGCAGAAGTTTATAATTCCAATGCATAATCACTTTAAGAAAAGGCTTAACCCCTCTCTCACTGAACAGCATATACAAACAAAAGGCCCCAATTTCAACAGCATCCTTCATATTGTAAAATCAGTTACATTAATGCAATGTAAGTATACTATTTGATAACCACATATTTGCAGCCCAATTCAATGCATTTTCTCAAACAGAAGTCACACTGAGTTTCCTGCAGACTTATTTCAAGTAAATTGCACTTATTTCAAATAAATGCAGTGTTAAAGTATGCAAGGCAACAACTTGAATGTAGACAGTCTCCTAGAACTAAGACTGCGATTCTAAGCACACTTACCTGTGGAAAAAGTCTCACTGAAACCACTGAGACTGTTTACAAGTAGACATGCATAGGATTACATTATCTGTTACCACAAAGTGTTCAGCTCTTCTCAATCTTCTTCACAACATACAACTTCGAAGCATAACATAGCATACTAATCATTCATGGGAGCTTGACAAACTCCTCAAAACCCCTTTATTTTAACAGCCTATTTGGAGGCTTACAGCTACAAACCTAAGGGATTTACCAAGGACATACTTCATGGCCTGTGAGATGTGTCTAGTATACTTTGTAGAACCCACAGACTGTATACTGAAATAGCCTGAAGTAAGAATTTTCTGTGGCATTAATGTCATATTCAGATATATTTCAGTACAATACAAGGAGTGTAGATCAAGTATGTTTAACATCTACATAAATGCAATTTCATCCCCAATTTCACCACTGGAAAACCCCTGCAATTTTACACAGCGTCACCCTGTTGTTGTGAACTTAATTGTGAGCACCAAACTGCAGGATTAATAGCTGAGATGCAATTTCAGGAGCTCCTGTTATGCAGTTACCTCATATTCATAAGCCCATGATATTCAGTCGGGTGTTAGGATGCATACACAGAAGGGTAATGCTAACATTCTAGTCTTACTTTCTAGTAAGGATATGTAATAGCAATTCTTCCTACTCTTTCCATGGTTGACTTAGACCCCATGTTGATGGAGAAATGGGAAGGGTAGAGAGCACCTATTCCTCACAAAAGTAGAGATTTCCTATTTACCTCCCAAATGCTTAGTAGATCTGTAAACATACATAAGACTTCAATATGCAGTAAAAGTCCCTCTTTTTCCTGAACTCAGAGACAGACAATATTATACTGCAATTATAAATGGGAACAAAATAGTTCCATACTCAAGGGCTTGGGGAATAATGCAGGGCATTGGCAAGCTTCTTGAAAAACAAAAGCTAGTTTAAACCAATCAATCCATGCAAACAGAGATGACAATTATGTTGGAGAGCAAGATTGTCTCTATTTCATAGTGGTTTGGGAGCTGTGCAACAATGTGAGACCCAAGGGACTGTTCACCCCTCCAGTGGGTGGATGAAAGGTGGAAATGCCCTTCAACTCTCCAGTACATGTATTTTTTTTCTTCTTAGAAGAAGTGCGGATATCACTGGACACAGAGCTAACTGGAGGAGCACAGGCTGCCCCATCCCAATTCTCACTGTACCCAGTTGGGGTTTAGAGGTGGGAGGCTGCATTCCTTTGGAATACAGTCAATGGCTATAAAACAGGAGAGCATGTCATAAAAAAATCATGATGACAACGATAAACAGGTACTTGGATCAAACATGACACACTAGTGCAATAAAGCCCAATGTCACAATTTCCTTGATTTTGACATGACTATTGGACATTATCAGACCTTTTAGCTTCAGTTACTCTAATCATCTAGCCCATGGATAGTATGTTCATAATTTCAGCAGGAAAGGTAATGAGTCTGCCTTCTTGTTAAAGAAATATGCTGAGGTAGGGAAACCAATCATCTAACTTCAGTGAACGAGACCCTGAAAAAGCAGCAAGCTGCATTAGGCAGTGATTCTCTCCCTAACTAAAGAACATGACCCAAGATGTGGCATCCTTCATGCTGAAATCCTTTGTAGTGCCATTAATGTAGCACCCAGGAAGGGAAACTATGCTTCCCCATGCATTTTCACCTAATCTCACTTGCCCAGAGACCAGCTCCTCCAAGTGCTACCCTAGGATTCACTGTTATAGGATTAGTTACTCTGGCCCTTCTCTCCTATATTAGAGGGCTGAGATCACAAGGTCTTCTTGTTTGGCAGGACTGGTCATATTTCCAGTTGGAGTGGAAGTCCGGATTTTGTTAGTGGCTAGGCATTCCTGGCTACTCATGCCTGTAGGAGTGAGGTCCATAAGCTCTCCAGAAGAACTCAGAGGGAAAGAAGGGGAAACGGATATGCCTGAGGAAGGATCTGTTGAGCCTGCAAATAACCTGGGGGGTTTTGGGACTAAGTTGGGTTCGTACTGTGCTCTTAGCAAGATCTCCTGGTCACTGACTGACTTGGGAATCTCAGCAAAATCACTGGTGCTGTCCGATACCATCATGCAGTAAATGTCCTGAAAGGAACTGCTTTTGCTGTCCAGGTTAAAGAGACTATCTATAAACTCTGCAAACTCCAACACTTGTGGGCTGGGGGCATCACTTAGCCTCCCATTTTGAAGGGTCAATTCTTCCCGAGTAAAGGAAACATGGTCAGTATCACTACCAGCGCCTTCATCACTGCATCGCCGCTGAGGAGTGGTGCCTCCGCTGTTTTGCAGGCCCTCAGGAGGTTGGGTCTCCTGGGAGTGTTTGGAGAGGCTGTCAGCAGCAAGCAGTTCTGTCCGTGAGCTAAGGGAGGGGTTCTCCTCAGGAATTGCTGGATCAATATAAAAACAGTGAGTTTCATCTTTTTCCATGACTGCATGGAGGCTGGGTGAGCCACGAATGCTACGGAAACCAGAGGAACGCCTTGAATCAAAGCTATAGATGGATTCATTATCAGATAGGCTCTCCATTGTAGCAAGAGGAGCACGCCGATCCTGAAGTTCTACAGATAGGCGCTCCTTGGTATCTAGTAGCAGGATCTCCACAGGATCCTTCTGCACTGGAGACAGAAGCTTGGTCTCATAAAACCCTTCCAAACTGATTTCAGAGTGAGCCTTACTCCTGCAAAAGGAGAATACAAATATGTGAGACTAAGGTAAGGCCACACTATAATTTCTTGGAACAAGCTACAGAATTGCATACAGAAGGCACGACTCTTTATTTATGAAAATATGATATTCACCAACAGGACAGCAGGAAGGAATAAGATCACCAGCAGCCCTCGTAAGCCCTTCTAGAAAATCAGAGCCATATCCTTACTTAGTACTGCTGTTCCTTCTGTCCACTGTTATGTCTCCAATTCCAATCTGCACAGAAGGTCTACTAGGCAGGGGTTGGTTCAGGAAGATTAATTCCGGGTTGAGGTCCACTTCTGTAGGACTCACCATCACTTTGGCTGCAGAAAGCAAAGCTGTTTTGCCCTTGTTGTAATTTTCCAGGACCTATGCAAAGTAAATTAGTGAATAATAACTTTGCTGTGTTTTCATTTCTAATCTATCCTCTATTGTTGAGTAGTGTTAAACAAATGCCAAGACTGATATAGATCATGTTGAAGTATAATATAATAGATCATGTGAAGTGTACTATAATTAAGATCTTACCAGTGGCAACATGGATAAGAAACTATTATACTCTAGAAAAGCACCACAGCTCAATATAATCAGTAGACTTTCAGCTTGTTGCTCAAATGACAATAGCTCTCCCTTTCCCTAGCCAATAATAGTAAATAGTGGAATTCCAAAGTAGTTTTCAGTACGGTATTATGGAAGATGTAAGTAAGTAGACGTAAGCAAAGACCACTGTATCTTGGTCTGGTTTTACAAAAGGGATGCATTAGCATTTCTCAGCACATGAGCTCAACAGAAGGACTGGGTATACAGTATGTGTGTATATATGCCTGTGTGTGTGGGTTTTATATAAAAGTAGATACATGCCTGAAAACTTTCTGCTACATAATGTCTTTCTCTTTCTATATCTGTGAACCACAGAATCAACGTTAGTCCTTCTCATCAAGACACTCAGCATGACATTTCTAATTCACCCATCATTCAACCCCCAAATCAGAGACTGATTATTACCTTGTTAAGACCCTCCATTACCACATATGGCAAATGTTCATGCAGCATTGCTGGGGAAATTATCACTTCATTAAATGCTTTGTTGTCTCCCCAAATGGCAAAGTATGTAGGTTCTTCTTGATCACAGCAACTATAAAAGATATCAGATGAGGCAGTCATTAACCATCACTTTTAATTGCTTTACCAATTTGTAAGGCTACTGTGTGATACAAGCAGAGTAAACACTAAGAATTAATTCAAATCCTCTGCCTTGTAGCTACAGCATTTCCTTTACATAACTTTTTAATTCAAGAATCAAGATGCTAAATAAACTATTTCATTGTATAACAATATACTTTATTGTATAACTATATACCAACATTATACAATGTATTTCCTTACACACATGATTGTCAGGAGACACAAAGCATAACTGTACTGCAAAGCTAAAAAACTAATGAAAAAGTGTCAGGAACGTGTCCATATCTTAGTTCTTAGCTGAACTGTAATTATATCTGATTCAGAAATTCAACTTTGTATCTGATCTTTCAGCAAGTAAAGCAGGGATGCTGAGCTGCTCCTTAGATGTGAATACAGAGTGAACTGCCTTTGTTTAAGAACTTTTCAGTTTTAGTCAGTTGAAATGACTGACACCATTCCCTGCAAACGATTTGTGTGTGTGCTGTCTGTATCCAGGTTTAAAATTGTTCCCTTGTGCTTGATTTTTTTTGGGGGGGAGGAGGAGAGATAATTATTTAATTTTGCAGTGTGTTTAGAACATGTAAAATCAAAGCACAATTCCCTGGGAAGTAACAATGGCAATATATACAGCACCATCAGTAAGCATCACCAATATTAAAAGCTCTAAGAGATCTTTTGAAAAACAGACAATTTTTTTTCTTAACCACCACCACCCTGCAGCCGATAACTTTGCCAATCATTACTCCCCGCTTCACTTACCAGCACTGTTCCACAGGGTGATTGTGAACCACATGGATGATGTGCCCAGGAGGGTAGAGAGGTGTGCTGGCTGAGAGGGCAATAGTTAAGTCACTAGGATGGGTCCAGAGGCGGTTACTGGTTACTGAGTTCCCTTCAGGCTCTTCAGGGAGCTCAGACTTGGGTATGCATTTGGTCGCACCAACTATGATTCTCCACTATCCAAGGAAGAAAAAGGAATGGAGTGTGAGATGACCACTATTAAAAGTTGGCATATGAAAAAAAAATAGCAGTCATACCTTTTCTCATGGTTTTTATCTTTAAAATGATAATATATATATATAAAACAGAAGCCAAAGTAACTCAGCTTGGCAGAATGAAAGTTTTGTCCATCTAGACTTAACATCACACACATACACAGCGGCTTTTATTCAACTAAAATGTGTTAGCAAATAGAATAGCAGAAATCCATCAATACAGTATACTGCAGCTGCAGCCCCATTTTTTGGTTTAATTCATACGTTCTTTTATTCCTGCATCTATATATATATATATATAGGTTTATTCCACAGAATCTGTGGTATGGTGGTTAAAATGTTGGATAAGGACTGGAGGGACCCAAGTTCAAGTCCACCCTTAATCACAGAAGCTCACTAGATAATTTTGGGCCAGTCACTTTCTCTCTGCCCAATGTAACCTCAGGTTGTTGTGGAAAATACTGGAAAAGAGAGTGCTATATAGGCTTTCATGAACTGGAGAAAAAGCAGGATATACATCTAACAAATATATAAAGACATATGTACGTACCACAGCAGTGTGCTAAGTGTTTGTATGTTCTTCACTTCCTTAATCTTTAAAGGACCTGACATTTATGTAGGTCATCAAACTATCTTCTGTCAATGGTGTATTAGTGCAATTGAAGTACTATGCAAGTAACACATATTTAAATAATGTATCACTGTGAGAGTAGGTCCAGTTAAGAATGCCAACATTTTTAAAACTAGAAGAGCAACAATGGGAATACCAATGGAAGATAAATATCAAATTTACTGCAAATGTTTAGAGAAATCTGATACAATATGTTTTTCATTGGTATATTACTCCAGTGTTGATTGCCAAAATAGATAATTCATATTTTTAAAAAACTGCTGGAAATGCAATCAGGTTGAATCATTTTTTCATACTGGGTGGCAATGTCATCAAACTCAATAATTCTGGAAGATTTGCCGAAGAATGAAACAAATTTTAAATATCAACTTTTTTTTCTTCCCAGCTGTTTTTCTATTAAGCATTACTAAGCCTCAAATTCCTAGAAAGTATATACAGTTGACTTTGCACATAACAGCTGCTAGGATACTTTATACTTCTTACTTGAAATTACATGTAATTCCTTCTTTAGAAGAATGGCAGACAAAGCTATGGGAGTTTGAATTGTTGTATTGTTTTAAATATCCTTATATTGTACACTGCCCAGACTGATGTTGGGCAGCCTATAAATTAAATAAATAAATAAAACCAATGGCAAAAATAACTTTGTATTTTTTTTAAAAAAAATCTGATACTGAATTTAATTTAACATGAAAACAATTTATGGATTATCATTCTGCAGATGGACTTGTACCACAACCAGAGTGTGGGATTCTCTTAATGGCCAATATCAAAAACATATCACAGATCAAGACAATTACAGTTGGCACATGAAGTCCTGAACAAAAAAAGATGAAAAAAGCAGTTTTAATGCAAATACTTCCATTTCAGATAGATTTGAAAACTTCTTACCTTTGGTTTGTTACTTCTCTGCAAAACATCAAGAAGCTGCCGGCGAAATCCTTCCAGTTGTGAGAGGCCAATCCTGAATGATAAAGAGTATCAGATGCAATGATGCAGGTATAACTATTATGAGAATCATAAATAGAAAAGCAAAGAGAGAGGGAATCAGATATAACTTACCCATGACACAACGTAAGGATAAAGTTTACAAATACACTGGACTTCATCCATTATCCATTAGGTGGCTATATTTAGATACACTACTTATAACCAAACAAGAGTTCAAAGGCTAAGCAAATAACACTTGCTTACTATTCTAACAGTAGGAATCCAAAAACATATAGTTAACCAAATATATGCAGGAAGAGTTACTGCATGATAGAGAGGTGAATTATGGGCCCTAGGACATGAATGAGATTTTAGAGCTCATATCACAAGTGAACTAAGCAAGAAAATGAAACAGATCATTGTTCATGCTAGCAGATATAGAGAGGTTTTTCTCTATAAAATTATGAAAGTATGCTTCAGTATTTTTCATTCACAGAATTCATCTGTAACACAAATAAATGACAAGTATTAATATTTCTGCTTCTATTAGGAAAGTGAAACATATAAATGTGATTATTACCGAAAGTCAGTCGAATCTTCTTCTCTGAAGCCATTTGTTCCTGTCAATATCCTGGATTTTTTATAAGAACCAAAATATCAATGTGCTGTTCACTAATTTTCTGCTGGGAGGATTTGCTACACAACTTTCCCTTCACACAGAGTCTCTCTCTTGTCTCCACTGTAATCTCCATTATAGTGAAGTTGCTTGCTCACCACCCCTCATTCTCCTTAACTGTCAAAATTCCTAATATACTGTACTACTTGAGAATGATTTGTTCTTACTTCTGTGAATTAAAAAATACTGTGCAATGATTCATAACTGCACTCTAGCTACCAATGACAAGGAGACTATAAAAAATAGCAAGGAACCACACACACATCTGAAGTGACATAACGTTCAGGTAAGCAAGGAATGATAATATACATAAAACAATAAACTGTACACAACTGTAAGATGACACAGCTCACATAATACAAAGATGCTAGACAGGAGTAAGATGACAACACTCAGAGATCAAGATAAAGTGCATAGATGGGAGATGGCACGGAAGATATAGCCAGGAGATAATTCACAGGTGTAAGATGGCTCAGGAGAAGTGACCTGGGAGAAAGTACAAATGTGTCAATGACAGCACAAATAACTAAGGAGTCGGTACATATTTGTACAAGTGGAACAAGAATATCCACCCGTTTCAGTAATACAGGCAGCTGAAAGGTAGGGAAGGGATATGCCAATACACCAGTATGTGGTACATTAAAGTACTGTATGTGTCTAAGTAAAAGATACAGTGAAATGGATAGGTAGCTAGGAAGAAAGTGTCAAGTAAGAAGTATATGAGGGTTGTAAAATGGGAAAATGAAATTGATGTTAATTGGGAACTGAGACAAGGCATCTATAGCTTGGTATAAAACAGAAGAAAAAAGAAAGAATTCCAAATTAACTGACTTGCCTGGGAACAAGGTCTTTGCCTAGCACAACTGCAGTCACAAATTCTTTGGAGTACTCCATAGCATCCTCACTGTAAGAAAAGGATACAAGAAAATGGTCCCAATACTTAACTATGTAAAAATAGCCAATATGTAATAAATCCAATACCTTTATCTTTTTTTTTTAATATCACAAGTAAGAAATCAGTGTTCCAAGTTTGTATTATTGACAGTGTTAACTTCTATGTCAAGATAAAAGCAACTTGGGGAGAATTAATTTCATGGATAAAATTTACTTCTGGGAATCAAAAGTCTACATCATAGGTTTATAAAGAGGTTGTTTTATACAGAGGAATGCAAAACCTCTGTATAAAACCAGGAAAATTTTTGCTCTGGTGTTCTTAAAGTTGTATTTTTTTTCCTGCCATTCAATTGTGTCCAATTCTTGGTTGACTGCCTGGACAAGTCCCTGCAGTTTTCTTGGCAAAATTTCGGAAGTGGTTTGCCCTTGCCTCCTTCCTAGGGCTGAGAGAGGGACTGGCCCAAGGTCACCCAGCTGGCTTCGTGCCCAAGGCGGGACTAGAACTCAGGGTCTCCCGGTTTCTAGTCTGATGCCTTGAACCACTACACCCCCCCCCAAAAAAAAAGACTGCATTTCTCTTAGCCCGTTTTTAGAAGTTGTTGAGGCTAACATGAACCCCAGCAGATCAAGTGTTTGCCATTTCATCAGAAGAAGCCCCTGATCACAGCTTAAATACATACATTTAAACAAAAAAACTGAAAGGGAAGGGGCAAGTAAATAAAACATAATAATACAATTACATTTACATTTACAGTTGTTGAGAGGTTCATGCAATATTCCTCCCAGGGGATTGCTACCTTAAAATAACAGGAGGGTTCAGTAGCTTCCATGAGTTGAAAGCCATGCCAATGGGAGCATGAGCTCCAGGGAGGGTCACCCTTGCTGGTAAACATGAAAGGGAGAGCTGAGGCCAAGGATAATCCAAACAGAGGTAGTGAGGTTCTGCCACCCAGGAAAAGGAATTCCTAAATCTAACTTGGAAGAAGACAAGGACAAACCACTTCTGTACTTCTGCCCTACAGAAAGCTGTAGGGATATGGCTGAAAAATTGTACATGTTTACTTGGCAGATGGTAAAACTCCCAGGCTGGGAAGCACTCCTCCCATAGTGGGGAAGAATCTCCAACTTTCATAAGTAGATCTAGAGGTGATGACTTTGCCAGATTCATGCTGCAAGGAAGTCTCATTGCTACATTGTACAAGTATTGAAAGAGAAGTTTCTCGTTTTACAAGGATACATTTAATCAGAACATAATATGCAAGAAGCATGAGCCTAGAAAAAACTGAAATTGCCAGAGCAGAAATAAAGAGAACTAAATTGGATGTTTTAGGAGTAAGTGAACTGAAATGGACAGGAATGGGCCAGTTCAAATCAGAAATTTACATGCTACACTATTCAGGGCAGGAGTTAACCTAGAGAAATAGAGTGGTAATGATATTCAAAAAGAGCATTGCCAAGTGTGTGCTCAGCTATCACCCAATAAATGCCTTAATGGATTTCAATGCATGTCAAAGTTACACAAGTGTTTCTTTTTCTACAGATGAAATGGTTGGAAGGCATACAAGAATTCTATATGAAACTGCAAGAACTGCTAAATGCACCATCCAGAAAGGATGTAGTACTAATGGGTAATTAGTATGTACAAGTTGGAGAAACCTAGAATTACAAGCCTCTACACCTAGACATCACAGGATGGACAACTCTGGAATCAAAACAATTACTAATAGGCAAGACAAGATGGAGAACTGCAATCCAATTAAGATTAACATGGAGGACACAGTCAGAATATAAGATCAATGTAACAGATCCAGTATCCTTATTTTATGGGAAAGAAAAGCTGAGGAGGTATAGGAAAAGATAAGAGACACTGTGAAAACTGAAGCAGAAAAAATTCCCAAAATGTCAAAGAGGAAAAGATCCATGTGGCTTTTAGAACAAGCTATCGTAACAGCAAGGAAAAGATGGAGGATGAAAAACTTAAGTGACAAGAAAGATGTATGATGACTGATGCACACATTCAAGTCAGGCAAAAAAAAGAAAAGGCTCAGTCAAGAATGTCAACAGAAGAAAGAAGAAAAATATGTTCTTCATAAGATCGGAGAAGTCATAAGATACAGAAATGTACAGCTAAGGTAGGAATACTGAACAGAAATCACAAAAGAGGCATATGAAGTTACAAGAAAATGGAAAGTCAATGCAGAAATACTTTACACATAGGATTATAGTATGACAGAAGATCTGTGAAGAGAGAATATATATTCAGGAGACAATTCCATTAAAAAGTAAGCTATCAAAGGCATTAGACTAGCTGACAAACAGGAAAGTACCAAGGCATAGATGAAACATCTGCCAAACTGTTTAAAACTGCAGAAGAGGCAGTTAAAGTGCTAACACCTCTATGATAACAAATATGAAACAAAACTACATGGCCTAGAGATTGGAGAAGACCAACGTACACCAAAAAAGGGAGATGCAAGAGAACGCACAGATTACCAAACCACTGTACTAATTCCTCACACAAGCAAAGTTTTGCTTAAGAGCTTACGGAGAAGAATAGTGTCACAAATAAAGAGAAATGCCAAATGAACAGGAAGGTTTTTAAAAAGGGGGAGATACAAGCTCAATGACTAACATAAAAGGGATAAGGGACAGAGTAAGAAAATAGGTGAAGGATGTTTACCTTTGCTTCATTGACTACAGCAAAGCCTTTTTGTAGTTCATGCTAAGAGTAGCCTGCGTGTCAGAACACCTGATTATTCTTCTGAGGAATCTTTATAAAGAACAAAAAGCTATTGCAACCACCGAGTTTGGAGAAACGGTGTTTCCGAATGGAGGAAGGGAAAGTTCTATTGTGTTCCCATATCTATTTAACCTGTATAGCAAATATACAAATGGCAGGTCTGGAAGAGATGTCAGATGTATTCAGAATTGGAGGTTGAAACACTAATAATTGGGATATGCAGTTGAAAATGAATGGCTGAAGGACCTAATTTTGAAAGTAAAAATGGAAAATGAAAAATATTAAGAACACAAGTGTAATCTAATCAATAATTCTTAGTAAACTTATGGAATTTTAATTTTCTTGGGCTCAAAAATAAAGTTGGATAGTGTGATGGAGAAGTAAAGAAGAGATTACTCCTAGGGAGGAAGGCAGTGACAAACTTAGACAAGATCAAGAAGAACGATAC